>NC_088690.1:108147994-108492160 GCF_028017835.1 Emys orbicularis | reverse complement strand
ACTCACAATGCAGCCAAGTGGCACCAGGAAAGGCAACAGAATCAACTCCACTCTAGAGACCACTGTGGATACTATAAGTAGCACTGTTCATTTACCAGAGGACTCAGCCATCCAAGGAAGGCATATTTTAGGTGTAAATAAGTAAAATTTAAGAAATTAATGAGTTCTACCATATGACTGTATCCTTAAAAATTAATAACATTCCAGTAAATGTGCAAAGAAGAAATAACTTCTTCTTTCGCCAGGATTATTACATGCATGGAAAATCTTAATCCTTCATGACATCATGGCCACAACCCTTATTGTATTTAGGGAAATGTGCATTTCCAACAAGCTTCAGCCCCTGATGGCTAACCATAGCCTCTCTGAGCTGGTGGCATGAGATGTTGGGGCCAGTTGTTTCAAGTAAACACAGCTGTCGTACATGCCAACGTCCTCAGAGCAAAGCCCAGTAGATTTCAGTTCTACAAAAAATGTGCATAACTCTGCATAGAAATGAAGAGAACGGGAGGTAGCGAGCAAGGTAGTGGAGAGAGAGAGACTCCAGCATTTCATCTTTCTTGCCCATCCCAGCATGAGCATTTTATCCCAACCCCTGCAAACCAACTTCATTGGGAATGGGGGGGTGGGAACCCATTCTTCCACTAACCCAATTTCACTGCAAAGAATCATAATATCCGCCAACTTCATTGAGAAAAATAAACCAAAATACCCAACACACCACCAAATTCCCTGGGGGTGGGATCCCAACTTCTCCAGCCAACTTAATTGCCAAACTATCCCTCCCCGTTCAAACCAACTCCATCGCAAAAACCATCCCCTCACCTTTGGAAGCCTAAGGGGTGAGCAGTAACGCTGTGACAATCTCCTCCTCCCAAGCCTGGGGAAGGCAGTGCTGAGAGGCAGAGCAGCTGCTCTCCAGTCAGATCTCAGCACACAGCAGCACTCTCTGGGAGAGGAGCAAGAGGGTACACGAACTGGTCCCCTTGCTGAAGGTCCAGGCTGTCCCACATCACATGCAGAAGCTCTGATTGGCTCCCCTTCCCTATTTCACAGCCTCCTGGGGAAAGGCAGCCAATCAGACTGTGGACGACTCTGGAAACCTGTAGTCTATCGGGAAAACACAAAGTAGTTCCCCAATATCATGGTTATATATTGCATTTGTGACCTGCGTGATGCCATAGCAGATCTGGGACTAGAATTTAGGCTGTTGCTGGTTCCCAGCCCCATACTTGTTCCTTTTGCCCTTCTCTCCCATATTTCACCGGAGGGGGAAATAGCTGTTTTAAACCTACCTTTCATGAATTGTATCTAGAGCTGGGTAACATTTTTCACCTGAAAATCTTTTTCAACAAAAAATGCCGATTTAGGTCAACCAAAACTTTTCATGAACTGGTGTCAAGGTCACCAATTTGTTTCGGTTGAAAAAAAAAAAAGTCTGTAAAAATTGACCTGTTTCATTTCAGTATTTTCAAAATGAAATGTTTCCGTTTTTTTTTAAATCAGAAATGACTTTCTGGTTTTCCATTTACTTTTATTTTTAAAACTTTTTAAAAGCTCTGAAATGAAATATTTCACTTCAGGTGGAACAAAACATTTCATTGGACCCCAATTTTGTTTTCCAGTTTTTATGTTCCCTGAATTTTTTGTCCAATTTTTCAGAACGGCCAGTGAACTGAAAAAAAAAACAGTTATTTGCAGAGCTCTTATTGTATCAGCGAGACCTGACATTGTAAGGTGCGGGCAATGAAGGGCTAGTGGGTAGAGGAGAGCCTGGGAATCAATCTTCAAGGGGAACAAATATTTAACACTGAGTTCTTCAATCTAGCAGAGAAAGGTATAACATGATCCAAAGGCTGGAAGTTGAAGCTAGACAAATTCAGACTGGACATAAGGCATACCTTTTTAATGGTGAGAGTAATTAAGTATTGGAATAATTTACCAAGGTTGTGGTAGATTCTCCATCACTGACAATTTAAAAATCAAAATCGGATGTTTTTCTAAAAGTTCTGCTCTAGGAGTTATTTTGGTGGAGTCCCATGGCCTTTGTTACATAGGAGGACAAACTAGAGGATCACAATGGTCCCTTCTGGCCTTGGAATCTATGCATTTCACATTACAGTTTGCAGAACTTCACTCCTTTTGTGAATATATCATTTATTCTTACATGAAGTCCTGCTAGTTTTGCAAACATTTGTTGTGTCCCAGCAAAATTTGGTGCATTCTCTAGCTCCTAGCACTTCTCTCCTCCCATTTTGCTCCTAGGGTGATCGATCTACCTGTGTATTTGTATGCAGTATCGCCGTAATCCATGCTGAGGGGGAATACTTTCTTTAAGGCAGACAGCTTTGTCCTGCAACAGGATCTTTTCCAACATACCTTTGGATATAGGAGCTGATTTCCCCCTCCCTTCTCCACTCTTGCTAATTCTTCTTGTCCTTGTCAATTCTTCAAGACGTAGCTATGTCCAAGACACACCAATTTCCCTTCCCGGCATGGCTGACTCAGGGAGAAATTCTAGGATGACAGCAAAAGACAAAAAGCTCCCCAAAGGAGAAAGAAGACGACAAGCTGAATTCAGCTGGCTTGAAGCTTTCATCCACATCCCACTAGTGTGAAATAAATCCAAACGTCCCCTGTGCAGCGCCAGGGCGATACATTTGAAGTTAAATGTTTCCCTTTCATTCGGAAAGATGATAATAATAATTAGAGTCTTTTCTGTCCCGTAAAGATGAGAAGGGGGCTGGGAAATATCCAGAACCGCCTGAGGACTACACCAGCAATTATAATAATTTAAATCAAGTTCCCTGCTCTCAGGGAACTCTGGGCACCAGTATCATTGCCATGAGAAAACAGTCTTCCTGGGAATTCGCCAGTGAAAATTTTTCCATTTTCTCTGGTGAAATTGGGTGCAAGAATTGGAAGAATTTGTGACCCAACATAATTGGATCCTCTGGCGAAGAAAATGATATTTTTTTCCTCCCTGCTCCCTCACAGCTCCTTGGAGGGTGGAGAAGGCAGTAGTCACAGTGGAAACAATGTCCGTGGAAGTGCAGGGGAGGTGGTTCACAGCCCTAGCGGCTGGAGCGTGCTGCTATCTTGAATTGAGAGCGCACAGAACCGCACCTCTCCAGCAGAATGGTAGTATCCAGATACAACCTACCCTGCAGAGTTGCCACTCCAGGCTGGGTTTCAAACCGCTGAGAAGGCAGTGGGTTAGGTGGAGAAAGGCCCAACTTTCCATATCCCAGTGCTGCTAACTCCCTGCAATTTCACTGTGATATTTTGAGTCATAGAGTTTAAGACCAGAAGAGAACAACAGATTATCCAATCCAGCCTGTATATCACAGACCACCAAACACCACTCAGCACCTACACACCAAGCCAACCACTAGAACCTGACCAAAGTATGAAAGCCTCAGGAGACTAAACTATTGAGTGCCACAGGCAGAGAGAAGAACAAGAGGGACCGAGTTGCACAAGTGCCCAAGCCCCTGCAGTGGCAGGGAAGTGACTCAATATTTGGTTTTGTACTTAACGCCCCAGCTCCTGGAGTCATGTGATTATGAGAGTGTCTAAGATTTTAGGTTTTTTAAAACAAGTTTCTAGCCCTTATGGTTACAGAGAAAAGCTTAGGAATATGACCAGAGTGGCTCAAAAAAACCTGAAACAAATAAAATATACCCCAAAATGCATTTTTTTTAAATCTCATGATAAGAATAATCTGATTTGACTAATCTGCCCAGCTGATATGGACTTTGGTTACATTCATGACATAGAAAAGGCTATATACATACCATGCCTCCACTTTCTAGTCTTTCAATTCCATCCCAAAACACACTTCTTCCATGAAACCTCACTCTAACTAAGAAGGGGAAAAAACTAACACACAGCAATCTCAAGACATGTGCATCAATCAGCAACACTATCTCACGGTATTTGTTGTCAAACTCATCCTCCCTTTCCATTACCTCCACTAGCCCTCAATGTTTGCTGCTACTTCTTGTCGTTATTAGGGACTGATCCTGCAAACACATCCTTACGTGAACAGGGTGACTTTAACATCATTCACTATTCACATGAAAAAGTGTTTCCAGGATAATGCCCATAGATTGCCAGATCTTGAGGAAAGAGGGTACAATTTTCAGAAGTGCCTGAGTACTCCATTAATAATGATGTTTATTATATATATTACATATAAGACGGTAGTGATGGTGATGCCCATCTGATCAACTGCAGAACCATGCGGTAAGCTGTCTAACTTCTTAGAATAATGTACTTCACTTGCTTCTATTAGAGGACCTCAAGATATTGGATTTTAAACCCCATCATTATTCTGTATAGGAAAAGTAATATATTAGGTCATTTAAAGAGGTTCTAAAATGTATTAGGCATAATTTCTCTCTACCTCTGAGGCCTGTAACAGAGGGAATCCTGGTACTGAGGTGCCTGGGTTTACAAGCAGAAGAATATGGACCTGATCCAAAGCCCTGATCCATTGTAGTCAATGGAAAGACTGCCCTTGATTTCAGTGGGTTTTGGCTCAGGCCCTGTGAAAAAAAAGGATCAATCCAATTTTATCTCTCCAGAACTTTTCTGAAATAGATTCTAGTAATATACATGGCACATGCAGACCAGATCGTGGGGTGAGGTAGGAATAACACTTTTATTGACCCTCATCTGGAATATCTATGTAACACCTTTGTCACTCAAGAGCCATGCCAAGCTCATGCCAACAAAACGTCCGTACCAGACCACACCGCTTTGCTCAAATATTTGAGTTTTATCTGTTTCGATTTAGACACCTAAAAAATACCCACGCTATCCCAGGCCCCAGGCAGTCATTTGCATACACACTGACACCTACATACATGGGCACCTTGTAAATACATTAATGCTGGTGAAGACAGACAGGCAGGCAGACGGGATGTAAATGGCCAACAAAACAACCCCTGCGAGGTTAGCCATACAGGAGAGTTGGAAGAAGCACACAGCATGAGCAGCAGTCCAAGGCATAACACTTCCTGGGTACCAATCGGAGCACGGTTGGAGGTGCCCCGGGCACCTTTAAAGAAGATATAGCAAGGCACATCCCATCATGGAGCTCTCTAGGTGTATGGAGGTGGGAAGAAGGGTCACATCAGACATTCCACACAGGAATGCCACCACCACGACTTCAACTGTCCCTGTGTGCCCAGGAGCACTGGCAGCCTCACGAATGCTGCATTCTGCACGGGGGTTCCCAGGGCCGTCCCTTGCTATTTTGGTGCCCTATGCAGCCTCCCCGTGGGGGGGCTGTGTAGGGCCCCGGGCCTCCGTGGGAGGAAGCGGGGAGGGGGCTGGCCCCAAGCCTCTGCGGGGGGGCTGTGTGGGGCCCCGCCCCAGGCCTCCATGGGGGGAAACGGGGGGGGAAGGGGGCTGGCCTGCGGGAAGTGGAGTTACCCGGCCCCAGCCTGCTCTGCTCCCCTGGCTCCTAGGTTGAGGGGAGGGGGAAACCTCCCCCCCCCCCCCAGCACTCGCCTGCGTGCAGCTGGGAGCCAGGGGAGCGGAGCAGGCTGGGGCCGGGTCGCTCCACTTACCAGTGAGTGCAGGCCCGACCGCTTCTGGAGTCCTCAGGGGAGTGGGGGTGGAGCAGGGGCGGGGGACCTGTGGAAGAGCCGGAGCAGAGACTGGAGCAGCTCCCAGCTGCACAGGGCACCAGAAAATGTGGTGCCCCAAATTCCCCAGTGCCCTACGCAGCTGCGTACTTTGCGTCTGGCTAAGGACGGCCCTGGGGGTTTCTCCCCCAGGGCACCCATGAAGCAGGGGCAGGTGTAATTTAGCCAAACGCAGTATCTGGCTACATGCATCAACTTACATTAAGATCAACATAGAAATGGATAATTAGGCAGGTGGGATTATTTATTGATTTACCACCACCCTGGCATGTTGGAAACCAAACCAGATCTCCCTCCCCCACCCATTTGAATACCATTGCACATCTGAAGCAGAATCTCCCTGTCACAGCAAATGGAGCATGCTCCCGTCACACTTGCCTTCCCTGGAAGTGAAAGGACATTATTCAGGCATGAATCACTCGAATCAGGGCAGTTTTGCTCCCAGGACCCTCCTCAGCCTGGAGCCGGCATGCTCTGCTGACATTGGCTGCGATGGCAGCAGTCGCAGCGTGCCGCTCTATGGGAAGGAGACTCACAGGCAGCGGTCCCTGCCATCAGCTGTGCTGGACACGTTGTTTATCATTCCAGCCCAGGGCAGCTGGACCGGGCCTACGGACAGCCTGGCATCTGTCTGGTGTTTCAAGAGAAAAGACAAACAAAACAGAGCAGTGCGACCACAGTTCAAACGCAGGCATTGAAATAAAAGAGCCGTTACAAAGACCGTCCTACTCCAGACGGTGGCAACGGCGTTACCAAGTTGCAGCTAGTTTCACCACTCCGGAGCTAGACCTGGCATGCCCCCGAGCCCTACTTTGGTGCATTTAGTTTACAGAGCGCCTCCCACATAGAAGGCCATTAACAAATCCTCCGTCACGTTTGGCAGTGGGACTTGGGCTTTAATGTCATTTAGGTGCTGTTGAAAATTTTACCCCAACTGTCCCTGAAAGTCAATGGGCCTTTGGCTTCTAAACATGCAAATCACTTGCAGATGTAGGACTTTGGCGCCTAAGACACATAAGTGCTTTTGAAAATGACTTGCCCAAGATTATACAGCAAGTGCGGGGCTACGAACCCCAGGTCTATGCCCTAGCCACCAGCTCACGTTGCCATCCATTAACATTAATCAGCTCGGATGCATATCCCAGCTCACCTTCTTTGCCAGGAAGGAAGTATTCTGCAGGGGCCTGCCTTCATGGTGGTGCAAGCCCCCTGGCTAGGGTTCCCCGGTTAGTCTCACTGTGTGAGCCTGGTTGGGAGCGGTGCCATCACCACAGCCCAGCAAAGCAAAGGGGTGCAGGCCAAACCAGAGAGAGGCTGCAGCATTAGCACAGGGAAGGGGCGGTGGGCAGATCCCTAGGAAAGTCTCGACAAATGCTCCCTCCTGCATTTAGGAGGTTGACGTTAGCTCGGGAACAAGGGTCCTTCCTCTGCTGACTGACGCCTTCCCCTCCCCCCACAAATCCTCCATCTGCTGCACGCTGCCCATGGGCATGCTCTTGGCCTGTTACTAATTTGGGTTCGTCTCTTTGGTTCACTTCACTTGTTTGTTGTGAGGGGGAAAAAAGAAATAAGAAAAACAAACCAAAAAGGGAAAAACTTTTTTGCTTGGTGTGTGGGGGTGGGGGGCTCAGAACTGGCATCTCCCCCAAGCCTAAAGAGCCAACCCCTTTCTTCTGATGGCTTTACAGCTCCCTCCACCACCTATTGTTGCTTTTCAATATTATTTTTAACTCTCTCTTTGGTTTCTAAGCACAGCCTGTTAGCTAGGGGGTCAGATAAGCCCCACTAGCTGCTGTTGCCTGGGTGGAAGAGACCCCCATCCCTGAGCTAATCTTTATCCCCAACCATGCCCACAATCTCCTCTATATACCTGGCAGCAGCAGGACTTTTCCTCAAGTTACACTCGATAACCTGGAGGTTGGACACCCAGTTTCTGCCCTCCTGTGAGTCACCTTCTGGTGTAGGTTCAAGGCTCGAGGGTTAGGCGCTGCTTCCCCCTTCCCTCCCTCTCTAGTTAAACTAATTGGTGCATTTAAACATGGAAGCAACAGCAACAGCTCTACCGTTGTTGGATGTCATTTCCTGTCCCCAAATGCCTTTCACCGAGAATAAAGAGGCACACAAGCAGGAAGGATGGTTTAGTGGGTGAAGCACTGGACTGGGAGTCAAGAGATAGGGATTTGAGTCCCAGCTCAGCTTCAGACTTCCTCTGGAACCTTGAACAAGTTACTTAGCCCTGGTCTACACTAAGGGGGAGATCGATCTAAGTTATGCAACTTCAGCTCCGTGAATAACATAGCTGAAGTCGACGTACTGAGATCGACTTACCGTGGTGTCTTCACCGCGGTGAGTCGACTGCTGACGCTCCCCCGTCGACTGCCTGCAACTCTCGCGGTGGTGGAGTACAGGAGTCAATGGGAGAGGGCTCAGGGGTCGATTTATCGCATCTAGACTAGAGGCGATAAATCGATCCCCGCTGGATCGATTGCTGCCCACCAATCCGGCGGATAGTGTAGACATACCCACAGTCTATGCAGGTCCCCTTCTGGAGAATGAAGGTACCACTTATGTACCTTATAGGGGTATCAAGGATAAACCCACTAATGCTTCTAGCCATCTTCGGTACTTATCAGGTCTCCATTACCATGGTAGCTGAGCACCTCATTGGGTACGTCTACACTGCAATTAAAAATCTGCAGCTGACCTGTGCCAGCTGACCCGGGAAGGGGTTTGGGCTAAGGGGCTGTTTAATTGCGGTGTAGATGTTTGGGTTCAAGTTGGAGCCTGGGCTCTAGGACCCTGCGAGGGGGGGCGTCTACAAACATCCAACTATCTCTGCTGCAACAAATGCAGTCTATCACATCTGCAGAATGACAATGTCATGGTTTCTCTCTTTTTCCAAGTAAAATAAATTTACTGTAAATATAAGTTTAGAAAACTATTAATCCATTTTTAGAAATGTTCTATATGGACAAATCTATGGCTCCTGTTTGCCAACAGGGGGCCAGTCACCACAAGGGTGAAATAAAAGACTCCCAACCCTGATCTCCCATGGCTGGAGTCACCACAAGTGAAATCTTCCCACTGACCAAGCCGACATTCGCTTGGAGACCTTTGTGGTCTTCAGACAATGGCAATACCAGATGTGCTAAAGAGAAGAGTCTCTCTGGCTGTCACTCCTCTATATGTCACTTTGTGGTGGAGACGTTCGGCAGACCCGCTCACAGAAACATACTAGGGAGTGCACAGTCGGTAATGTTAAAGGTTTTGGTCAAAGTTCATGTGAACCTATCCTACACGACCATGGTTCACTCTTTTAGAAAACATGTTATTATGAGCAGTTCTTGTCTGGATTCTAGGACAGAACGGGAGGAGGATGGATATTAAGTGAGCACTGAACTCCACTTGAGGCTATGAGGATTAATAGATGGTTGATCTTGTGTTGTTTTCATGTTTTGGTCAACTTGACCACCACTAATGGAGTAAACAGAAAATACAGTAGAGCAGTACAAGCAACTAGGCAGTCACCAGTACAGGAATGCTTGAGGTGGCAAACAAGAGCAGAGGCAAATCACTATAGCCATGAGAGGCAGCACAAGCAGCAGAAGGAGTTTGCAATGTCATACAAAGCCAACTTGTATGCAATCCACAGAGTGATGTACTTTTCCCCTCAACTGGAGAAGAGTCTATATTGTATTGTATTCTGGGGGGAAAAATTAGTCAAGAAAAGTGTGGCCTATGTCTCTAATATAGGGCTATATTGACACTTCTATTGTTCTTAACATTTCCCATCACAGCTCTAGGTCCTCCTCTGGTAGTGAAGCTGGAAGAGTTGTAGTAAACCAATCATCTGCATTTTAATCACATCATCTAGATGAGCTCTGAGAAGAGTTGGATGGCACAGAGGCTAACCTGCTGAAAGCCCGTCTGCACCAGCACTCTTGCACTAGGTAAAATTCATATCTGGAGGCAATGGGAGAGAACAAGTTAAAGCTGTAAGGGTATTTTAGGACCACCAGCCAGGCCTAGAGGCTATTTTATAAACCTAGTAAAGTGGACAATTATTGCTTGCTGGAGCAGACAAAGACCGCAGCTACTTTTGAGTTAAAATAACCCTTTCCCTTAAATTTAAACATTGGTACAAAATACCACCTTTAAGTGATTAGTTGGGGATATGCCAGGCCAATTAATTGGCTGCATATATATAAACAAAAGCAAGGACTTATGTTTTAATAATTTTTTTATGTTTAAGATGACAACTTACTTTCATTAACATTTGTATATGTTAATAATAATTATGAATTATTGCATGTTCATTTTATATTATACTTTTAATAACTGTTATTGTTAATAAACATATTATATAATGTATTATATGATGGGGATTTGGGGGGGTTACTATGTTTGGTAGATTACAATGACTTTTTTGTTTTGCATTTAAGTTAGGGAAAGTTAGGGACATTTTAAAAACTGAACAACAGGATACTTAAGAAGGCTTTGTTTGTATTTTTAAAGGTTAAAGGTTGTATTGATGACACTAAATTAGACTAATGTTTTTATTGTTTATATAATATTTATATATTACTAGTTAATATATGATTTATTGAATACATTTATTGTTTTTATTATTTTACAAGAGGTAACTTTATTTAATTCCTGTTTTATTTTTTATATTTTTTATTTGAGATTTTGTTGGCTTTAAAGGGACAAAAAGGGGTTTTATTTTTTATTTTTTTGTTAAGAAGTGCTTTGATTTTGTGTTATTTATTTTAGCTGGCAGTTCTTGAATTGCAATTTTCATTTGGCAATCGATTATTAACAATGCTATAACAATTACAAGCTGAAGCACTATTCATATATCTGAACGTACACGAATCCATGAATGTGTTCCTATATTGTTAAAGGCATTTACAATTTGGTCCCAGATGTTAGTTGCATTGAAATCTGCTATGTTTTGTTTTGTTCCCTTACTGTCCTTTCAGAAGTTAGTTATGACACTTTATTTATTTGTTTGTTTTGAAGTACCGCTGTTTGTTTAAGGCTTAAACGACGAATAGGCACCATAAATTGTGGGTGAATATTACTTTAAAATGTTTTATAGTTTTTAATTAAGAAACATCTCCTTACAAAATGTTAAGAGGAAATCCCTTACCTTTTACAGAAAGGAAAAGGAAATAGAAGGGGAAATACTAAGGCGTTGTCCACACTGGACTTTCTCGGTAAAACTTTTGTCATTCAGAGGTGTGAAAAAAATACACCCTCCACCCCCCCGAACAACAAAAGTTTTACGGACGGAAAAGCACCGGTGTGAACAGTGCTTTGTTGGTTGGAGAGCTCTCCTGCTGACAAAGCTACCGCCTCTCGTTGGGGGTGGAATTTTTTGTCAGCAGTAGAGTCCCCTCCCGCCGACAAAGAGCGGGTACACTGCTCAGCTTTTAGCAGCACAGCTGTGTCACTAAAAGGTGCGTAGTGTAGACAGAGCCTAAATATCTCCTCCTTTCCACCTTCTTTCTTTAATCTGCTTAACCTACAGTTCTGGGCACGAGGACTTTGTTCTTTTTGCACAGTGGAGCTTCTGCCAGGCACCACTGGAAGGGGGTGCATGGCTCTGATATCACCCCCACGGGCTAGCTTTGGCCAGTGCTCATCCAAGGTGATGCCCTAGCGTGGCTGGAAATAAGTTTGCTAGGTTCTTCCTCCTAGAGTCTGACAGGCGCATGTTTGTATCACAAACTCACTGCACAAGCAGGCGCATTCGGCGTCTCTGCACAAGGTGGAAGAGGCTGAGAAGAGCAGCTCCAGGAGGCTCTTTCGTTCCTTTGGGGGGGTTGAGAGTGTGACTTGCTCACGAGAGAGTGGCCTGAGACCACCACCTCCTTCCAAACAGACGTCAGATGAGTAATAATTATATTCACCCCCCACCAATATGAATTCTGAGGCAGAGGCTTTAGTAATGGGATAGGCAGCCTAAAAGGGTAGCTCCCCCCTTCTCTCTCCCTTGGAGGGGAAGAGGGACAACTCTGGACAAGCAGAGGGTGCTGCAAAGCAGGAGTAAGATGCATTGACAGAGCTGTGACTGGCTGTCAGGATCAGAGTATCTGGGGGACCACAGGCCAGGACTGAGGTTGCTCAGCAGAGCTGTATGGGAAAAACCCGGGCTGGACTAGCAAAGGGTGCTGTAGATCATAACTGAAGTGCTTGGCAGAGCTGTGTGGGAAAAGCCGGTGTAGCATTTCTCACCACTCTGGTTACCTTGAACTAGTACTTTCCTTCTCTCACTTTCACACACCAGCCTTGCTCATGCTGTTGCTTTGATGCAGAGGCGAGCTGATGGGTCCCACCCTGCCCACACCGAATTCTCCCGGAGAGAATGGAGAAGCAGCATGGTTGCCTCGGTCATGCATCTGTAACAATGAAAAAGGTTCACTGTGGTTCGGTTAACAGTATCCAGAGGGGTCAGTGCTCCCTTGCCGTGGCGAAGCCTCCTGCTAGAAAAATCTCACCCCTCGCACACACACCCCCGCCTTTCACCACAGGAAATTGCTTCTACCCACTCGCTCAGTAAATAAAAACAAGAGAGGGAGAAGGAAAATACGTCACACGCCGCCCAACCAAGCCCGCTCCCCTCCTGCGTCTTTGCAAATGACTGACGACCTGCAGGAGGAACCCAAGACAGGAGGTTATAGCCGCCGGTCGGGAGAGCCGTCATTGTTAGATCTCAGCTCTCACTTTAAAATAAAAAACAAAAAAAACCCCACCCCAACAGCCCTGCACCGAAGTGGTTCATACGAAAAGGAACACACTGCAGCACCGCACTCAATCAGGAGCCGACAGCCACCGCCTGGCCAAGCATGACAGCATTGCTCGTTTTTCACTCTGACACCACTGCAAGCTCCACGAGCCGTCTTGACTTGCAAGGTGATTGGAATATTGAGTACAATACCGCAGTGGAAGCCCGGCCCCTCGCACGACAACCACGGCTACCCCCCTTCCCTCGCACTCAGAAGGAAGAATGAAAAACAATGTGAATTAGAAGCGCCCGACGCCCCCTGTTCGTCTTCGGAGACGACCTTAGCGTCATTGTTGCCAATTCCTCAACTCATTTGGAGAATGCAAGGAGGTGTCGCCCACCTTTTTAATATGCATGCTTTTGCTATGGAAATGTAACCCTGGTAGTACATTGTAATGATGGCAGTGCTGCAGGGCCACTGCAGTCCTACTCCATCCCATTACTATGCAAATAAAGTTCCTGGAGAGAGCAATACCTTATCATATTCCCCCATGTTACCAAACTCAGCCTGGGAAAGGCTCCCGGGGGTCAGCAGCACACTCCATGGAACCCCCAGCCATCAGGGCAGAAAGTTCCATTCTCCATCAAATCCTATATCCTCCCCCACACACACACACACACACACACACCAGGCAGCCTGGACATCGGCCTGGATGATATCCCAAAATACAATTTTTAATATAAAGCAACTGCAAGCTGACATTAAAAGACATGCACGGATGTTGGCTTTTGGTCAATAAAATAGTGCTGGGCTTGAATATCTGAGAGTGTAATTTAATTAGGGATTACTAATTGCATTGCAAGCTTGTGATTTTCTCAGGCACTGCATGCAGTTTTGGTCACCCCCATCTCAAAAAAACCCCCAAATACGTTAGAATTGGAAAAAGTACAGAGAAAGGCCAACAGAAATTATTTGGGGTATGGAACATATGAGAAGAGATTAAAAAGACTGTTCAGCTTAGAAAATAGACAACTAAGGGGTGAAATGATAGAGATCTATAAAATCATGAATGCAGAGGAGGAAGCAAATAAGGAACTGTTATTTATCCCATCACATAACACATGAACCAGGGGTCACCCAATTAAATTAATAAGAGGTAGGTTTAAAACAAACATAAGGAAGTACTACTTCACACAACCAACCTGTGGGACTCATTGCCAGGGGATGTTGTGAAGGCCAAAAGTATAACTGGGTTCAAAAAAGATTTAGATAAGTCCATGGAGAATAGGTTCATCGATGGCAATTAGACAAGATGATCAGGAATGCAGCCCCATGTTCTGGGTGTCCCTAAACCTCTGACTGCCAGAAGCTGGGACTGGATGACGGGATGGATCACTCAATAAATTGCCCTTTTCAGTTCATTCCCTCTGAAGCATCTGGCACCAGCCACTGTCAGAACACAGGATACTGGGCTAGATGGACCATTGGTTTGAGACACTATGGTCATTCTTATGTTCTTATGTCAGGATGCTCGCTGCCTGTACTACACACCTGTCTCTTGCCTATGTTATCAGCAACCTTTCATCCTACCTGCACCTAACTGCCACCTCTCAACTTGTCTCTGTTATACCCAATGCCTGTTCACCAGCTGTTCTACTGTACTTAACAGTCTCAAATTTTCTGCTCCTGCTTCCTGCCTGCACTATGCCTGAGCTATAATCTGCATTTCTGCCTGCACTCTAATTGCAATGAAGGGTGAGTCATCAAGAATACCTTCAGAAACCCAGCCCCACATCTGTAGGCAGCTGTACCTGCTCTGGGTGGGGTGAAGCACATTAACAGGTCTTAGAAATAAAAAGTCAGTTAACACCCACTTTAGAAACCCCTACACTGTATTTCCACTATGGGAAAGTGAATAATATTCAGTCCCTCAATGGCAAAAGGTGTAGCTCAGTAACCCAAGTAACATTTTACTTGGGTTACTGAGGCTACATCTACACTTGGATCTGGGGCGTGTTTCTCAGCTCTAGGAGACATACTAAAAACAGTAGTGTCGCTGCAGTAGCATCAGCAGTGGCTTGTACTAGCTGCCCATGCACATACCCAGAAGGTCTGAATGGATTTGTACTCAAGGCAAGTAGCACCTTCCACCACTCAACACTGCCCATGCTACCGTGGCTACACTACTGATTGACGAGAGCTAGAATGAGTATATCTCCTCGAGCTGGGAATCACACCCCCAGCTCCAAGTATAGACCAACCCTGGGACACTGTAACATCTCACGGGGCAGCTAATATCCTCCCAGGGAACTTGAAAAATCTCCATTATTCATTTAATCATCAATTATTTAATTTGTATTTTTTTGTTTTCTTTTTTAAACAAGCATTTTAAAAAATATTTGATATAAAAACACATTTGGGGGGGGGGGGAAAGCCCATATGACTAAGTTGACCAATAAAAAGTTACAAAATAGCAAAACAAAAGCTATGGAGGGGTTGATTTCTCTCCCCCTCCCTTTTTTCTACTGTAACTTTTGATTGGCCGCCTTTGTC
The DNA here is from genome assembly GCF_028017835.1 of Emys orbicularis. Taxonomy (NCBI): domain Eukaryota; kingdom Metazoa; phylum Chordata; order Testudines; family Emydidae; genus Emys; species Emys orbicularis. Next base: position 108,477,219 of record NC_088690.1, on the reverse strand, counting down.
GTGGAGTAGAATTTTTAATGTCAAACTTTTTAAAAATTCATTTTTGAAAATTTCCCATTTCAGTAAATTCATCCAAAAAAAAGGCTTTTTTCACTGACCAGTTCTGGCGCAAGAGCAGAAGACTGGTCCATTCTACACTCATTTTAGTGGCAGATGAATGTTATAAAAAGAACATGGGGGGAAAAAACAGGTAAAACAACCTTCTCATCAGGATCCTGTGGACCTATCTGGGGTCTCAGATCAGAGCTGCTGTATTGCTAGCATCCTCTCTGCTATCCCCTCCCCCGCACCATGCTAGCTTCTCCAGCTCTCCTTGGAGATAGGTATGTCCGTATCAGCCAACAGTTCCTCCTGCTCTAATCCCTGGCACTCTTTCTGAATTAGTCTACAATGCTCACTGCTGCCTGCGGTGCATTGAAATATGTTATCATTAGGCTCAACATGTTATTTAGTTAATTAAATGTCACGCTTTTGATAACATTAATTAGAATCATTTCAGACTCAATAAAGACACGCACACTCTCCAAACCCAGAGAGATAAAAGATGGTGTTTTTATTTGGAGCCCTTTTGTTCCTGGCAATACATGACCTGTTGGGTCCTTACCAAAACTGTATTGAACCGTGTGTATTTTAGGGCAGTGAATCTCTCTAATGTTTTCTTTCTGAAGAGCATGTTGTAAGAGACACCCATCTTGTTCCCAACATCCAGAACACGGACCTGAGCATGCTGCACTCTGCAGGTCAATGGGAACAGGCTCTGCAATCCAGGGCTAGTCCGTAGCATTCAGTCTGAGAACCACCACTTGTAAGGCCAAGAATATATCACTGATGCAGGAAAGCATCTCTGAGACATAGCGCAGGCCAGAATTAGAGCTAACTGAATTTGATAGACAGAGTTTCCTTTCCAATCCCAATTCACAACTAAGCAAGCCCCAAAACAAAGCAAATCACAGCTCAAACCATCCATCTTTTCTTATGACATATGGAAACCATGAGAAACCTCATTCCATGTGGCTTCCCAATCCCTAAAAGACATAGAAGGCTGGAGAACAACCCACCAGGCTGTGTGCTGCCCATTGTATATACTGCATCCCTTCTCCCTCTCACCCTATAATTCATCTTCTCTTCACTAGTTAGTCAGCTCCTGTTTTATTTCCCACACTGCAGGTTATCACTAGCCAGTTGGGTGACCACCTCTCCTGCAGGGACCCTGTATGAGTAATAAAGGACAAAACTTGTTTTTAAGGAGCCCACCTCATAAGGTTTTATGCTTGGTATGAACCCCTACATTTGCATCACAGGATGCTCATTACTGCTTGAAAATATACTTTGTATCTGATTAAATTCCTTCACGTGGTTCCCATTGGATAAGGGGCATTAGGCACCAAATCAGGGATGTCCTTCACAGCACGAGACAGGTGGTCACCCTACTTGCTAGCAACCAGTTAGGTTCATTTGTTCCTAATAGTAACTCACGCCTGTTGAAGAGATTCTCATTATAATAAAAAATAAACACTTAGACAATGGATTTTTCAGCCAGTCCGAGCAATGACTATAGATAAATCTCTCCCCATTTGGCCTTGGGATTTTATAAAGGCCCACACTCATCTCCATTTGCCTAGCTTCCTGTCTGGAAACCGAATCAGGCTGCAAACTCCGAGCAGTCTGTTTCATGAGAGCTGATCATCTTCTTTTGCCTCATTGCTGTGACATTGTTAGGTTGCTGCGGTCCCATTGCATATTGCTGTATTGTCTTGTCACACAATGCCGCGTAATATGGCCGACGCATGAGATGTCCCAGCGCATAAATCATCAGACTTGACCTTGACCTTGAAAAGATGTGGGGGGATGCAACTGTTTCTGAAAGCTGTGGCTGAGGGGGAAAATGGATAAAGAGAGGAAAACTTTAGCAGACAACTGTGCAAAACACTCTATTTGTTATTAAAATGATGAACTTGGGTAGATTCCAGAGATCAAGACAAAGGAAAGACCTTTGTTTTAAGTGTTAAGGCATCAATCTTAGCCATGGTAGATCAGAGCTAATGTCGCTGCAATGAGATGATGAGCGCCAGTAAATTTTCACTGTACTTGTTAAGAACGTGAATCGAGCAACAGGATACAACACGCTGATTTTTGCAGACTCTCTACAATTTTTAAGTGAGACATTTTGCAGGATGATAGTTGATCAGAACAGGAAAAGGAAAAGTGTTTCAGAATTTGAATGTTTAAAAGCATAGACATATGCACTAAAATGTGAGAATAGTGTGGTAGCAATGGGTGAAACTTAAAAGCATCTGTTCAGTTCAGATCAGCATCCAAATGTTTGGCTGTGGGAATTTCCATAAGGGCTTGTCTATATGGGGAGTTATTCTGGAATAGCTATTCCTGATTAACTATTCCTGTGTTGATTCTGCAACTAAAGTGCCTTATTAGGCTGATTCAGAATCAGGCACTCTTATTCCAAAATAAAAGCATCCACACATAGTGAAATAGCTATTCCACTCTAAAATTCACACCCTATATTAATCTGAATTAACTTCCTTGTGTAGACAAAGCCCTAGGTGATTTAGGAGCAGAAGGTCCATTAACTGTGGAGGAAGATGTAAATAAGTAAAAAAGTATGAGGAAACCACACACTTTTAAAACTCCAAGCCCCTTTTTCTTCACCAATGGAAAACATGTAAAAAGGTGAGAGGAAGTATTTTTTCCACCAAAATGAAAAATTTCATTTAAAAAATGCAATTTTTTTATATTTTTCATTTAAAAAATGTAAACTGTCATGGAAAATTTTGAACAAAACACAAGAAATTTGCATTTCTTTCAAAATACTTTCATGAAATATACTTACTTTTTATTTTTATTTTTTGACCAGCTCTCCAAGTCTCCAAGACCAGTTTATCTGAGGTCAGGTAAGAAATATCTCACGGACAGCTTTTCTTATGGTATTCTAACATGTACCATTTTTGGCTCTTACTGAAGTGTGCAGTAATGTGGGGGAGAGGTAATCAACCTTTTTCCAGACTCAGAAAAGGTTCAGTTTGGGCAAACATTCTTGCCAGTTCTTATTTTAATTAAAATCTATTCACCCATCCCAATAATTATAAAATGTTGAGACTTATGGAACAACAACAATAAAAAGACACCAAGAGGAAAGTTCAGATCTGGTGGAAGGAGGTGTAGATCCATTCTGTCCATCTTTCCAAAACTTCAGTCTGTATGGATGTAACAAGACAAGCTGGTCTTTAAGAAGATACTAGCTTTCTGTAAATGCAATAATTATTGCTAGAACACGGTCCTTTTTCCACAATCAGATTAATCGAGGGAAAATGCCATTCTTTCCTTTATTCAAGCCATTCCTTTCACTAAACGTGCCATTTCCCACCAAAGCATCAGTTAAGTCCACTAGGCAGGCTTGCATAGATGACTGGAATGTTAGTGGCATGGCGGGATCCAGGGTTTTGGCCGCCCCAAGCAGCCAAACAAACCAACAAAAAAAAGCCGCAATTGCGATCTGCAGCGGCAATTCAGCGGGAGGTCCTTCGCTCCGAGCAGGAGTGAGGGACCGTCCGCCGAATTGCCGCCGAACAGCTGGACGTGCCGCCCCTCTCCGGAGTGGCCGCCCCAAGCACCTGCTTGGTAAACTGGTGCCTGGAGCCGGCCCTGGTTAGTGGTAAAAGAATACACATGTACTTTGCCAGAGACAAGCCCACCCAGAACGAATATTGCACAAGCATAATTCACTCCATCTTCATTTAGGCCAATTCCTGAATATGCTTTTCCATCAGGTTTGACTTTCCCAGGAGTTAGGCATTCCCCACAAGAAGATCTGAGGTCTGGAAAACATGCCTTACAGTAAGAGACTTACAAAGCCCGTTCTATTCATTTATCCAAGAGAAGGTTAAGATGTGATTTGATGATGGTCTACAAGTACCTACACAGGGAAGAGATTTCTGATCGTAGAGACTCTTTAAACTATCAGAAAAAGGATTAGACACTGAAGCTAGACTAATTCAGACTATAAATAAAAGCAGGTTTTTTTTAACAGTGAGGGTATTTAATCATTAGAACAACTTACCTATGGATGTGCGGAATTCTCCATAACTTGAAGTTTTTCAATAAAGACTTGTTTAGAGCTTATTTTATAGAAAAGATATCTAAAGTTGTGGGCTTGATGCAGAGATTATTGGGTGGGGTTGACCTCCTGCATCACATAGGTCAGAGAGTCTAGATGATCATAATGGTCCTTTCTGGCCATAAAAATCTATGAGTCTTTGACCGCCTTCCAGTACTCTTCAAGTCACTGTCTCCCTGACTAGCTTTTCTAGTCTGATTCACACACAGCCAGTCAGAGGCAGCTCCTCTAAAAGCCATTCCCAGGACAACTGCATTATGGTTTTCTCCTTTCTTTTCCCAGTTGCTTTGGGGACCAAACCATCAAGGATATTCCTTTGAAAGCTATATCACAATGTTTATATGCAATTGGGAAAGGTTGGAACACTCTAATAATGGTCATGATCTTGCCATTCCTTTCTCCTGTTCATTGATGGAGTATGTTCCTATCACAATGTGATGCATAAGAGCATCCAAGATTTGTTTGTAAAGCAATTTTTGCTGCTGCAAAGTATTTTATGAGAAAATAAGCAACTGTTGAAAATATATGCTGCTGATTCCCAGCTTATTCACCTATATCTAGGCATTAGATCGAAGTTAGGTATGCAGTTTCTTGCCTAATTTGTATGCATAGTCACTGTAATTCTGCATGCAAGTCAGAAAATCCTGCACTTAATGATTTACTGTCATTTGTGTGCCCAGTTCTGGATTGGCTTGTACAACTGCAATAACTGCATTCTAATGAAGCATGTAATTGTCCATATATTTTGTGCAGGGCATTTCATGCCTTTTTTTTAAAATATGGACCTTAGCTGAGCAAACCAGCCACTTTCTTCAAACTGTAGCCCCAGACGGGAAGGGGAAGAAGTTACAGCTTCAAGCTGTGTCCTCCTTTCTGAGTGCTCTTTAGAAACCAAATGGGCCAGACTCTTATTTTCCTCAGCATGATTTCCTGACTCTTTGGGCCACGGCTGAATTCCAGGGCACATCTTCCAGAGCGGAGAGAGAACTATTGCTCTAATCCGCCATAGAGCAAATTCTTGTGACCCAGCAGGGGATATGTTAATGATCCTAAGCAGGAAAAAAAGCATTTGAGTCATAAACAATGAGCGCATGAATAGAGAACACAACAAAGGACCCAGAAGAAAAGAGTGACTGCGTACTAGTTAACCCATTCAGCACTGCAGGACATGCACATCCTCCTTAGTAGTTATAGTGAGGCTGGATTCACTAGACAATGGGGCCTCCCATACATGTACACAATCATTCTATTAAAGGAAAATTCCACCCCCCATTTTCCACTGTGATGTATAGTAGGCAGAAAACTATCAATCCTCTTTCAAACCCAAGTGTTTGCTTATGGTTGCTGCTGGTAGCTGCCTTGTCTCTGTAAGGCCAGCGGCACAAGGAGACAGCACGTGGGGCAGCCATTGTTGTCCTGGAGGGAGAGCATTGCAACACCGCCTAAATCTCTGGAGAAAATAGCAATATCAAGGGAAACTTCTATGGACGCTGCCATAGGAAATATCTCCATCAAACCTTACAACCTCTTGAAATGAGCCTTGGATTCAGAATTGAAATTCTCCATAAACCTCAAAGATGCTGGGACACAAGTCGCTCCTGCAGCTCAGAAGCTGGAAAACCTCCCTTCCCCCCAGGGGTGCAGGAGGGTCTAGTTCTAGGAGTGGTAAGAGATGGAGTGGGGAGGTGGGTAAATTCAGCTGTAGGGACTCTCCTTCTGTGCTCATTGCAGTTAGCAAATTTGCATGGGCTGGTTATCTTCAGCACCTGCAAACTCAACTGTAACGTTCAGGTTGGGAAGCTAATAGGAAAGTGGATCCTGTAGGGTCCTCAGAGCCTCAAAAGAACATGCTATGTTTTGCCCTATCGTAGAGTTGAGTGCAATATTTCAGGCTAATAGTTCAATTGATGAAAAATGCAACTTCAGTCGACCTGACACTATTTGTAAATTGGCCATGAATAATTTTGGCCAGTCACAAAATAGCAAGAGGAGGAGATGGTGGTGGCAATTCTGCACCCCCTAGAAGATTTAGCCCAGTAACTAAGGCATGTTATGCAGGATTTGGGAGAACCAGGTTCAGATCCCCACTCTGGAACAGACTTGAAATGCACCTTTTCAATTCACTGGAAATTCTAAAAAATTTCAGATTTGATTCAACCTGCTCTGTTTTGTTTTTGCCACCTAGCCACAAAATCAGTTATTCACCCCGCTCTAGCTGTGTGCTATCTTTTCAGATAGTCAGCGTCCACTTCTCCACTTATCTCTAGGTGAATGGTCAGTTCCAAAAAATTTTTGTACCAGGAACTAAAGAAAGGGCATTATTTAGTAAACAGTGATACTGGAAGTGGGGCCCTTTGGTTGATGGGTAGGAGAGGAGACATTTATGGAAGTGGCAAAAATTGTTACCATTTAAATGATACCATTTAATATTTAAATTGCAAGAAATAAAAGTACAGTGGAATATCTATCTACCGCAGCTGGAATCATATCAGTGAGCTAATGTTCTGATCCAGGGTTTGTCGGCGCTTCCTGTCAGATCTCCTTACAAGAGCTGTGCAAAATTCAGCAATTTTGGTTCAAAGGAGGCTCACACAAAACATAAGCCTGGTTTCAGTTCACCTGACTTTGCAGCGCCCTGGGGTTTAGTTTCTGGGTCACGTTCAAATCCAGTACAAAACTGTCAAGTCTCATTTGGCTTGGAGTTAAAAAAAAACAAACAAACCCTAAAGAGTGAGAAGCCAAAGTTTTATCTGGCTTCAATGTGAATCTGTAACATGGCCCAGATTTTCTCAAAACTGGGCCAAGGTTCATTTGAAAGTTCGTGAACCTTTCAATAAGCCTGGGATGAAACCTGACAAAGCTCCATGTAAGCTAGACTTCCATTGCAAATGTTTCCCATAGTCCCCTGTCTCTGATATCTGATTAAAACATTAGCTGATGTTCAACACAGTCAAGGGGAATGAGCTTGTGAGTAAGAAATGAAACCATGAAGGGATAACCCTACCCACTCCCATTTGTAATGGGACAGGAAGAATCCCAACCGTCCTGCTAAAGATAGTAGTTCAAACCTTGAAGTCCTTACACAGGCAAAATTCCTAGTGAAGTCAATGGGAGCAGAAGGTTCTTAGTATCTTTCAAAGTCAAGCTAATTATGTAGGTGCCGAAACATGGCTTTCAGTGCCAAGTTTGAACATGTCATCCTGTGTGTCCCCCATCGCGTCACTCCTTCCTAGCACATTCCATGTCTCTCTCAAACAAACAAACAATACCAAGTACAAAGCAACATTTTAGGGACATTCTGAGCTCTTGAAGAGCATCAGATAAACAGCAGTGCAGTTCCCACTGCCCCACCAGCTTCCCCTTCCTCTGGGGCTCCCCACCTCCACATACACCTTTTGTAGTGACTTCTGCTACTTGGTAGCTGGCCTGGGCCTCCTCCTTAGGAAAATTCTGGTTGCACCCCGATAGCACTGGAAGTGCATTCCAGAACTCCATTTTTTAGGACTTAAGCACTGCTGGAGACAGTAGTCGTTGCTGTCTACAGAACAGGTATAGGACAGGAAGTGGTAAAGCAAGGCAAGTTACCCCACGCTGCCCCATCACTGTTCCTTAGCCCGGTCTGAGATGGAATCCCGAAGGGCCCCGTTGTGAAACCCTTGCACTAATGAATAGCGAGCTCACACGATTAGTTCCATTGCAATCACCAGCGTGAGGGATGGCTTAACAATCCGGCCTTAGAAGATCAATCTAAGGGCTTTGTCTTTGAACCTTGATTCAGCTAATCAGGACTGTAACCCTCACTTGGAGTTTGCCAGCTCCTGGGGCTCCGGACTAAGTCTCTAGAAAGGCCACAAAAAGGATTACTGCTGGAGCTCTCAGACCCTGTTTCCCAGCATGGGACAGCCTGACTCAAACACAGAGACAATTTAGTTTCTCTTTTGAGTGTGGAATCTGGGTGAGAAACAGCACTGCTCAGGGAGTCCCCGCTATCCTCCTCCTCCCCCCCAAAGGAGAGTTTGTGCACTACGGGGAGATCTAGCAGCATGGATCAGGCAATTCCAGCACTGCAGAGACCAGCATCCAGCAAAGAGAGATCTAACCTGTCTCCGGCTCCTGTGAGCCCAGGAGGGTTCCAGATCAGGGAGCCAGCGAGCCTGGCGGAGCCAGGAGAGGACCTCCCCCACCCAGAAGATAAAGTAAGGGGATTTTTATATAAGCCAACTAACGCCACAGCACAGCAACACTCCATCTCAGGACACTCACTCAGCACACCATCTGTTTTAGGAAAGTGCCAGGGAAGGAGCTGGGGGCTGAGATGAGTTGTGAGTTTTGGGAGGTGAGGGGTTGGTTTATTTATTAATATTGGTTACTTATTAGCTAAGCATAAACCTTTCCTGCCCCAGACCCTATGTTCCTGCTCCCAACAACATCCCCCATTTAGTATACTGGGTTTTGAGGTGTGTCATTCCTTTGATGGGTTTGTTTTATTTACTTTACTGTTTGCTGTTTAGTGGGCATTACACTCCTGGCCAGCAACAATTAGGGTGGCCACTATGCATCCCCAGAATACCAGATTATCCAGTACTTCTGGGTACAGTGTGGGCCCACCGCCACCTGCATCACACACACACACACACACCCATCAGCGTGACCTCAGCCACACGGTGCGGAGCAGCGCACTCTTCAAAAGGGCTACATCCTCCATCCCATGCATGATATTGGACAAAACCATGTCTAGTTTTATAGCAATGCCACACAGGCGACAAAACCTTGAAGAAACTGGATTGTCTAGCTTAAAACTAGAGAAGTGGCTTTCCTAGCTGTAATAGTATTAATGCTCTTAACGGACAGCACCGCTATGCATGGCACATGAGGAGTCACCTTGGGTGGAGGCACCAGGTGTCAGAAAAGAACTCAGGACCCGACCCATATGAGGACAGAGGAGAAGTTGCTCCTAATATTGGTGATAACAAGCACCAGGGAGAGAGAAGGGGGTTGGCTTGAGTCACACCCAGGGCAAAGGATGCAGGAATAAGGCCCTCTTATTCCAGAATAAGAGTGTTCACACATGGAGTTATTTGGGAATAGCTATTGTGCTTTAAATACATACCCTACCATAACCTGAATTAATTTTCAAGCTTAAACAAGCTCTAAATGGTCCCTTCAGTTCATAGGGTACGTCTAAGATGGAGCTGACGGTGTAATTTCCAGCTCAAGAAGACATACCCACATTAGCTCCTGATTGAGTTAGTGCTCTAAAAATAGAAGTGAAGCTGTGGTGGCACAGGCAATGGGACAGGCTAGCTGCCCTAAGTACAATCCCATCCAGGACCCTAGGTATGTACTTGGGGAGAATAGAAGGGTGTTACTGGTGGGAGGAGCTATTTGTGCTGAGTATATACATAGGGTCTCAGATGGGATCGTACTTGGGACAGCTAGCTGCTCATGTTGCTGTGGCTACACTTCTGCTTTAAGTGCGCTAGCCCAATCAGAGCTAACACATGAGCTGAAAATTACACCTTCCGGTTCCAGTGTAGACATACCCTTTGTCTCTCTGAGACTGCTGGTAAGGAATAAATTCTCTTTCCTGCCTCTCTCAGCTACACAACAACATGGTCTTCACTGGGAAGTTCTGTAAAGAGACAGAACAACACTTCCAGTCCCTTGTGAGGGAAGGAAAATTTCTTCTAATGTTCTTGTTTGTTGTTTCCTTTCTCATGCTGGATAATTATAATGATGCTCTCAGTGTTGAAGAATACTTACAATAAACAGCTTTTGTGGATACTAAGCAACTCGGCTACAGTGCTTAATCAACTGCAGAAGATGTTTATTGCTGCATATGCTCTGTTGCCATGAACATCATCCCTTAGTTTTTAACCAAGAGAAAATAAAAGTCCAACAAGGGCAAGCGAATGTCCTCGACCCACTATAGGTAATGAAGGCCAAAAAAAGCAGTTCCTCTCACACAACAAGAATAGACTTAGATCAGTGAGTATACTGGAGAATGAACTACTAGTGATGAGTTCACCACAGGACATTTGGAATTTGGGTTTGGTTCCAATAAGCACCTACATTTTGGAAACTTAGAGCTCCTAAATCTGCAACATTTGGCTGGAAAGCTCATTAAATCAAAAGCTCTTTTAATATTCCTGATACCTTCTGCGTTAGATCCCAGACAGTGTCCGGACACGTGGAATCACTGCAAACTACAGACACAAACGAAAAGATTCAAACACAGCTTGAGTTCCAGCTCTCAGTCCTGTGATTACCAGGGACCACACTATGTCTGGAACTCTGTGCAGCATAGTGCATGGACAACACATTGCAAGTAATCATATCATTACAGACAGAGCATAGATGCCTGCAAAAATGATAGGAGATACTTAGGAAAAATGTTAAGACCCAAAGTTTGAAAAGTGTCCAATAATTTTGGGTTTCTCCGGCTGGGTACCCAAAAATTCAGACACCCCAGATTAATGACCAAACATTTCCGGAGCTTCTCGAAGTCTCCATTTTAGAAATGGGCAGAGTCAGGGGCCAGGATGTGCCGAGTTTTGCCTGGACAAATTTGCTCACTACTAATGATCATACCTATGTAACCCCTCTGAGGCTCTCTCTATTAGGTCCAAGTTAGAAGGCACGCTCTCATGAGCAATATGGCCTTGGAGGCGGTTATATAGCAGGATCACAAAGCTGAGCAGTTCTGTCCGGACGTCAGATCTTCGAATCCGCTCATCCCAATAGTGTTGAGCCTTGAAGCTATTTACAAATTTTATCACGAAAATCCTCAGAAATAATCTTTCTTAAATGGTCTCAGTTAATTAAGAGGACAAACCCAGGCATTGCTTTTCCTCCTGCCCTGCTGTGATCATAGACACTACACCACCCAAGGCACCCTGGTCAAAATGAGGGGGTTGGGGAAGTCTAGGCTGTGAACTCAGGTCTTTGGGATTAAGGGGAAACATTACTGCAAGGAAGGATGGTGCTGTAATGACAGCCTCTGACACTGACTGACAAAGGCCAAGCTAGAGCCCAGGGGTTGAGATCCTCACCCCCACTCCTGCTCTTTGACAATCATTCAGAAGAGCTGGAGTGGCGTAAAGGGTATCCCCTCGAGGGAGGATTTCCCAGTGCAGGCACTGCAGAGGACGGCTGCCTCTCAAGAAGCCCCGTGCAAGTCATAGCTGTGACGTTGTGCAGTCTATATGGTTTTATAAAAACAAATAAGAAGTGAATATAATGTAACTGGAATAGTTTTATAAAAATATGATAATAAGTGAGTATAATGTAACTGGAATATTCTTCATGCAAAAGGTCTCTTGTAAGATATCATTACAAAGCTTATAATCTACTGAGTGTGATCATCCTATTTGTATAAATGTACCACTCTTGTATCTAAAACTAGAAATATGAAATATAACTCTGAGGGCCTATTGTAATTATGCAAAGTGTGGGCCATTAATAGTGGTTTGGAATCTTGATGACTCCCATTAACCAGGACCATTGTCTGCAGATAGCTGTGTTTTAACTGTTAGTCTTCCTGTATATGTGTGTGCTGGCAAGTGGGTAATGAAGTCTTGCAGTGACATGTGATCATGTCATTGCATGTCACCTGACCTGGAATCCATCTTTAACCTGGTGCTTTTCCAGTGAGGGGGGGTGGAAACCCAGAGGGACAAAGGGTTCCCGCCTTATGCAAAAGATATATAAAGGGGTGGAAGAGAACAGAGGGAGAGGAGCCATCATGAAGAATCCCCTAGCTACCACCTGAACTGGAACAAGAGCTGTACCAGGGGAAAGAATTGTGCCCAGGCTTGGAAGGTGTCCAGTCTAAGAAAAAACTTACTGAAGCATCTCTGAGGGTGAGATTATCTGTATTCAGTTTGATTAGACATAGATTTGCGCATTTTATTTTATTTTGCTTGGTGACTTATTTTGTTCTGTCTGTTACTAGTTGGAACCACTTAAATCCTACTTTCTGTATTTAATAAAATCACTTTCTACTTCTAATTAACTCAGAGTATATATTAATACCTGGGGGAGCAAACTGCTGTGCATATCTCTCTATCAGCATTATAGAGGGCGAACAATTTATGAGTTTACCCTGTATAAGCTTTATACAGGGTAAAATGGATTTATTTGGGTTTAGACCCCATTGGGAGTTGAGCATCTGAGTGCTAAACACAAGCACACTTCTGGGAGCTGTTTTCAGGTAAACTTGCAGCTTTGGGGCAAGTTATTCAGACCCTGGGTCTGTGTTGGAGCAGACGGGAGTGTCTGGCTCAGCAAGACAGGGTGCTGGAGTCCTGAGCTGCCAGGGAAAACAGGAATAGAAGTAGTCTTGGTACATTGGGTGGCAGCTCCCAAGGGGGTTTCTGTGATCCAACCCGTCACAATAGCATACAGAGCAGGAGCGGGTAAGGGTAGGGGTGGAGTGGGAACAGCGCTGGGGAGATTCCAGGCAGCGCTGCAACGTATAGGGCAGCCCAGGGAGGCTGCCTTAACTTACATAGGGCCCCAGGCCTCAGAACAGCCCAAGGTCAAGAGGACACAAAGGTGGCTTAAAGCTATCATAACCTCCCGCATCCTCCCCCTGGGTACAGCACCTAATCTCACCCTCACTGTCTTACACTAGGGGCTAGCCTACACTAGAATCTCTACAGTGGCGCAGGTCTGGTGACGACCTCCACGAGTGGTGATAGCTATGTCATCGGGAGACACTCTCCCACCAACATAGCGCTGTCCACACCGGCGCTTAGGGTGGTGTAACTTACGTCGCTTGGGGAGGAGGGTGTATTCACACCCCTGAGTGATATAAGTTACACCGACGTAAGTAGTAGTTTGTACCAGCCGTAAGTTACAGAGAGAGAGCATTGTGAAATTCGGTGTTCCTTTCACAGAGGTTTAGGCAAAACAGTTTTTTGGGGTTCAAGTCTTGTGGGTTCAAAACCCCTGAATTTTGCTTTGAGTTTTGAGTCTAAAGGAATCCAAAATTGAGTCAAAAGTCATCACGTGTCACCTGGTTCGAGGCCAAATCGTGCACAGACCTGAGTTTTCCATGTTTGCTTAAACCTTGGTTGTTTTGAAACTGGGCCCACGTTTTTTTCAAATCTTACTGAAATTGGGCCAAGCTCTAAGTTCGTCAGTAGAGTGAAAGGAGAGCGGTATCAGAGAGTCCATGCCCTCACAGTTCTAGCTCATGCAAAATTGCAACTGAAAAAGAGGAGCTTTTCTCTTGAAAAATTTACCGCTACGTTCTCAAGCACCTGCATTTATTTAACTGCTTTCCAGAACAGGGATTGACTTAAGCACCTGCTTAAATGTTTTCCTGAATCAGGAGCTCACAACCGCATTTGAACACGATAAGGATGCATGTGGAAATTTTGCGGGTGCAACGTAGGCAGTCAGTCTAGAAAACACACCTATTTTTCTGCACTTTCATGAATAAGCTACTTTCTCCTTTGTTCACTTTTACCTTTTAACCACTATTCCCTGGTAAAAGTTACAAATCATCATTATTACATATTTCGGTCAGGCCCTGAAAGCCAGTAAATAATAATAGACAAAGAATCCAGTAAGGTGACTGGCTGTCAGGAATTTCTTTTGGCATTATAGAAACTACAGTTTGACATTCTTTTGTCTTGTCTGCTGGTAAACATAGACATCAGCCTATTTCTATTTTACTAAAGAAAGAGGTGTATATTTTCCTTTCCCCACTGCCTACTGGTACATTTTAAATTTGACAAAATGATTTTCCCCCTCAGATGGGCTTTCAGCTTGCTGCAGATACGAGTTTACTATAAAATTCTCTCTTCCTCCAGCTGTGAGTAAAACATGTAAAGCTTTCAGACTTCAACTTATCTCGCCTCTGCCAAAGGATTGCACACTGAGCAATAGCCAAGCTGCTGTAAATTCTGAGTGATAAATATTGCTCTGAATTAGAAAATGTAATACACAATTATAAAGCAGCAAAGCAATTGAATTCTGTTTTCTTTGGGCACGAGGGGAAAATGTACTCATACGAATCAGTATGCCCAACATCAGGCAGATTAAGGATGTGCAGTCACACTCACAGGCCACAGTATAACCTTACTGCTCTTCTAAAGCACTCAGGACTAGACTGTGTTTTCCTTATTACTGCTGAGCAGTACTGTACTCCTTGAGTAATCACACTGAAATGAATGGGCCTTTCTGAGAAGTTAGGGTCCTCTCTATGGGAATAAGTGTGGCACGTTCTGGCCTTAAGCAATGCTCAGTCAGTCAGTCACAGGAGGCACTGAACACGTGTTGTCCAAGTGTCCTGGATTTGGTGAGACTCCCAACTGAAGTTATAAAGAACATTGTGAAGTGGGTCCGAGGTATTCACCAGCCCTGTGCATTCAGCGCACGGAGCTATGGCAGGGCTCAGAATGGGGAAGTTGTCCCATTCCCTTTTGCTGCTGGAGGGAGGCTATGGCATCCTTAATAAATGTGTGGTTTCTCTCCACCTCGTCTAATGATCACGTAAGGTGCTGACTATCCTCGGTGCTCCTTGACTTGGATGGGAGTTGAGAACACCCAACACCTTGTAGGGCCAAGCCCTTATTTGTGTTTTATTGGAGCTGGAACGAACTGAGATTCCACCCACATCTACCCAGGGATTGGCTCCAGTTTGCTCATAACAGGGGAGGCTAGAGGATGAATTTAAAAATCTTAGCGGTATGAACAAAGCTGTGCAGCTCTAAACTATCACACATTTGCTTTCTGAATTCTCAAGCTTTTGCAAGAATTTGGTAATTTCAGGGTAAAATTCCATCACCAAACACCATCTTTCCCTGGTAAATATGGCAACGCTTCAGAAAAAGATGCATGCAAATAAAAAAACATCTGTTTTGCTAAGAAAAGAGAGACATTTAACAGCAAAATATTTTTTCTATGGTGGTGGCCTGGAAAATTCCCTTTTGGTTTTGCAAAACCCAGCAAAAGATGTGACAATAATGCTAAGAACATGAACATGTAACTTGTCTCGATTCATGGGCGATGTGAATGAATTTTGTTTGCAAGCTCTACCCATAGTACTCCATGAATGAGATGTGCTAGCCCTGTAACTTGGTTGAGCTCTCTTCTGTACTGGAGTTGCTGGAGAGTGCATATGGTAGGAAGCAGTGATGAACTGACTCAGGTGGGATCATGAGATGGCAGGCAGAGGTGTTGGCTGAAAGCCCAAGGGAAGACAGAAATATAATCCATATTATGCAGTGCGCTGGCTGTATATCTCTAGTGTCTCTAGTCCACAGACCTTGGCTGTATATAAGTAACACATGGAGACTGTTGTATGTGTCATCAGTTAACTGCTGATGCAATTCTGTATCCTGTTCGTCAGTGAGTTTCACAAAAAACACCTCTAACCCTAACAGAAAATCCTTATTTTTTTTAAGTTAAGAATGATGAAAGATGCCAAATGAACTGCTCTGAAGACTGAAGTCCCATACAATATTTATCCAGAGAATACGTGTATAGCAGCAGCAGAAAACTGCCTCTGGATTCTTCTACTAGCATATCATTCATAGTTTAAAAAAAAACCATGGACTTTTTTTCAGTAATTAATTTTGACTCCGTTCATGCCCCTTTTGTGCTAGCTTCCTGTGGTAGTCTTGCCAAGAAGTTTACAGGCAGAAATGTTTGCAGGAGCAACAACTTTTAAGCCAATATTGGAGACTATTCACAAATAGCAAATTCAGAATTTGTAAGCACAAGTATTAGGAATGGAAATTTTATTCCAAAAATTATATTAATCTAGTCAGGGACAGAAACAATCCCATGTGATCTAGGTGTTCAATCAAAACTAGCTAAGAACTCAAATTTTGAATATTAAATATGCCCCACTGCTGGTGAGACAACCCACAGGCCAAGGATTGTTCACAAAATGTATCTGGTGAATAACATCAAACAAGAAATAAATTCAAGGCATAACATTCTGCTCATGGACAATGATTATACAGAAAGGAAGGCAACATTAATTGACTAAATTAGTCATCATCATGGATTATTCACCCAGTCTTACCTCATGCTTGATTTGAAGGGATCATCTCTACATGTGTCTTAGAGAGGAGGTATGCTTCCATTCAGTCTTTGCAAACAACAGCAGATTTAGTGATGTCAACATCAGTTCACTTCCAAGCTGGACTGAAACTGACATAAACCACTGAAGAGCTATCAGAATCTGAGGTTAGGTGACTTCCTGTCTGGAATGGATTCAACCCCTAATGTAGAGGTGAAAGACTGTATTGACATCTAAAGAACCACTCCACCTACTAACTAATCCCTTGATATCCTTATGCCTCCAACCTGAAACGTCACTGCTACATCTCACCTCTGTCTAGGCTGTGAGGGCTTGGCCCTGCAACGTGCTGAGCATGCTGGCCCCTCATCTATCAAAGCACCTAAGCACGTGCTTACCTTTAAGCATGCGAGGCAATCCTATGGGACTACTTACTTAAGTGCTTTGTTGGATTGAGGTCAGAATGCTCAGCACCTTGCAAGATAGAGCCCTAAATGAGCTTTTATACCAACCCGGTATTAATAGAAGGGGATTGTTACTGCATCAGACACTTTGCAGCAGTTTTGGAGTCAACCTTTCATCAGTTTATCCAAAAATTGAAAAGATTATCTCCCCCACGCAACCCCCAATATCAGCTGTCCAACCTCTGCCTTCTGAGACAAAATCACCACCATCATTGTGTTATTGTCCCCTAATCTACTGAGACACCAACCCAGCACTAGGAACTCAAAGCTTTTCATCCAGAGACTAGTAGAAGAAAAGGTTTTCTCAGAGCTTGTCCTTGTTACTTCACTCAAACCAGGCAGTGAATAACTTCAGGATTGGCTTTTGCGTGGAATTAAAGGAGAGAAAAGGAGAAGCGCCATGGTGGATTTTGGCAGCAAACCTTCATGGCAGGGAAGCCAAGGAGATGAAAGAAGAAAAAAGGAAATTGTAAGAGAAAAAGACGTTGTGCTCCTAATAGCTAAAATTCATAATCCAGCTAGTCTTTTGTTCTGATTTGGAAGGACATTTCCCCAGGGGGTGGGGAGAGAACAAGAGACAAAGGAACAGAAGCAGAAAAGGAAAGAAAATTAGCTGCTTGACAGGATTGATGAAAACAAAAACTCCCTTCGGCACACAACCTGTTGCGGAGAAATCTCCACATGCTTGCCACAGAAGTTGTTCTTATCATACCGCTGAGTGTTTTGATGACGCTTCTTAGCAAAACTTTGGTAGCTCATCTGCCAAATCTATTGTAAGTACTATCCGTTCTGTAGAACCCAGTTTGCCAGTAATTTACCATAACGCTGTATACTGAGATTTCTAAACCTGCATGCAACGACTCTGGCACGTCTCTGGCGGCTTTGTGGTAAATCACTGGCAAACTTCACCAGCATGCATGCGGTGCTCCTGCTGCAACTGTTTACTTCTGGTGACATTGATCTGGCAAATGTATAGCAATTCTGTACCTGCTGAAGCCCCTAGCAACTTTCTGCCATGGAGAATCACAAGCAAATTGATTGTGACAAGGTTTTGGAAGTCCAAAAATGTTATAAATAATGCACAGCCTTTTTCTGCGACTGCTTTTTTTAACCCTTTCCAGTGCACCTTTCAATGTATCCTACCCAACCCTCACATCATCTTAACAGCTGTCTCCTTGTGGTTCTTTGGATAACGATAGCTGGTGCACCTCAGCAGGTCCTTTGCAGATTTGTCCCTTGCTGTCTGAAAGCCTGTAATTCCACTGTGATTAAACTGGCCCATTCAGGTGAAAGTCAAGACAGACCATGTAAAGTAACTGAGCAATGGCAGGTGCTGTGTATTTCAATTGAGTATGTCTTGTGGAAGTATTTAGAAGTGAGAGAATGCCATTAGAAAGTCCCATGTTATTGGCCAGTAGCCATTACTAGTGGATGCATTTTGATATCCTTTGCAGTGATGAGTGAACATCTCCACAGCCTCAGGGTTATAGGAAGCTGAAGGGGCAGAGAAAAGAAACCGTCTCGGAAATGCACCTCAGGACCAATTTGCCCTCACCGGCTTCCTTTCAGAATCAGTATTTGGAAGGGGTGAAGAGGGAGACATGAAATGAAAAGGATGTTTTGGGTGAAATCCTGGCCCCATTGAAGGCAGTGGGAGTTTTGCTATTGACTTCAAAGGGACCACCCTTTGCCCCTTTGAGTCTTAATCAAGGGAATTGCTGCTGAGATTTCCTGCATGGTTTCTGGGGTATTTCTAGTAATGGGTGAGCTTCAAAAGGTTTAGAACTTTGGTTCAGATAAACACACATAAATCTGAATGGTGTCATCTATCTGTACCTCTTGGGCCAAATTCTACTCAGTTAGCTTGGAGTAAATCTGGGGTAACTATTGGCTGCATTAGGGGCATCCTTTCAGAAAACTCCAGGGAGCTGGCAAAGTTTTGTCAGCATAGAGACCATTGTATGTGATTATTTTACATCCTGCAAAGTTGGCAATGGAGGAGAGGAAGTGGAGCATGGACCCATGCAAAGTCAAGGTGGAGAAGCCAAGCGGAGCGGGGGGGCAATTTCAAATAATGCTTTTGAACTGCATTGGAATTACTCCGGACTGACACTGGCATAACTGAGACCAGGATCTGGCCCAAAATTGGATCTCTTCATTTTAAACTCCACCTTTAAAAAAAGGATGTCCACAAGGATCATTTTTATGTTTAAAAAAATGACAGGGCTGTGTGTTGCAAGTACCTATCACGTACCAAAGTTTAAGGGCCTGATCGGGTGAGATACCAACACCCTCAACACCCATTGGGATACAAGCATGTTCAGCCCTGCATAGAACCAGGCCCCCAGTGAGGCCTGGGGAATACTGCCTTCAGTATGCAGTGTTGTTGTAGCCGTGTTGGCCCAGGATATTAGAGAGAGAGAAGGTGGGCAAGGTAATATCTTTTATTGGATGAAATGAAAGATAGTACCTCACCCACCTTCCCTTCCGTATGCTATTTGTCCTTAGGGATTCTTCTGTGCACACATTGTGTGACCATAAAAAAGTCCCTAATGCAATTACAATAAAGAAGGCCACTATGCAATTAAGATTAAGGCATACCAGATTTTGTGGTCACAGCTAAAAGGAAAACATTGCGGACTGATATGGCAGTATACTTTCCTAATGTTCTCAGGGTGTTGCCATGGAGGCAGCGTTAAGGTCTCTCTCTCAGGCAAATGACCGTACTGCCCCTAGTCCTTCCTATAACCATAATGACCCAGACTGAGCACAGATCATGAGGTCTAACAGTTGCCTTGTACTTAAGCCACTGCTGTACTTCCCCTTTGATGACACATCCCAGTGTCTTCACCTTTTTCAAATGCAGCCGTTGAACTGGGCTGTTGGCTGTGACTCTAGCTGCAGCTTTCCTAAAGCATGCTTACTACTGCATAGCATGATGGTGCTGTTTAATATGATCACCCACTTGCAGCTCATCCCTGACTTCAACCCTCTACCCCAAGTTGGCAATGGTCCTGCGTCTATATTATTAAGCAGCACTGTGTTTGGTCCCGGGGTGGGGAGGACACACCCTTACGGACATCCACTTCTTCCTGGGTTCCTATCTCATTGTGGAGCCACTCAGCTCCCTGGGCATATAGAGAAGACCTTGTATTTGATGAATGCTTCAGGGGACACCCGCCTGCCAGCAGAACATGCCTGTCAGCTGTAAATGTGCTGCACAGTGATCTTGGTAAGTCATTACCCCACCTGCTCTTCTAAATGAGCGGCTGGATCTGATCCAAATATGTTTCATTGGGCTTTTCACCATTATTCAGACAGCTGGCCCTGCTGATGACTGACCATTTTCCAATTAGGTTTCGGGTGACCTGTCTACATTTTAGTCTTTAAAAGACAAGTTCAATGCAGTGCAAAAAAATTCAAGAAAAGATGCCCAATTTCTGGGTTGGCCCTTCACTTTCTTATACGCAGGAGTGAATGTGAGCTTTTCAGAGCTCAGCCTGAGAGACTGATAGCGCTGGCTCATCAGGGATGGAGCAGACTGGAACCATGTGAACTTCCCACACTGTTCTGCAAATACGCCTTTATCATGACTGGTGACTCCCTTCTGTTATTCCACATCTTGGTTTTTGCACAGATCTGCCAGCTCACCTTAATCCTGACCTGTCTGCAACACACCTTGATATTCCAGTCCTAGCCTCTTCTGAGCAGACACTTACAGGCACTGTGTAAACTTCCTTCACATAAATCTGCCAAGATTACTTTCAGATAATTACCCACATGACCTAATAACACTTGTAAAACATGTACAGTGTCTTTGTAGGGACAATGTCATTACTGATAGGAACAAAAAGTGACCTGCAATTCTTTATCTTTGCAAAGTCTCTGAAATTTCAGACATGGTATTTTTCCCAGAATAAGAGCTTCCGTGGTCTATTTAAAATAAACAAGATTCCAAAATATTACTGGCTAGATCTTCAATGAATAGCGGCTAAGTTGCAGGAACAAAATATGCACAATCACAGTTAATTGCATGCACAAAATCCACATTTTCCCATGCAAAATAAGTAATTGTGAATGCAAATTGGTATTTTTGCATGTTTATGCACAGCTATCCATTTGGGATGAAATTCACCCCCGTGTAGAGGACCAGCACGAGGGCTATGCACCACCTACCTCCTACTAAAGCCCGCAAAGTAAGACATAGGGTATGCTATGAGTGCCAAGCTGTGTGTATTGGCTTACTAGTGGTGATCTGCTCATCAGGGCTGGACTTCTTTCAATGGTTTTATGATGCTGTTGTTGTTCTTGTTTTAAGAACAATGAAGCATTGTGTTTTTAAAAAGGCTTCATAAAAGAGCCAGGTGTAGGTTGCCAACAGACAGAAGCGAAAAGTAGATACAAAGTTGATTTCATCAAAATTGAAATGTTTCGTGGCAACATATCAGTTTCTATGAAAACAGAGAGAAAAAACAAGAGAGACTCAATAGCCTGGTGGCTCAGGCCCTGGCCTGGGATGTAGCAGACCCAGGATGCAGTCCCTGTCCTACCTAATTCAGAGTGACCTGGGATAAAAACTACACTACTCTGAATTAGGCGGAGGAGGGATTTGAACGTCTGTCTTCCAGAGCCCTCATCGCCAGGAAACAGACACATTCATACCTCTCTCTTTGCAAATTAGAAGACTCAGGTTTCAATCAGAAAATGGACATTTTGACATACCGTATATACGCGATCATAAGCCGGTTCGTTTATAAGCCGACCCCCCCCCCCCGAGATGGATAAGTAAAAATGGAAAATTCATAAGCCCCGACCCTATAATTCAGGGGTCGGCAAACTTTGGCTCCCAGGCCATTAGGATAAGCCGCTGGCGGGCCAAGATGGTTTGTTTGCCTCGAGCGTCCGCAGGCACGGAGGTAAACCTAAGTAAACAAAGTGTCCTGGCGCGCCAGCTGCTTACCCTGACGGGCCGGGACAGCAACTGGTGGGAAAATTTTGGGGGGGGAGAAGCTGGGAGTCAGGGGAGTAACCCCTGTGACCACCCCCCACATGACCCCACCCCTAGCCCGGGACCCCCACACTCTCCCCATCCCATCCCTTCCCACCTTATCTGGGGAGGCCAAGGGAGGATGTCTCTGGCCTGGCTGGAACTGCTCCAGCAGGCTGGGCAGCGCAGCTGCAGCCTACTCTAGCAGGCCAGACCGGGCGGCGTGGCCGCAGCATGTTCCAGTGGGCTCGGCCAGGCGGCACGGCCGCAGCGTGCTCCGGCGCCCGGGCGGCACGGCCGCAGCCTGCTCTGGGGGGCGGGGCCAAGCGGCACGGCTGCAGCCTGCCAGCCCCGGAGCTGTAGCTGCTTTGGAGGCTGGTGGGAGAGCAGTGTGGCCAGAAGTGGAGAGACTCTGGCCCTGCCTCTTCCCTTCTGTCTCTGCTGGCTTTACTGCCTCTCCTTGCTCCCTCTGTTGGGGGGAGGGGCTGTGTCCCACCTCTCCCTCTCTATACCCGGTCATAAGCCGACCCCCTTCTCTGGTGCTTCCCTTTTTTACTAAAAAAATTCAGCTTATGAACGAGTATATACGGTAATTCCATTTCTGTGGAAAAAATTGGGGAAAAAAATTGTTTTTGTTTCGATGAAGAACAAAAAACAAATTTTGAAACTCAAAAGTCGCCCCAGAACAGAACTGCCGTCCCATAGAGAAAAGGAAGTAGGGACCGATTCACTGGCACAGGTTTGTCTGCTTTGCACCAAGCCGAAGAGGCAAAGTGATCAGCATCTCAGTTTAAGCAGCCTGTTAAACAAGGTTTATGACTCCTTTGCATCATCCGTTTGGCACAAAGCAGCCGGAGCTTTAGTGGTGAATTTGGTCCATAATTTACATTTTAGCCTTAACAAGTTATTTTACTGTTCCTAGGTCTTAAACACGTGTAGCTGACTGACTCCAATATGGATTATGCAGCAATGCTTCCTGCATATATAGATGAATATTAAAGACTGCAATGTTCTGACAGCTGGCTCTAGACTTTGCCTTCTGCTGGCTGAGAATTTCAGTTCTTCTTAAACATAACTTGCATATCAGTGTAAACTCTCTCCTTCTTTTTGACAGGGTGCCCTTGTAGATGGTAATTTCTTGAGTGGAGGATGGGAAAGGGACTCATAATTCATCCTGGGTTGTGTGTCCTACGGGAAGAGATTTCCATGGAATATAAATGTGTCTCTATAGAAATATTAAATTAGATATAGATACAGGGCCTGATTCGGATATCACTTCGGTGTAAATCAGGAGGATGGGCACCATTGAGCTCCAGGAAGTTATGCTGATGGAAAACTGGTGCAAGTGAGATCACAATCAAGCACATCCAGAGACACACACACAAATAATTGTTATTTAGACTGGGCTACAAGGTGACGGCGCTGAAGAAGAATCTGTGTTGATGCTGTATAACCAGCGTGCTCACTTCCTAGTACACAGAATAGGTGTAACAGCCTGGGCAAATAACTGAGGAAACACAAAGCAAATATAAAACAATGCAACATTCAGGGGGGCTGGAACAATTTTTATTGTGGGGGTGCTGAGAGCCATTGAATAAAACTGTAAACCCTGCATATGATGGAAACCACTTCAAGTGAGGGGGGATTGCCGCACACACACACACACCCGTATCCTATGACCAGATTTGACTTTATATTGTTATGTGTTGTGCTTCTATAGCATCTTCCATGCAGGCACCAGGAGGTAATTTACAAACCTTTAATTAATTTTAGAAATGCCCCCAGATGTAGGTAGGATTTTTTTGGTGGGACAGAGGAAGGTCAAACCAAAGTCACCAACTGAATCAGAGGCACAGTTGGGAAGATGCTGGGAAAACAGGGCTGGAAAAAGCCCTGGTCTCACTCTCACGCTCTAATCCCCAAACCTTAGAAGATTAATAATGTGAATGAGTCTCGTTAATTGTTGGAAGTGACACCTCTAAGGCCAGCGGTTCGCTCTGTGCCAGCACAGACTTCCATTCATCATCTGTGGCTCGCGTCAGAGCATGGATTTCACTGGCTGCAGCCCCTCTCAAGCCAGGCTGGGCAGGGGGTGGATTCCAACCTCTCTCCAGTCTGGACAGAAAGCTCTTGTTCCTAAAATATTAACCACCCAGGCTGAGTTCTAGTTCTGGCTAAACCATGGGCTGTTTATTTGTGAAAGACAGGAGAGAAACGGACAAAACCGGAGAGGAACATGGACTCCTGCTGGCCAGTGGCTGCAGCTATGGGAAGCTGCATATAATAGGATGGGAAAATAACAAGCGACAAAGGCTACAAGCTGGTGTCTCTGCTCCTCAGGCCCAGCAGTGTCCCTGCTACTAGCTGTTCTTGGGAGTCAACAGCCTCTCTGCTTTTTGTCCAAACCTCTGTGTGCCCCCTGCTTGTACGCAGGGCTGAATGGGAGTAACTACCATCAGGGAGGTAAAACTGTAAGGCTGGGGGGGGTTTCAAAGATGCCAAAGGGAGTTAGCAAGGTGTCCAAACCCCATAGGAGTCCAATGGGATTTGAGTGTCTAATTCCAGAGGCTCCCTTGAAAAGCCCAGCCTAAATCTGAAAATGTTCATCATTTCTTTCTTTAACGACTTCACTATTTTTTAAAAATTGAACACGTTAAGTGGCACAGTGGGGAATGAGCAGCAGCAGGTAGACTGGCAGGGGAGGCCTCTGAATGGGGGAGCTTGGATGGGAACAGACAGCGGAGGGAGGAATGGTGATGGAAGACAGGGAACCAACCAAAAGCAAGAGGAGTAGGCAGAGAACTGGAGATGCCTGGGAAGGGGTGGGCTAAGCAATACCTGGAGAGAACAGCAGGTGGACCGGAAACAAGACAGGCAGCTGGGCCAGATGGAGAGCAGTAGCAGCAGGAAATCAGCTAAGCGGGGTAAGGAGCAGGAGAGACGGTTGGACGGAAGTGCCATCTGGACTAGGGGGCAGTGGGGAGTTGGGGTGGGCTTACAGAGCAGAGCAGGCTACTGGGGAGCAGCTGATCTGCCTGCCAGCCGGTGGCAGCATGAGGATTACTACAAGTGTGTGTGTACCAGCCTGCTGGGAGGAGCTGTGTGCTGGGCAGCAGTGGGCGGGTAGGGAGGAGAAGAGCTGCTCCCTGCCTGACTTTGGGAGAGCAAATGGGTGCACTGCAGCATTTTGATAGTGCAGGGAAAAGGTTAAGCACATCTTTGTCTTTGGACAGCTGATGCTTTGCTAGGGGATGGGTCTTCACCAGGAAATCCTCTCTCTCTCTCTCTCTCTGTAGGCGGAGTGGGTCCCCAGGACACTGTTACACTGCAAAAGCACAGCTCTATATGCTGCAACATGCTGCAGAGTGCTACCACAAATCAGTGTCATTTACATCCCAACGCACTGTTTCCCTGAAGTCTCCCAGAGCCGGCCGCACTGTGCTGTAGCAAATCAATATAATCTGGCTCACCGCTTGCCTCCCCCTAGGATAAGGTAGCAGACTGCTCTGTCCTGCAGCAAATCAGTGTGAACCCTGTGGGTTACTCAGCACACTGCTCTTCCAGCGTGGGGCACTATGCTAATACAAATCAGTCGAACCTGCATCTCCCTACAGTATCCTGCAGCATGTCTCACCGCTGTAATCTGAAATCAGTATAATCAGCACCACAGCTAAAGCTAGGGGAGACTTGGCAGCTTCGATTTGCAGGGAACATTTTCCTTCATTTTGCTTTCAAACTATTTGGGATGGTCATGCCCCAGATTGCTCTTTGGGCTGAATGTCTAGTGATCACCAAACCTGAGCAGAGCACTCAGTTGCAAACACGGAGATTCACCTGCCTGCAAATCTCCACCATGCAAGAGCAGGTATTTTTCAAGATTTCTTTGCAAAGATATAAAGCAGCCCTCAGATCTGTACCCTGGCTCAGGAGCTATTAGGTGAACCATCCATTTTTGAGGGATTTCTTTGTGAACATTTCACATAGCCCGGATCTTGTTCCATTAAACCAAATTCATCCCTGGTGGCACTCCACAGAGCTCAGGAGGATTACACCTATGATAAATGGAGCTAATTGACCCCGGCAGCATTCCGAAGCAAGCCACCAATCAGTGCATTCCTTCCCACAACACATGGTCTTTCTGTAACAATCAGTGGTTTACAAACTGATTTCTCTGTAGCACAAAGCATCGCATCCCACATGACCAAAGTACAAGCTCTACCACAATAGCCAGCAAACGATGATACAAAGCAACTGAAAAGTAAAACAGCTAACGAAATCCTTCAGCAACAGCCCCAGACCTAGGGTTGCCACCTTTCTAATGGCTGGTAACTGGACCCCCAAGGCCCTGCCCCCTTCTCCGCCTCTTCCCCCAAGGTCCTGCCCATGCTCCACCTCTTCCCTTGAGGCCCTTCCCCCTTCTCCACCTCTTCCCTTGACACCCCACCCCCTTCTCCGCCTCTTTCTCATACCCCGCCCCCTTTTCCTTGTACCCAAGGCTCCATCTCAGCTCCACCTCTTCTCCCCCAGATTTAAAAAAAACAGACATCAGGGCTTGTCAAATGACACAAGCTGAAACTCGGATTGTCTGGGTGAAAACCAGATGGGTGGCAACCCTACCCAGGTCAACTGAGTGTATCTAAGATATGCATTATCAGCAATACAGTAAGAAGCCATCACTCCCAGACTGGTGAGCGTTAGTCAGTGGTTTATTCTACCCAACAATGGGAACAGAAAATCAAGCTATAGTTCCAGGTCCTCAGAACATTCTCCTATCAGTTTCACTAAAAAAGGATTGCTATATTTAAACCCAGACCATTCCCTTATAGCACACAGAACGCTGGTGTTTCTTTGTCAAGGAAAATACTTTAGTCTAGCTATCTACTTAGAGTACGTCTCAATGAGCTATCACCAAAAAACAGTTGTGTAGCCATGGCAGCATGGGCAGCGGCAGCACGTGCTACTGCCCTGAGAACAAACCTGCCCGGACCCCTTGAGTACTTACTCAGAGCAGGCCACACTGCCACTCCCCACTGCCTGTGTAACCCACACACCTCCGGGGTGTGGTGTTCTGCCCCATCTAGTGGCACCAAGACCACTTAGAGAGAGAGATAAAATGAGTCTGCTCTTAGGCCTTAGCTCCCAGCCCGTTGGCTTTTAGCTCATGC
Organism: Emys orbicularis; assembly: GCF_028017835.1. Classification (NCBI taxonomy): domain Eukaryota; kingdom Metazoa; phylum Chordata; order Testudines; family Emydidae; genus Emys; species Emys orbicularis. The sequence goes on along the minus strand of NC_088690.1, from coordinate 108,450,431 downwards.
TGTAGAGCAGGGACAGGCAACCTATGGCACGCGAGCTGATTTTCAGTGGCACTCACTCTGCCCGGGTCCTGGCCACCGGTCCGGGGGGCTCTGCATTTTAATTTAATTTTAAATGAAGCTTCTTAGACATTTTAAAAACCTTATTTACTTTACATACAACACTAGTTTAGTTATATATTATAGACTTACAGAAAGAGACCTTCTAAAAACGTTCAAATGTATTAGTGGCATGCGAAACCTTAAATCAGAGTGAATAAATGAAGACTCGGCACACCACTTCTGAAAGGTTGCCGACCCCTGCTGTAGCAGCTCAGGCACTAAGCTCCAGAGGTCCCCAGTTCGATCCCGCCCACCCACAACCGCCCGGTCTGTCGGCGTTACACGTGTGCTACTGGGGCGCCACTACTATTTTTAGTGTGCTAATATGAATCCGTCTACGTGAGCTGGGAATCGCACGTCTAGCTCCAAGTGCAGAAGTAACCTTAGCTGGTAAGTGTGTCAGAGCAGGGGTTGTCATCTGTGTTGTGTGTCTGCACAGTACCTAACACAACATGGCCCTGTCCATAATTAGAGCCTTCAGGTGTCACCACCATACAAATAAACAAAATCTGCCAATACCATAGTATCTGAGTGCTTCACAGTCCCCGTCTGTGGTAGGGAAGTATTGTTATTACAGATTGGGAACAGAAGCACAGAGGGATTAAGTGACTTGCCCATGGTCACACGGGAAGTCTCTGGCACACCTGGGAGTTGAACCCAGATCTCTGGAGTCCCAGCCCAGGGCCTTGGCCACAAAAAACCTCCCCTTCCTGTCTGCCCTTTAAAATGAAATGTCTCTTTTAGGCTCTGCTCTGATCAGCAAGACGACAGCGCAGAAATTGGGGCCAGACCTTGCTGACCGAGACAAGCTGAACCAAGCCCCCTTTGGGAGGGCAATCGAGCTCAGGGCTGTGCTCTACCTGGCAGACAGTACGGTTGGTTGAGGCAGGGGCGTGGCTCTTCCGTTCGCAGCGACGGGGAGCAATTGCGGTGGATGATCCAAGCGCTGCCCTGGCAGTGAGAAGAGGAATAATTAGACTTTCGTAGCACCCTAGCTACAATCCCCACGGTGCTGGCAGAAGAACCCATCCCACTGCAAGATATCACCAGGATCTGGAGCGTGCTTTTGGCTCAGTCCCGCTGAGCACCCTCCACTCCCCCTGACTCCAGTGGAGCTGACAGGTCCCAGTGCCTCACAGGTGTGCTCAGCATCACGTAAAACCAACTCCTTTGTGCCCAGAGGGCTAGAACGTGGTGCGGAGGCTGCAGCTTTTCTCTAATGGACAGTCCTGAGTTCAAGGCCCATGAGGGCACTGGCCTGACTCTATAGTCAAGGCCAAGTTTTATTTTGCACTAGAAGCCGGATTTCAAACGTCTTGTTCTATATGGAAAATGCTGTTTATCATCCCCTGGCTTATTGCGCTCGCTCCCCGAGGATGGAAGGAATTTTCTGAAAATTTACAAGTAAATCCACTAATTAGTTGAAATTAATTAAAAACTGGGTTCTTTAAGAAGTGTAGACTCTGTGGGTCTTTTCTGGGTCCCAAATGAACTCCCTAACGAAATAACACAGACTCTTCAGACTTTTCACCTAATTGAAATTAATTGAAACCTTGTGCATTAAACTATAATTGCAGAAATTAGGGTTGTAATTAAATCAGGTTATTAATGATTGTTGTATCTAATTATTATGATTAGATAGGTTACAGAGAGGCTTAGATACTTTTTCAGTCGGGCTATTGTGACATCTAAGGTAACTCATCCAATCACCTCTACCCCTAATTTGCAACAATTCTATTATCTGTAATAATTCAGTAATATGAGGGGAACTGGCCACGTGTCGAGTTCTCATTGGTGAATTACTTAGATCAACTGTCACTGCTCTTTAAAGCTTCTGTGGCAACATGCTAGCTTGGCCATCAGTGCTTGAAAGGCTTCCAGTGACATTGCTACCTTGGCTCGCTCTACTGCATGATGAGGGAAACTGAGGCAGAAGTGCAAGGAGGGCCCTTAAAGCTCAGAGGCATTGGGACATAGGGGCAGGACTCCCCCTGCTCTCCTTCACATACTGCCAGTCTGCAAATTAAGTGTGGGATTCACCACTATATGGCAGCCGTTCTACGCCCCTTTGAGGATGCAAATCAGCTATAAACCAGCTTAACTGGCCAGTGCATGCTGGCAGCTTTGTGCTACTAGAATCATAGAATAGCAGGGTTGGAAGGGACCTCAGGAGGTCATCTAGTCCAACCCCCAGCTCAAAGCAGGACCAATTCCAACTGAATCATCCCAGCCAGGGCTTTGTCAAGCCTGACCTTAAAAACCTCTATGGAAGGAGATTCCACCACCTCCCTAGGTAACCCATTCCAGTGCTTCACCACCCTCCTAGTGAAAAAGTTTTTCCTAATATCCAACCTAAACCTCCCCCACTGCAACTTGAGACCATTACTCCTTGTCTGTGGTGTATCAGTGAGTCTGCCTTGGAAGTTAAAGTTAAAAAAAAAGTATGTCTTCCAGTTATAAGTCCCATCACCTGGTAGCATTCTCTCTGGGCTTCTTACAGTGAGTTTTTTAAACCGAAGGAAATTCACAGACGAAAGACTACGTTAAAGTGGAGTTAAAGTTAAGAGTACATATGAGTAATTTAAGGGTAAAAGATATTAGAGGGATTAGCCCATAAAAATAAGCATTATAACCCTGGAAATTCAGAGGGGAGGCTACACTGAAAAGGACTCCACGTATGTTAAGCTCTGGAAATGGACCGTTAAGTCAACCAAACAACCTTAACCTTTTTTTCTATTGATGACAGGAAAGGGAAAATATGACCCCCCAAAAAGTAAGGTATTTTTAGTTCACACTGATTTCTAATCTGGGAGCACAAACAATAAAATACCGTACTCCTACTGCCTGGGGTCACTATAGGGCAGAGGAAAGGTTGTTCATTCCCACATGTGGATGGTTTGGGAACGACCCCTTCCCATTTCAGTACAAGCAATAGGAATCCCTCTGGCTTCTGTTCTTTGCAAATATCTGAGCTCACAATCCTATGGCTCATCTCACCAACCTCTATGGGAGATGTTACCCTGCTTCTGCTTACCTAGGTACAAAAGGGCATCAAAAACTCCCTTGTACCAGACACTGACTTTGTGACAATCCAGCTTGCACCAAACATTACAATTAATGCAATGGTTATGAGCCAGACTGGCCCGTCACACATATTTTACACTAGGATGTTCTCATGCCCCTCCATAGAATTACTCATGATTGACACCAGTATAAATAAAAAAAAGGACCAGGTCCAACTGAAGCCAGGAGCATTAACCCTTTGATGACTGTCATAACTATAAAGGGAAGGGTAACAGCTCTCCTGTGTACAGTACTATAAAATCCCTCCTGGCCAGAGACTCCAAAATCCTTTTACCTGTAAAGGGTTAAGAAGCTCGGGTAACCTGGCTGACACCTGACCCAAGGGACCAATAAGGGGACAAGATACTTTCAAATCTTGGGGGGGGGGAAGGCTTTTGTTTGTGCTCTTTGTTTAGGGGGTTGTTCGCTCTTGGGACTGAGAGGGACCAGACATCAATCCAGGTTCTCCACATCTTTCTAAACAAGTCTCTCCTATTTCAAACTTGTAAGTAAATAGCCAGGCAAGGCGTCTTAGTTTTACTTTGTTTTCTCAACTTGTAAATGTACCTTTTACTAGAGTGTTTATCTTTGTTTGCTGTACTTTGAACCTAAGACTAGAGGGGGGTCCTCTGAGCTCTTTAAGTTTGATTACCCTGTAAAGCTATTTTCCATACTGATTTTACAGAGATGATTTTTACCTTTTTCTTTAATTAAAAGCCTTCTTTTTAAGAACCTGATTGATCTTTCCTTGTTTTAGATCCAAGGGGGTTGGATCTGTATTCACCAGGAGTTGGTGGGAGAAAGGAGGGGGATGGTCAATTTCTCCTTGTTTTAAGATCCAAGGGGTTTGGATCTGTATTCACCAGGAGTTGGTGGGAGAAAGGAAGGGGTTTGGATCTGTATTCACCAGGGAACTGGTGAAAGGTTTCTCAAGGAATCCCAGGGAAGGGAAATAGTCTTTGGGAATGGTGGCAGCGGACCAGATCTAAGCTGGTAGTTAAGCTTAGAAATCTTCATGCAGGCCCCCACAGTTGTACCCTAAAGTTCAAAGTGGGGATACAGCCTTGACAATGACGGAATGCAAACAACGATGGACCTGGCAAATTGTCCAGCGTGTGCAGTTAAAGGGGTTTTAACCTTTTTTACCAGGAAGATGTTACTAGCAGTATTCCCATCCCAGGCACGGGGAACAGCTGCTCAACCCAAGTGGGAAAGGGAGGCTCAGAGAACATAATCTGATCCCTTCACTCACCATCTGCAGCATTGCCTAAATCTGAGAGAAAGGAACGAGACAGCTGAGGGCCTCTGAGCTCGGCACCGGGATGGCACTGCAACAAGGCGGCTGGCTCGCCCGTGGGCTGGAGATCCCGGGCCAAGCCCATGCTGATGACAGACTGAGCCCCATCAGAGGGGAATTAAAGAGCAGGAAGCTGCAATGAGACAGCAGAGCGTGAGAGAGGCTCCTGTAGGGAAGACCATGAAACCCAGGGAATTGCTCCAGCTAGGAAGGGCTGGGCATAGCCTGCTAGGGTGGGAAGGATTTTGACCAGGTCTGGGGAGTTCGGACTCCACCCAGCTGAAGGCTGGAGGGGAGATCTTTGCATTTAGTTTTTGAATGTTAAGTTAATAAATTGGACCAAAGCAGGGCGGTTGTGACTGGAAACCCCCTGTGTGGAGTTTATTTGGGACTGTAAGTAGGGAAACTGAGGTGATGGGCTGCATGAAAGGATGCCCTGAGGCCACCAGGGGGCGCCATGAGGCAGCCACTCATCAACCCTCATCCTACCAGCCCCTTGAGGTCAGCGCTTCCCTGAATGGGAGATGAAGCTAGGGTGACCAGACAGCAAGTGTGAAAAATCGAGACGGGGGTGGGGGGTAATAGGAGCCTATAAGAAAAAGACCCAAAAATTGGGACTGTCCCTATAAAATCGGGACATCTGGTCACCCTAGATGAAGCCTAGCTCCTTTCCAGCAGGGATTGTTCAGCAGCGTGCATGTTAGGAACAGAGCAGCTGGGTGCAGCCTCATGGCTGCAGGCAAACACAGAGGAAGTGAGCGAGAAAACAGAAATAAAGAAACAAAGATTCAAGAGGCAACAGGGGAAGAAAAGAGGAACCCAGATGAGACCCTGAGAACAGAGACAAGGAGCAGCCTTTCCTGCTCAACTGGCATTAGCTTCTCAGATGCGCATAGCTGTGTGAACAGGGGAACTAAACCAGGGAAATTCCTAGATCGGCGAGACTATGAAGATCTGCCCCATCGCTGAGAGCTGGGGATGTGGTGGTGGGACAGATACCGGGATGGCTGCTGAGATAGCGCAGATCCTGAAGAAGAACCAGATCTTCACACCACTGACCTCCAGAATAACAGTGCACCTCTCCTGGAACTGAACATCTTTGAAAGAGACCTCAGAGGAGAATGAGCTAACCACTGGGCAAAGATCAGAAATCCCAGCTGGTCCTTAACCCAAACCTTCTCATTAGCAGGTCCCTCTCCAGTGACCTCTGGGAAACAAAGAGCCACAAATCAAATGTGTCTTTAAAACACTTTCATTATAACTTTATGGTTACTGAGTGGGGTCACTACAGGGCTGAGTTAAAGTTGGTTTGATGCCCTAATGATGCCTCTGGGAATGTGCAAGCAAGCAGAGAGGAGAGAGCCATTTTTAAAGGGAGAATGGAATGCAGTTTTGGGGGTACGTCTAGACTCCACTTTAGTGTGTAAGATACCCCTCTATTTCTGATTCTTTCTATCCACTTTGCATAGATGTGATGCCCCAAGTTGTTGTTTGTTGCTATAAGTTAAACCTACAGGAGAAGCATCGGATGACGGCATTAAAGCTACCAAAGCTCCCACTTACACTTAAATGTCCATGGCGTGTCACTTAGTATTTTCCACTTCACTTGTTACAGTTGAGTCACCTTGTTTTGCAAAGTTTTCTGATATTTTTCCAAGGGGCTGGTATCCCACATTTGTACTCCGGTAAAATCAGAGGTTACAACAGGTCACGGGGTTGGTCCTTGAATAAATAAGCAAGAAAAATCAGAGACTGGAAGGAAGGAATGAGACTTTGCAGTGAAATACAGAGCTATGACAGGACATCACTTCCATGCAAACATTCCCCAGGGAAGATTAAGCCAATTGTTTCCGATTGCTGTGGGAAGCAGAAGATTTGCTACCACAGCTGAGCGTGAAACCCAGAATCCAGGATTTAGAAGCATACGGATTCTTCCTTCATTGCAGAACTTTAAGGTTTTATTACATTTGGGGGAAGAGAGCTTTTTGCCTTTGAAAAAGGAGGGTTTATTCATTTTAAAAGAACATTCAAAAATTCAGCAAAATTTTTCCAGCTCTTAAAAACCTTATGAAGGTGTCGCCAATCCCAAACAATCTCCTGGTTTTTCCTCTCTCTCCCCTCCATGATGCCAACTTGAAAGAACAGAGGGATCCACATACTGCCCACCGAAAGACAGCTTTGGCAAATGCCAGGAACTCAGGGACACATTTGCTGGGCATGAAATGGAGTAGATCTAGATTGCAGCAAGGCTGGAGTTACAGCCCGAGGAGACTACCAATCCCAGTTAGCCAAGCTCCGCCCTCATCCAAGCAGGTACTCTGAGCCGGATTGCAATCGAATGTGACATACTGGTACCTGTCATGTCTGTGGACTGAGTTAAGGGTAGCTGTGAAACACCAACTAGCTACTTTCAAGCCTATGGGCTTCCTTTTGGTCTGCACGGTGCAAAACCAGTAGCCAGATTTTTGTTTTCAAATGCACTTTGATGCGAATTCCCATCTCCGCCTAATCTGACAGTCTCCAGATGTCGTGTTTCAGTTTCTCGGCACACTGCGCTGCTTTAGTTTTACAGACAAGTCGTATGTAAAATGCCTCCGTTTCAGACTCCACTGGGAAATGTTGTTGCCACAAAACTGATAGCTTGTTTTCTCTTTTGGTAATTACTTTCTTTTCCCCTTCAAATAAATGAGGAATGTTTTGAGAGGGCAACTCAATCCACAGCAAGCCCACGTCTTCAGAATTAAAAGGAGTGTCTCGGTATGGATTGATCTCTAGCCAGTTCAGCCAAACAATGGTAGAACAGAGTCAGAAAACAGGAGTGAGCATAGGTCAGAGCTGTGTTCCCTTCAGAAAAAAAATAGCCATTTCTCTGGAATGTTGCATTGGGGAGTTTGGAGCTCATGGAGGACGGATGTTATGGACTCAAGGTAGTCAAAAGACACGAGTCTATGCAGAAGTATGCAGATCCCTGTATTGCTTTCTCTCTTGCCCTCTTGTAGATCTGCCATGCACTTGATCCAGGCTCACATTAAATTGGTAATATGAGCTCACACCACTCTGTCCAGGCACCTTAGTCCTGGTCTGCAGTCTCCCTGCTATTCCAGAATAGAGTCAGGTTTTATAGAACACCTTTATTACACAAGAGAGCCTGGAGAGCTTTTACAAAGTAAAGCAATGAGTCTGATATTGGCATTGCAGCATCTGTGTAAGCAGATGCAGCCACTGTTGTGGGCTCATCAATAACACACACAGCCTTGGGTGCTATTCTGTTGAAATGGAGTGGGGCCGAGTTGGCTGGGGCCCTGGGGCTCCTTTCTGAAAGTACCGAGAGAACTTTTATCCTCTTGCACCCGAGCAGACAGAAAGCACCTTGCTTTAATGTCTCTTTGGAAGGATGGCACCCCTTCTAGTGCAGCACTGCAGTGCCACCATTAGGTATTAAACCAAGCCCTGACGTGGGTCCTGAAGTCTGAGCCAGGAGAGGCCAATAGCACCATGAGACAGTTCATACTGATAAAAAGAACGAGGAGTCCTCGTGGCACCTTAGAGACTAACACATTTATTTGGGCATAAGCTTTCGTGGGCTAAAACCCACTTCATCAGATGCATGGAGTGGAAAATACAATAGGAAGATATATATATATATACACACACACAGAGAGAACATGAAACAATGGGAGTTGCCTTACCAACTCTAACGAGACTAATCAATTAAGGCGGGCTATTATCAGCTGGAGAAAAAAACTTTTGTAGTTTTGGCCCATCCTGATTATCACTACAAAAGTTTTTTTTCTCCTGATAATAGCCCACCTTAATTGATTAGTCTCATTAGAGTTGGTATAGCAACACCCATTTTTTCATGTTCTCTGTGTATATATATCTTCCTACTGTATTTTCCATTCCATGCATCCGATGAAGTGGGTTTTAGCCCACGAAAGCTTATGCCCAAATAAATGTGTTAGTTTCTAAGGTGCCACAAGGACTCCTCGTTGTTTTTGCTGATACAGACTAACACGGCTACCCCTCTGAAACCTGTCTTCATACGGATAGTGACACTACAGAAGGATGTGAGATATTAGCAACAAAAAGGCCATTAGCAAGATACCTGTCCTCTTGGGGACCTTTGGGTCCAGTTTTCCAAACCTGTCTGGCCCTACTAATTAGTTACCACAGATATGAATGGTCAGGTTCCTATACAGCCTACTTTGGTAATAGGACCCTTTCCAAAGCTTTCACTTATTCTGGATTCGTTTACATCCTATACGAATATATACCTGCAGGGAAAAAACTCACTTCAGCAGCTTAAATGCTTATATAGCCTCCAAAGAATTTCCCTCTGTCTCCTCTGCTGTTGCTGGGACTCCATAGACATGCCATTTAAGCTTAACACACTGGGAAAGGATGAGCTTCTCATTTCCCATTTGCAAATCCCACTCATCTCCCCGTTTTAACCTCTCTGTGCTCTTGACGGTCCATAGGGGAAGATTTTTCAAAAGCCTACATGTTTTGCAATAAATAGAAATACTGGGCCTGCAAGGTAGGAAATCCTGGGCACAAATGAGCTTGTGTTTCATGCAGTCACGTCAATAAAAGTTGTGCATTACACGCACAGAACAGTCCCCCGTTGCACATGCCGCCACCACGCAGATTTTGACTTGTTAGGTCAAAAGGAAGTTGCTGATGCAATGTAGCTTCTTGAAATAACCCAGGCTGTTGGGAGGAATCGTCCTTGAAATCACTGGGATAAAAGGATGGGCCGCAGTGTAGAAAAATGCCTTTCCTGGATTCAAATCCTCATTAGGTCACACGTGAAGTGAGTTTAATGGCCTTCACTCACGTTCGTTCTCAGGATTAGGCTCAGCCTTTGCTGAGGACAGCAGGAGCATGACAGGTTAGGAGTGAGGTCAAGGATGGGATCAGCAGCCGGGTTGTTGGTCCAGATTGTGGTGCGCTGGTTGGTTGTAGGGGTGGGAGTTTACACAAAACCTGCCTGGGGCTATGCCTCACTCTACTCAGAACACCTCATTTTCACAAGCAGTAGTAATGCTGAAAAACAAACACACACTTCCCCAGCTGCTGTTCTCCCAAGTCCCCTTAATCTGCAGTGTGAAGATTCTGCAGCTTATGCATCCGTTTGGACAGTGTTCTCTTTTTATCAGCATTATTTTTTAAATGATTTTGTCCATTTGGCTTATAGCTCCACTTGGATATCAGGGAGCTCAGCCTTCCTCACCGGAATCTTTAAAAGATAGTTGTGGGGGGAGGGAAAGCGCCCGTATGAAATCACTGGCCATGCATGCCAGGCTGCTGCCGAGACGCTATCAATTATATGGCTTTTTGAATATGTTACGCTACTCACTGCTGTTTGATAACAGGGCGATCTGATTGATGAGAGCAGCCAAGATTCAATTATGGATTTCCCATAAATTATCTGCATGGTTTCTTCATCTCGTGCCAGGTTCGGAAGAGGTCTGCTGCTCAAGGAGGACTGGGTTTTAGTTGACCATGAAATGAACTGGAATTTTCAAAAAGAAAACAAACTGAATTTAGCCCCAATGGGATGTGCTGGGATTCCTGAAATGAGACTGCCGTTGACAAGCCAGAAGGGAGAATATGCAAGAGGGGAGGAGCGGAGTAACTGTCTCCACACTCCTTAGCATATATTTCATGAGGCGCCTGGGTGTGGCTAAGAGGAGATAGTCCTTTCTGTAGCGTCTTAGCTGCCTGTAAATGTTATCGACAGAGAAAATGTAATAAGGTCGAGGAAAGGTTTAGATACTTCCAATGACTTCAGTGGGAATTTGACCTGAGTGGGGAGTGCAGCAATAGGTCCTTAAGAATGATAATAGCAGCTGACAGCAGCTGCAGTTCCAGTAGCTAAGTTTAAAATGACCATCGGTCACGATTCAAGGCAAAACTGACCACTAAGGATCAGAAAACATCTCTGCTTCTGGAAGCACAGGGGAGTCCCATAAGGAGTATGTGAATGAAGGGGGAAGGAACCAAAGAGTGTAGCCTGCTGTTCTTGTCCCATCATGTCAAAGTCTTTGGCCAAGACTTTGCACTGCTTGGCCAGTCAAGCCAAAGACACATGGTGCTCCAGCCATATGGGGTAAGGCACGGGCCTGGGAATAAGAAGATCTAGGTTCTAGTCCTCTCTTTGTTCCGTTCCATCTTTGGATTTTCTTCCATGCAACTCCTGTGTGTGTGTGTCTGGAACACCCTCCCTTTACCAGATATGATGTGACCCCACATTTTTCTCCTCAAGAAGTCGCTCCTGAAGGCACATTTCTTCAAAGAGGTCTACTAGTCTTATTCCTTCCCTCCAATGAACATTCCTAAGTCAGGCATTTGTAAATACCACAAAACCCAAAAGATACCGGAGTCAGTGATGCTTACGGGCACAAAGCAGCCCATGGGAGCAGGCCCACAGGAGAGAACCTCTGAAGAAATGATGGCCTCAATTCCTGCACTCAGCATGGGAACAGAGTGGGTGGGAAAGGCTGTATTGTACTCAGTGCATTCTAGGATTGTGCAGGGGCCTATCCAGTCCGCGGGGGAAGTTAGAGCAACCCTGAGGTGGCTCTATCTCATGCTTTGCTTCCCAACACCCCTGGGGGTCATGGGACACTGAGAATAGCTGAGGTGCAGTGTGCGCTAGCCATGACTCCATCTCTTCTACTGAAACAGACACTATTACTTCTCCATCTCCCACCTGCACACAATAAGCAACATATAGAGCTATCCAGCCAAATGAGCAATGTCCCCTTTGCCAGTATTTGTGTACAAAAAAATGTGACTTTTCAGTACTCATTTAATCCCAACATTTTTTATTATTTTTTTCTGTGAGCTCAAGGGGGAGGGGAGACAGTAAAATTTCTCTTCATGTGCAAAATAATTTGCCCAGAGAAATTTTGCACTTATCTTTTAAGTGAAGATCTGTGTGCACAGACCACATCAGAAGTCAAAATTGACTTGCTACGTGGCGTATCAACACTTATTTTCTACCTTGCTGCTCAGTTCCATGGGAGAAAATCAAAGTTGAATTGTCATGATTATCTATGATCTCTGGAGTGATGTGGGCTTGATAGACCTATGGTTTGATCTAGTGTGGCAAATTCAGCATCCCTGTTAAGAGAATTATAGCCATGCCATCTGCTTTCATTTAAATTACTCGGCATTGGAGGAGTTGACTTTAGGACCAAACTTTTTTTAGTGTCTAACATGGGGAAGATTTTCTTCAAAAACTCTAACTTTAACAAAAGGTGGGGCCTTGAGAATGCGCCTGTCAAAGTGGATTCTCACGTATGAATAAGTCCCAGGAAGGAGCCGGGTGCTTGTTAGTTTGTTTTGTTCTGTCAACTTAGTTTATGAAGCAGATTGTGCTAAAATAAAGAAAGCAAGTCTCGGATTTGTTCTCCACTGATGGGTATTTTATGTCCAGATGCACTTCTTTTATTTACTTATTTATTTGAGGAGGAAGGATGTTTGCCAGGGTTTAAATTCTCACAGAGTATTTTCCAGAACTCTGGGGCTTCAGCCCCACAGGAGGGGCTGGAGTTCGGGGTTTCTGCCTCGTGGGTTTGAAAATATTTACCAGAGCTCTGCTCCGGCTGAATTTAAGCCCTTTTCAAAACATAACAAGTGTCATTTTCGGTACTATGGTGACGTGTGCCTTATAAATACCTCACATAGATTAATTAGATACGAGAGCAGACCACTGGCCAATCTAGTCTGGTATCCTGCCTCTTACACTGGTCAGTGCAGGAGTTTTCATACAAAGTCATAAAACCTCACGTAATTTATTTCATTGTACAATATTATACCATGGGGTAACATTTGTTCTTGACCCCAACCAGTTTATTGTCCGCGGCATGATTGAGAGCCCTTATTAATGGCAGATGCCATCCTTACTCAGATCCTTGGGTCCAATTCCTTTTGTGAAGCTCAGTAAATGATTTCTTTGAATGGGGGCCGGGGAGGGTACCCCAAAGGCATTGGAAGAAATCAGGAACTCCTTCAACATTCCGTGGTGCCCAAAGCCATCTGCTAGGTTCTGTTGCTTCTCTCCCCATTTCCCCTCTCATTGCTTGGCTCCATCAAGGTCTGAGATATTGAATCTGCTATGCAGTGACTGGATGCTGCATACTCTCTGAGTACAAACTAAATCCATCATGCAGCCACGCAGGAGGGGAATTCAAACCATCACTAAAATCAACCGGTTTAGGGATTTGAAACGTGGCTGAACATTAAATATTAATGGGGAACAGCTCAACATTTATTTTCATTTCCCCCCCTCTCATCAATCAGCTGACAATTTGCCTTCCCCATGGGAGATGGGGTGAATATTCTCACCAAGATTCAATTACCAATGAGCATATGGTTAATCAACATGCTGCAGGAAGGACAGCAGGTATTTGACTACTCCTCATACCTTCATCTACTAACAGCCTGATCCAACATCGACTAAAGTCAATGGAAGGGCTCCCATTGACTTCAGTGGGCTTTGGATGAGTCCCCAAGGGAGATGGGAAACTGGGAGGGGACACTGGACCATCAGTCTCTGATATGTAAAGATCAGCCACGTTATGTGTGTTGTTATCAAGCAATTCGCCAGTGGGTTACTTACCAGGATGCAACCATTCAGCTACAGAGAGGGTGACCAGACAGCAAGTGTGAAAAATCGGGATGGGGTGGGGAGTAATAGGCGCCTATATAAGACAAAGCCCCAAATATCGGGACTGTCCCTATAAAATCGAGACATCTGGTCACCCTAGCTACAGAGTCAGTTTTTCAGAAGGACCTCAGGGTGCAGGCCCAGATTAACCAGTGTGCATTCCATGCATTTGCATAGGGCTCCCAATCTCAGAGAGATTTGGGTTGGGTGTCGTTGTGACCTGGCACACAGGGTCGCAAAACCACTCAAACTTGGGGTGGCCAGGCAGGTCACCTGGGCCCCCTCCTTAGCAAAATTCTGGTTGCACCTCTGCTTCATCATCATAGGAATGGGAAGAGACTGTCTAGGAAGGAGTACAGCAGAAAGGGATCTAGGGGTTATAGTGGACCACAAGCTAAATATGAGTCAACAGTGTGATGCTGTTGCAAAAAAAGCAAACGTGATTCTGGGATGCATTAACAGGTGTGTTGTGAGCAAGACATGAGAAGTCATTCTTCCGCTCTACTCTGCACTGATTAGGCCTCAACTGGAATATTGTGTCCAGTTCTGGGCACCGCATTTCAAGAAAGATGTGGAGAAACTGGAGAGGGTACAGAGAAGAGCAACAAGAATGATTAAAGGTCTAGAGAACATGACCTATGAAGGAAGGCTGAAAGAATTGGGTTTGTTTAGTTTGGAAAAGAGAAGACTGAGAGGGGACATGATAGCAGTTTTCAGGTATCTAAAAGGGTGTCAAAAGGAGGAGGGAGAAAACTTGTTCATCTTAGCCTCTAAGGATAGAACAAGAACCAATGGGCTTAAACTGCAGCAAGGGAGGTTTAGGTTGGCCATTAGGAAAAAGTTCCTAACTGTCAGGGTGGTTAAACACTGGAATAAACTGCCTAGGGAGGTTGTGGAATCTCCATCTCTGGAGATATTTAAGAGTAGGTTAGATAAATGTCTATCAGGGATGGTCTAGACAGTATTTGGTCCTGCCATGAGGGCAGGGGACTGGACTCGATGACCTCTCGAGGTCCCTTCCAGCCCTAGAATCTATGAATCTATGAAAAAACACATCTTTTCAAATGCCTCCCCGGTGCGGAGAGCTATGACTTTGCTTTTCTGTACACTGCACCTTTGAATTTCTAGGAGCTACCATTTTGTCCAGCAGAGTTAATAAAGGGAAGACACATGGTGCTCTCTCCTAAAGACCTTACTGTTGTTTATGTGGTTGCTTCCCTTAATTTAACTCTTATAGGAAAGGCCTGTGGAATTTAATATGGGTGGCACCAATAGAATTCTGTGGACATCTAGACTCCCATACTGCAGAGGTGGACCACCTGCACTGAGTCCCCCAAAGGGTCCATCCACTTGGACCCAAGTGCAGGATCGGGCCCTTGACAGAGTTCCATAAAAACTACTCTAAAAACCGAGATAGCATTCTGTTTGCAGTGTTGTTATAGCCAGGTTGATCCCAAGATATTAGAGTCACAAGGTGGGTGAGATGATATCTTTGAGTGGACCAACTTCTGTTGGTGAAAGAGACAAGCTTTCGAGCTACGCTCAGCTGAAGAAGAGCTCTGTGTAGCTTGAAACCTTGTCTCTTTCCCCAACTGAAGTTGGTCCAATAAAAGATATTACCTCAAAAACCCTGTCTCCCTATATAGAATTCTTTCCTTTCTATAGCATATATTAGCCAACCGGTCGAATTTTAGGGAATTATATCTTTGTTATAGCAATCTAGAGATGGGTTTAAAAATGCTGCAAAAAAAAAAAGATCATTCTCTATTAAAATCTATGGGATTTTTCCATAGGGGAAAAAAAATAATTCACATTGAAAGTATATGGACAGTAGGGTATGGAAATATATAACAATCTTTGCATCTTAACAATTAAAAACCTTTTATTGGCAGTTGCCACTGAGCAAATTGAATTGCAAGGACTTTTGGAACCTAGAGCAGTGAATGAATTTTCAAAGAAACACTGTCAAGTAGTTTTCATAATTTTGTTTTTACTTTCTTCTCTTCATTTTTTCACTTTTTCCCCTACTGATTTTGTCCTTTGTCTATTTGACAAATACTGATTTCCCACACACCCCCACCCCAAAGTTTTTACAACTGAGCTGAAATTAACATGGCTCCTTGTTTTTGCAGTAGTAACATGGTCAAAATCATCAATGATATCAACACAGGTCAGGGAATGGGTTTTATTAGCCCAGTTTCTGCTCCCTGGCTGGTTGTTATTATTATTTATTAATCCCTCGAATTGTGCATGCTGCTGGATAGATAAATAATAGGTACAGTCCTGGCTGACAGATTCTTACATGCCAAAGACCCCAGTTTGCAAGGCTATTCTCACATGAGTTGTCTTTTCTCACCTGTGTAAACCCACTGATGTCAGTGGCCTGCTTGGGAAAAGTTTGGATTAGCAGGATTAGGCCTTACATTTAGATACAACACAACAGGAGATGCTACAGACAGATCCTAGGTTATTATTTGTATTGCAGAAGCACTTTCAGGCTCCAGCTGAGATCAGAGTCCCATTCTACTAGACAGTTTATTTATCAGAGGGAGAGACAATCCCTGCCCCAAAGAGTTTAAACTCTGAATATATAAGACAGGGAAAGGATGGATGGAAAAACAGAGAGAGGAAGTGACTCGCCAGAAACAGACCCCAAGTCTCCTGAGTGTTTAGTACCCTACCCACTAGAGCACCCTGTCTCTCAGACAGAACTCTATTTAGTCCTACACTAATATTACTGCTAAGCTCCTATTGTCAGACAGACAGAGACAGTTTGGGAGTATTGCCTGAGTTATGACTTCAGGACTTGATCCTATAGAAGCAGTTACTGCTCTGTCATTAATTTTAAATCCATCACCCTCTCATTAATCAATTAGTTGTTTAGAACCTGGAAAGCCTTTTGCCACCTGATTGCAATGCATACACAAGGTGCATTGAGTCAGATATTTCACCTGGCACCACTCCCTTTAAAGGAAGGGACAGCAGGTAATAACCACACACTCCTAGTGTTCACAGGTCCTTGGAGTTTCTGAATCTCCTCTGTTCCCCATCCTCTTGTTTCCTTCCTGTAAATGGCTGAAGTCATTAATTTAAGGTTTAAAAACCCAAGTTACCGAAGTGTGCCTCAAGTAATAAATGTTTCAGAATTTCAATTAAACTAAATGTGGAAGCGCTGGATCTGTGTTCTGTATCTAATGAGTCACGTAGAACCATTATCCCACTATCTGTTAAATACAACAAGGTCAGCATATTCCCCAACATAGCTTCATGACTGCACAATGAACTAGTACTGGCTAACACCGTGGGTGGGAGCCCAACCCACCTGCTCCTGCACCCCCCTACTGAGGGGTTTGGGGTGTTAGAAGATGCCTTTGGTTGCCTGAAAATATCAACAGGGCAATGACAGGCTTTGGGGAGTAAAGGGCAAGATTTTAATCAGTTCAGGACAAGCTGGGGCATGGCAGGAAGGATATAAATGGGAGCTGAATTTGGACCTAAATAAGAAAAGACAAGGGGACATATACCTAGCATAGAGCCTGGTGTCCACATCATAAACACCGTCATTATAACTGTTCCCCTTTTTGGCATTGTCAGCAGATGCTAAAGTCTGAATCTCCATGGAGACCAAATGACCTTTCAGCTCTACAGACAGTTCTCCTCAACACATCAGGTGGGACAGCTTGGGAGAAGCACGTGGTGCTATGTCCGTCCTGGGAGTGACTTCAATTCAAAGCACTATGTCATTCTATAAAACTAAATAAAAGGAAATACAAACCAAAAGAAAAATAATCCATGTCACCCATGCAAAGAAACCCCTTGAATGCCCTATATCATCCACACTGATGCATGCCCTTGTGACCAAGGCCTGGTCTACACTATGAGTTTAGGTCGAATTTAGCAGCGTTAAATCGAATTAACCCTGCACTTGTCCACACAACGAAGCCATTTACTTCGACATAAAGGGCTCTTAAAATCGATTTCAAGAGTCTACAGATCACTGCAATTCCCCCTTTCACAGGGCTTCTCCATCAATCATAACTTGCTCTGAATGCAGCAGAAGCTGGGCTCACAGGTTTGGGCTGCCGTGTTCACACCGTACCCACCTTGTGTTCTTCTGCATTGGCTGCCTGTAAGAGTTTTACAGCACAGGCTGGCCTCTTCCTTGAACTGGGCCTGACTGGTATCTGGGGTCAAACTAGAATTGGTTGGAGTGGGGAGGAAGAGGTATTCCCCCCACACAAAAAATCAATGCATGTTTTTTCAAAGTTTGTCAAAAAATTGTTGGAACTTTTCCCGTTTTCAGCTGAAATTTTTCATAAATGAGGTTCTAGAGTTTTTGACCCCCAAAATGTTGAAATTGATATTTCCCACAAAAATATCTATTTAGTCACCAAAAAAAAAAATCCCTGTTTCTCATTGAACAAACTTTTGGACTGAAAGTTTCTGACAGTTCTAGTTCAAACACCCGTTGCTCTTTAAGGATCCCATCATCACACCACTGATCGGCATTCAATTTTCCATGGTGGATCACAAAGTGTGAAACAGATTGAAATCTCCCCACTGAAATCCATCTCAGTCCGTTGCTATGAGCTTCTCAAAGCCCTCTTGTTCCAACTGTCGGTTCTGTTCGTCAAAGACTTAGAGGTGGTATTTCATTTTAATGGGGGTTTTTTATGATGCTGTACAGTTTGGTGGAGGAAGAGGGAAAGGTAGCACAATGAATAAACTTCTTATCTACAATCAGTAGCAGATACATTATATGTGGGGGGGGGGGAACACACGTGTATATATCTAGATAAGCTTTCTAGTTGGTGTTAGCAGCAGTAGAAAGGACCCGGACCATTATGACTAGAGTTTCAGCTGTATGTCCCTTTCTAAATAAGTAAACAATCTAGCTTTGAGTCCCAGCTTAGAACTGCCTTCACTCCCAGTTTCTAGGATGTAAAATCAAAACCCTGATCACCTTCCCCCCTCTCATGCAGCACACATTCTGTGGGAATCTGTAACACAACGGTGGCCCACTGGACTTTGTAGCCCCCAGTTGATTCCTGGGCTGCTTTTTTGGCCACCATTGCTCCCCAAAAAACTGTTTACTCACAATTTCAAAGTCTGTCCTTGCTATAGGCAAGTGAGTGCATGGGGCTGCCCTCAATTTGTTCACCGCACAGTGTCTATTGAGGATTGCTCCATCCACCAATGTTGGTTCTGACTGGTCTATCACTGGATGACCACAGCTGCCATAGTTTACAGGGCCAGCCAAGTCCACTGCCACCACTCCACCAGATCAGCTTTAGCCCAGTCGGCTACCTGACCAACTTGGTTTCATTCCACCTCAGGAAACTTACCTCACCTCTCAAACAGGTGAGCTTAAACCCTCGAGGTACCTTCTCATAGCCCAGGACTCAGGCATGAGGCTTTTCCCACCAGAGCAAAATAAGACCCTCAGATGGGGAGAAGATGGCCTCCCTTGTACCCTAGTGGTTAGGCACCTCACCCAGGATATAGGAGACGCTAGTTCAATTCCTGTCTGACTGATGAGCACATGCAATTAAAATTTTCTGGGGCACCTGGCATTGGCCACTGTCAGAAGACAAGACACTGAGCTAGATGGACCTTTGGTCTGACCCAGTATGAACCATAGAACCATAGAATATCAGGGTTGGAAGGGACCTCAGGAGGTCATCTAGTCCAACCCCCTGCTCAAAGCAGGACCAATTCCCAACTAAATCATCCCAGCCAGGGCTTTGTCAAGCCTGACCTTAAAAACCTCTAAGGAAGGAGAGTCCACCACCTCCCTAGGTAACCCATTCCAGTGCTTCACCACCCTCCTAGTGAAAAAGTTTTTCCTAATATCCAACCTAAACCTCCCCCACTGCAACTTGAGACCATTACTCCTCGTTCTGTCATCAGGTATCACTGAGAACAGTCTAGATCCATCTTCTTTGGAACCCCCTTTCAGGTAGTTGAAGGCAGCTATCAAATCCCCCCTCATTCTTCTCTTCTGCAGACTAAACAATCCCAGTTCCCTCAGCCTCTCCTCATAACTCATGTACTCCAGCCCCCTAATCATTTTTGTTGCCCTCCGTTGGACTCTTTCCAATTTTTCCACATCCTTCTTGTTGTGTGGGGCCCAAAACTGGACACCGTACTCCAGATGAGGCCTCACCAATGTCGAATAGAGGGGAATGATCACGTCCCTCGATCTGCTGGCTGTTCTTATGTTCTAGAATGGATCCCTGCTCTCACTCTTCTACCATAGACTTTGCTACTAAGTCTGAACCCAATGACTATCAGATCACAGTGATCCACTTTCCCCAGGGAATAACCCTCATTAATTCATACACTCATACACCTTTCCTCTTAATACCCATTTACATAACACATTTAACATCATTTCTAAGAAAAGAACATAAAGAAACTTAAAGACGATAAAGTCATTGCGGAGAAACTAAATGAATTCTTTGCTTCAGTCTTCACGGCTGAGGATGTTAGGGAGATTCCCAAACCTGAGCCGTCTTTTGTAGGTGACAAATCTGAGGAATTGACACAGATTGAAGTGCCACTAGAAGAGGTTTTGGAATTAATTGATAAACTTAACAGTAACAAGTCACCGGGACCAGATGGCATTCACCCAAGAGTTCTGAAAGAACTCAAATGTGAAATTGCGGAATTATTAACTATGGTTTGTAACCTGTCCTTTAAATCAGCTTCTGTACCCAATGACTGGAAGATAGCTAATGTAACGCCAATATTTTAAAAGGACTCTAGAGGTGATCCCAGCAATTACAGACTGGTAAGTCTAACGTCAGTACCGGGCAAATTAGTTGAAACAATCGTAAAGAATAAAATTGTCAGACACATAGAAGAACATAAATTGTTGGGCAAAAGTCAACATGGTTTCTGTAAAGGGAAATCATGTCTTACTAATCTATTAGAGTTCTTTGAAGGGGGTCAACAAACATGTGGACAAGGGGGATCCAGTGGACATAGTGTACTTAGATTTCCAGAAAGCCTTTGACAAGGTCCCTCACCAAAGGCTCTTACGTAAATTAAGTTGTCAAGGGATAAAAGGGAAGGTCCGTTCATGGATTGAGAACTGGTTAAAAGACCGGGAACAAAGGGTAGGAATTAATGGTAAATTCTCAGAATGGAGAGGGGTAACTAGTGGTGTTCCCCAAGGGTCAGTGCTCAGACCAATCCTATTCAACTTATTTATAAATGATTGGAGAAAGGGGTAAACAGTGAGGTGGCAAAGTTTGCAGATGATACTAAACTGCTCAAGATAGTTAAGACCAAAGCAGACTGTGATGAACTTCAAAAAGATCTCACAAAACTAAGTGATTGGACAACAAAATGGCAAATGAAATTTAATGTGGATAAATGTAAAGTAATGCACATTGGAAAAAATAACCCCAACTGTACATACAATATGATGGGGGCTAATTTAGCTACAACGAATCAGGAAAAAGATCTTGGAGTCATCATGGATAGTTCTCCGAAGACATCCACTCAGTGTGCAGCAGCAGTCAAAAAAGCAAACAGGATGTTAGGAATCATTAAAAAAGGGATAGAGAATAAGATGGAGAATATCTTATTGCCCTTATATAAATCCATGGTACGCCCACATCTTGAATACTGTGTACAGATGTGGTCTCCCCATCTCAAAAAAGATATACTGGCATTAGAAAAGGTTCAGACAAGGGCAACTAAAATGATTAGGGGTTTGGAATGGGTCCCATATGAGGAGAGATTAAAGAGGCTAGGACTTTTCAGCTTGGAAAAGAGGAGACTAAGGGGGGATATGATAGGGGTATATAAAATCATGAGTGATGTGGAGAAAGTGAATAAGAAAAAGTTATTTACTTGTTCCCATAATATAAGAAGTAGGGGCCACCAAATGAAATTAATGGGCAGCAGGTTTAAAACAAATAAAAGGAAGTTCTTCTTCACACAGCGCACAGTCAACCCGTGGAACTCCTTGCCTGAGGAGGTTGTGAAGGCTAGGACTATAACAGGGTTTAAAAGAGAACTAGATAAATTCATGGAGGTTAAGTCCATTAATGGCTATTAGCCAGGATGGGTAAGGAATGATGTCCCTAGCCTCTGTTTGTCAGAGGGTGGAGATGGATGGCAGGAGAGAGATCACTTGATCATTGCCTGTTAGGTTCACTCCCTCTAGGGCACCTGGCATTGGCCACTGTCAGTAGTCAGGATACTGGGCTGGACGGACCTTTGGTCTGACCCAGTATGGCCGTTCTTATGTTCTTATGTTCTTAAACTCCAAATAATACAATGGTAAGCACTTTGTTAAATTACACTGAGGGATATGCAAATTAAACCTGGCAGCAGGTAAGGATTTATAGCTACACAGCCAGCTAGCCAATGAAACAACACACAAGGTTTATATTTTATCGGGTTTCTGATAAAAATTCTGATAGTTTCTGCCCAAAAATCTTAATGGGTTTATCCCCTTCAAACTAGTGAATCCATGGAAGACTCCGATTAGAACTGTTCCCTCGGCCTGTTCCACTGGGTGCTATCCTCGTGTGTGGTCGAGGTTGTTGTTTTTTGTTTTTATGGAATTAACTGGTTAAACATCTAGGAGAGATTCCGAAAGCAAGGGAGAGAAAGCAAAGAAAGTTGCCCCCTTTTGAATTGTTTCTCCTTTGAACCATGCTGGGAAGTAAAGGAGCCGGGGCAAGAGAAGGTGAGATGGAGAAAACAAAACAAAGCAAAACAGGTTAGAGGGAAAAACCACAAAGAGAAAAAGAGGGGTGGGGAGGTTTTTTCCTGTAGCTTCGCAGACAGTATTAACATCTTGTTGCCTAATGACTCATGGGTGCAACAGACACACCGTGAAAATAAACACGGGATGGGTAAAGCAAGCATCACTAACAGAGACACCACCACAGAGGCTGCAGTTAAACAAATGTTTGTGGTTTGACACCCTACAAGGCTTCCATCCAACATTCCCATCTCGCCGTGATCACCATTGTCTCAGGCTTAGAGGCTGCTGGAGGAGGGGAGAAATGGGGAACCGAAAATGCTCCTTGCAGAACTTTCCCAAATGCTAATGTCTGCCTCCTGCAGTGCCACAGCAAGATGTCTTGTCCTTGGCAAAGGAACAGAGCTACAGGCTTAGCGCTTGTGCAGCCTGTGATGGGGTCACAGATCAACGGGGTATTTGACTTTTTATTAGTATTTCCTGGGTGCATTTTAGTGCTCCTGAGAGTCAGGCTGGGCTCACAGCATCAGTTAGCTCAAGGGATGCTACAGGCAGGTTCTGTGCAAGGTCCTTCCTCCACAGCTTTGCCAATGCATCTCTGTAGAGTCAGAATCAGCGTAAACCTTGGAATTCAAGGCCCCATAAGTACTCTGGATATGGCAGGGGGGTTTAACTAGAAAGAGCTGCCCCTGGAGAACGTTGGGCCAGATCTTGGCCTGGCCTGCACCCTCAGGCAACCCACATTGTAGGCCTTGGGGTTGTGAGGAGATGTGAATCAGCCCACTGTACTTGGACCATGTTCTCAAGGAGTCTTTCCTGACTCCTGCAGCATTAGGATGGGTTCAAAAGTCAGCAATTCATGGACTGGTCATCCCCCATAGCTATGCATGGAGAAGGGGCCCTCCACATATGATCTCCCACATGGACAGCTGGGGTCAGCTGCCCCTAAAGTACTATCCCAGCCTCCTCCCAAGGGTGCTTGACAGGTCCAAGTTCTGAGCAGGCAGATGGGGCAGTGCCAGGGCAGGCTGAGGCCCCACACATCATCCCTCCTCCAGCCCCATGAAGCTTATGCAGAAGAGATAATATGGCTTGGGCCCTGCAGCCAACCCCAGGTTTGAGCCACATTGCCGGAGATCAGAGATGGGGAGTGGATTGGTCTGCCAGGTCCAGGAGCAGGTCTCACAACCCTCATCCCAGACAGAGCAACTCTGCAAAGGATCCGGAAGGAGATTTTTTTACACACCCCTTGAACCTCATGCTGTGGGTCTGCCCATAGAGGGGACAACCCAGGCCCATGGGGGGTGAGAAGCACGAAGGGTTCGGAGTGCATTAGATTTGAGAAACTGAACAGAGAGAGAGAGGGCCTGAGTTTCCTATGACTCACACCTTGGGTAATACCACTGACTTCAAGGGCTTTCCCCCTGAATAACACCAGGGTAGGTGAGGGGAGAATCAGGCCCAGAGACCTTAGCACATAAATGGGCACAGATGGCTGTCATTACACTTTTATGTTCATCATAGATTTCCTTTTAGACACAGGGGCGATATTATATATTCTCTTCCCCTCCCTCCTCCCTCCACATCTCCTCTTCCTTCCTTTCTCTTTCCATTCCTCACTTTTTCCCTCCATCTCTCTCTCTCTCTTTTCCCCCTTCCCTCTTTCTGTCACTGCTTCTTGCTGTCTATTTTTTCGCCCGCTCCTCTGGCACCCGCCTATGACATTTTTATTCCTTTCGCTGGATTATTTGAAGCTATGGCTGCACCGGGCGAACAGTATTTCTGTAAATAAGTTACAGCCACATTCCATTTGTGTCATTTCCAGCTGCAGAACTGACGTGTCAGCTAATAAAGGGTAGCATGGCCCCCTCGGGCAAGCTAAAATGAGAGAGCAAGATGGGGGGAAAAATCCACCATCAACGATGGAGAAATGATAAATGTCTTTTCAGAAGAAGCTAAAGTACCTGTTTCATTAGATGAAATATGAGTAAGGGAGTGGGGGGGGAGGAGAAAGGAGGCTTATATCTTTGCCAAAAGAGCTTGTTCCCAAAGGGTCTCACTAACTCGGGAAATCATCTGCTTCCTGTCTCAACTGTAAACGAGGGGGAAATATCTAGCTTCACTGAAACCATGCCGAGAGGTGAAGGTGATGCTAACAACATCATGTTATTATCGGTATGTGATTGCAGAGCCCTCACCTGTTCCAAAATCACAAGTCAGGCTCCCAGAAATCACGAGCTGTCTTCTTCTCTTTTAAATAATGAATGTTGGGTTCTTTTTATTTGCCTTCTGGGTTCTGAGCCTTTAGATCGCACTGGCTTCACACGTTCCAGTTTTCTCTGCAACCACAGGGGCTAGAAACTTGCTTCTTTGTCTATGGATGCTGCGATTGTCATGCAATCCGGGCTTTAAGAAATACAACCCCAGTTGCGAGACTTGTGATCGAATTTCAAGAGCTGGCAACACTGCAGTAGCTTGAAAGTTCCAGTCAGGCTCAGCGTCCCGCTGCGTTAGGAGCAGCGTAATCTATTAGTCTGTAGAAGAAGCACTGCGAAAGCCGCACAAGCTGTTCCGTATGCTGGTCCATCAAGTCTCCCTCAACTCTGCACCCAGAGGAGCCATTGCTAGGGATGAGAAGGGAACTGGTCCTTTCAATCCTTGGCCTGTCTGCTCAAGCGATTAACAAGGGAGCCAACTATGATGGTGATGTGGCCACCACCAGTCGTTAATGATCTTCAGTCACTACTCACAGCCATCCATTGGCATATTGGAACCAATAACTTCCCTCCTGCTCCAACGGTCTAATTCAAAGCCCATCAAATCCATGAAAAGGCTCCCACTGACTTCCATGGGCTGTAAATTACTCACAGCCCTTTTCATTGCTTCTTTCTCTGGATGTTAAAAACCAAAGGCTGGTGTATTTTGGCACTTTCCATTGGCCAGGCCTACAGAGAGCAAACTTGACCAAGAGGTCACATGGGGATGTCACTATCTGTGAATCTCTGTTTAACAGGAATCATTAACATTGTAATAATGTTAATCCTCTTTAATTACTGCCGCCTCCTCTTTTCCTTTCCAAACAAAAGCATCAGTTTCCCCTCAGATACTGTATCTCCATGGAATTCCCAAAAACATAACTGGGCATCCAGTGATCTCAGCTCACAAGACAGGACTACCCTGGGAGAGGCAATTCATTTCATTGAGAGACAGCTGGAAGGCACTGCCTTCCAAAACCCTCAAGTGAGCAACCACTGCAATCAATACAGGCCCATCCTTAGGTTATGAAAGCATTTCCATTGCAAACCAATGAGGTTTTCCTAGTAAATTTTAACTAGACCTCAAGTCAGTATCACCATTTTTAGCAGAAAGAATAAAAGCGAAGGGGAATCCAGGGAAAACCCAGCTGGAGCTGTTTAAAATATTCCTCTGGAAAGCACGAAGCTTCCAGCACTAATATAGGGAACTGGTAATTTTCAGAAAGGGTTGGGGGAGGCAGAGAGGGCCCAATCCTGACAGGTGCTGAGCTACTCCTACAAGGTATTTAGTGCCACTCAACACCGGCCAGTATGAGGTCCGAAGTCCAGATAAGCATCCAGAAGTTTGGAGGATCCTCTGAGGCCTGGAGTCAGCAAACCACCTAAGCATATGCTTTACTGTAAGCGTGTGGTTAGCCCTGTTGACATCAATGGGACTACTCAAATGCGTCAGGGTCAAGCATGAGCTTAAGCGCTTTGGAGGATCAGGGCCTAAACTATGGGAACCTCTTGATCCTGTAAAGCTGGGCTGGCAATCTCAAGAGAAAAGGTTCTGTCGTCGCCAGATTTCCAGGATTTTGAGCTTCTCTCCAGATTGCAAACCCCTCAAGAACTTTTTCCCCTCTTCCCCTTCCGGGCCCAGCCAGAACCAGACAGTGCAGGAAGACAAACTTTTTCAGACCTCAGGCAGTCTTTGGCTGCATTTGGGCTCCAGTTCTGGGGAAGGCTAAGCTCCTTCCCGGTTTGACCCAAGCCGCTGCAATAATTTCTGAGGACACACTGTTGCTGAGATCTTCTGGTGCAGGGTGGCCACCCAGCACAGTTCTGCGGGCAGATCCTGGCCATAAGGGAACTTCTGTTGGCATAAAGCCAGCATAGCAGCTGGCATGCCACAACTCACTGTTGCCAGCATAGCAGGCGTGGCCACAGGAAAGGGCTGGGCGTCCCTATACCCCAGCTGCCCTCTTGATGGGCTAGGGCTACTGGCAGAGGTTACAGCAGCCTTTAGGCCGTTCCAAGTTGCACCAAGGGACACAGCCAGCCCAGGCGTGAGGAACCATCCTGCTCTTGAGCTATAGTGCGCACTCCCTGGTCATAACCCAGGACCTGAGCCACGCCGTTGGATGTAAATGGGAGGTTTTCCATTGATTTCAGTGGGTGATGGGTTAGGCCCATACGCTATGTGTGTATTCACACGGGTCTATGTCTGCAGTCTTTAAAGGACTCAGATCCTCTCTGCCGGTCATTTAGGAGTCTGTTTTCAGAATCGTTCAGGGATTTTCCCTTTGAACCCAATGGAAATCACACTGCTAACCCATCCCCATCACCACTTACACGGATTTGAATGTGTAGGGGTTATTTTTTCTGCATCTGTATTGAAGAATCATCATCCCTTGGGGCACTGGCATGGTTTTTACTCAGAGAACGGTGTCCCTCCAATTACCCACCTGAAAGTTTCACAAATTCAGCTAAACTCCGCACTCCAGCAAGTCACTGGATATCAGCCTGTTTAATGAAAGTCACCTTTATACAAGGATCTAAATCCTATTCTCTAGGAACTGCCAGGGGATTTTCAGGGCATAATCTGCCTACTATTAACCCTCCATTGCCGAGAAACGTCTGCCGGTGCTTGTTGTCAGATGCTACCGGTGTGGTGCTCTGCTTTCTCCTGTGTTGATATCACTCGGCTGCATGCGTGTGTTCCCTCTGTGTGCGGTCCCAGCTCTGCAGATAGCTGACACCGCAAACCCGACGAGAACCCCCAATAACCACAGAGTCCAGTAAGGTGCAAAGTCACTTTGACTAGGTTTATTGCGATCTCGGACACAATTGCAGTTCCCTGTAGGTTTCTGAGCCTAATTCAGGGCATACTACGAGAAAGTGCCTCTTGGCAAGGACCCGGCTCAGTGGCGGGACTTTCCACTGCCCCCGTGGCCGGACAAAGACACCACCCCAGGGATACATTTTTATACACAGGTACAAACAAGTTACACATCACTCCTGACGTATTGAGGTGCAACCCCTCTACGCAGCAAGGTACAACCCTTCTACGTAGTAAGGTGCCGCCTCTCACCTTGTACATGTTGGTTCGATCTATCCATCATTTTACCCTTTTGCCCCTGTCATTGGGATGGGTCGGCCTGTTCCATGTTATCTGTGGAATGTTCCAGTATAGGAGTGTTCTAATATCTAGTGTTCAGTACCTTTTAGGTATGTATCTTTTTGCAGCATCAGCCCTTTCCTTGCCAGCTTCTGTGAGCAGGGCCTGCCTCTGGCTCACAGCTTAACTTTGCTTTATGTTAGCAAAGTCTTGACCATTACTTTAGTTCAGGCCTTAGGCCTCATACCAGGCCTCTGATACCAAGGTTTATCTCTCAGGGCCTCCTCTTACTACAGTGCTGTTCAGCTTGAGGGACAGTACAAGCCTCATATGTGCACCGTGGGGGGCTGGGAGCATTCAGGCTCTCATAGGCAGAAAGGAAGTTGAGCCGTTAGTTTCATATCTGTTGCACAGCAGAAGAGAATGTTGACAGAAGGGACTGGTGGGTTAGGCCACAGCTGTCCCCAAAATTTTACTTTGAGAAACTAGCTCAAGTTGGGAAGAAGTTGAGTCATAGAATCATAGAATATCAGGGCTGGAAGAGACCTCAGGAGGTCATCTAGTCCAACCCCCTGCTCAAAGCAGGACCAACACCCACTAAATCATCCCAGCCAGGGCTTTGTCAAGCCGGGCCTTAAAAACCTCTAAGGATGGAGATTCCACCACCTCCCTAGGTAACCCATTCCAGTCAGACCGATGCATCCCAGCCAGGGCCTGCAGAATGGGACCCTTATGCAGTTCTACTGATGCACTGCAGTTCTAACCTGCTACCATCCCAATCCTAGACACTTACACAGCCCTGACAACGTACCTACATCCCGACCTGTGACATCCCTTACCATCTCCTTCTCGCCCCACAAGAAGCTGCCAGTTGTGCAAAATGATTCTAAAGACAGCAGGGTAGATTGCAGATGGGAACATCAACAATTAAAATAATTCTGTGGGGATTTCTTCATACATGGGGTCAGTAATGCCAGATGACCAAATTGAGATGATGATTCAATGTAAAAGTTAAACAGGGTTACAACATCCCAGAAATTTGAAACCCTGCCTTGGGACAACTCAGCCTGGTCTACATTATTAATTCAGCAGGAAACTCTCCTCCTGCAGTACCCATTTATAAACTAGAACCTCGTAGGATACAAATGTATGTTTTAATAAGTTAGTGTATGTGAGAAGAAACTCTCACAGGCTGGACGTGATGGAGCAATGGCCCTACATGCACGGACAATTCAATTTAAACTCATCCATCGTGCATATTGGACTCTAGCCCGCTGTCACAGAATTGGTCTCCTTGCTACAAATAGATGCTGGAAATGGTCCAAGAATAAAAAGAACCAGGTTACACATGCTCTGCAAGCATACAATGATCATACCGTTCTGGGAGATGGTGAAGGAGAGCCTTAACTTGGTTCTCTGTTCCACTATAACCCCTAGCAAGTCGCACTGTAATTCGGGTAACACATCCAAACCTTTTGAAATCTCTAACACCAAACTTAAGCCGGTCAGCAGAGCTACTTTGGCAGCCAATAAAATACTATGGACACAAACAAAGATGAAGGACTTTTAGACCCCCAGTACTGATCAAAGAATAACTATTACTGAAACGCGCAAAATTTGAAGAGAAAAAAACATGCTTGTAAGATGAACACATGCTGATCTTGTTTCTTTAGGTTTAAATATTAGAGCTGGGCAGAAGTTTTCCCATCTAAATGTTGTTTTGTTTTGTTTTCCAGTAGAGAAGGTGGTTTCTTCACAATAGAAATTTTCCACAATAAATCTGAGATTTTGCTGAAATGTTTCGAACTGCTGTAGAACAAAATATTTTAGTCAGGTTGAGTTTTGTCATGAATCTAAACATTTTGGTTTGTTGAACTGCATCACCACTTTTGATTTCACATCTATTTTGCATTAATCTGTGTGTCGTCTGTGCCACATGGAGCCTCATGGAAGCTGTAGTGTGGGTGACTTGTGCCCCCATCCTCCCCAGTGGGTTGAGCCCCATGACAGGACT
Source organism: Emys orbicularis (assembly GCF_028017835.1). Taxonomy (NCBI): domain Eukaryota; kingdom Metazoa; phylum Chordata; order Testudines; family Emydidae; genus Emys; species Emys orbicularis. Next base: position 108,421,201 of record NC_088690.1, on the reverse strand, counting down.
ACATCTTCCATGATGCACCACCGTCTCCTTTGGCTGAACCATTGCAATGCATCATGGGAGTCCAGTGATTGCTGTGCATCGTGCTAGATGTAGTCCAGCCAGGGACAATGGTGGCATAAGGCTCCTGAACCACAACTCCCACTAGGCATCACCACAGCTCAGGCAGACGTCGTTCAATGTCAAACTCAGCCAGAATAAATCATGGAGACATTTCTGGTTTCAAATTTTTCAAAACTTAAAAAAAAAAAAAATCTCGATGTTTTGACATTTCATCCTGATTTGGGACAAAAACAAACATCAAAATATTGGAATTTCCCACAGAATGGAAATTCTGATTTTCAGTCACTTCTATTAAATGTGTACAGTCAATGTTTAGTAAAAAATAGGCCAAAGAAATTAATGAATTAAGCTTCTTAGGTCAGGAAGCATGTCCACGCAGAGTTTGTACAGCACCTAACACAATAGGCTCCCAATTCTGATTGGGGTCTTTGTGGCATTATTGTAACATCATAATAATGTCTGACGAGCTGATTCTCCACTCATTTGCGCTGGCGTAAATCAGAAGCCACTTCACTGAAGTCCATGGAGTTACACTGGTTTAAAGCGGGTTGTAAGATGGATCTGAATCAGGCCCTTTATCTGTAGCAGTCTTGTGGGTGGGTGAGAAAATGATGGGTTCAAGACCTATGCAAGAGTGTGGTTACTGCACTGTTTCATTCAAATGAGATGTTATATCAATGTCCTTTGCAACTCTGGTAGCTGTCTCACCTTGTGAGCAATAGTGTGGGTACGTCTACACTACCCGCTGGATCGGCAGGTAGCGATGGATCTATCAGGGATCGGTTTATCGCGTGTAGTGTAGACGCGATAAAATCGATCCCCGATCGCTCTACTGTCGACTGCTGAACTCCAGCTCAGCGAGAGGCGGAAGCAAAGTCGACGGGGGAGCTGCGGCCGTTGATCCCGCACCGCGAGGACGCGAAGTAAGTGATTCTAAGTCGATCTAAGATACGTCGACTTCAGCTACGCTATTCTCGTAGCTGAAGTTGCGTATCTTAGATCGATCCCCCATCCCCCCTCCCCAGTGTAGACCAGGCCTGTGTCTTGACCAGTGTTCCTTTGCTTTCCTTTTTCCTTATAAATGCAGGCCACAAGAGGACAGTAAAACCCAGTACCCAGGTGACCCCGACAGTTTGGGCACACCAAGAGGAGAGGAATGAAGTGGCACAGGCTTTCCGTGGGATCCTTCATGGGCGCTGGAACAATTTTGATAGTGGGGGTGCTGAGAACCATTGAACCAACCTGTCTATAATGGAAACCACTTCAAGCCAGGGGGTGCAGCAGCACCCTCTGCACCCCTAGTTCCAGCACCTATGGGTGACACTGGAGAAATCTGTACTTGAACCCCTCTCCCAAGGTAAAAAATATTCTGGCTAGATTAGAACTTCGCAGAATGGGGATTGCGAGGCCCACGTCCCGTTGAGAGAGACTGGACATTCTGCTGACTCCAGTGGGGAAACTCTGAAAATAGATAGTGCATCCACAGCAGGGAAAGAGGGAAGGGAAAATGCCCATCGCCAGCCTGCAGCTCACAGGCTCTGAGCAACGTATAAAACATCCTGCAAAGCCACTTTTGGAAACAGGGTCAACTCCGGTCAGCAAACTAAAAAGGTCTGCTGTGAAGTTGCAGACGAAGCAGCAGAGAAGCAAGCAGGCTGGTTCGGGGAGTCAGGGACGTTAGTTACAACCACAGGCTCAAGAAAGGGAACCGGCATCCTATGAATAAAGGAAGATTCAGAGGTGACCTGACTGAGTAATGCACAATTCAGGAGAGCCTCAAGAGGGAAAGGATGCTACACTGATACATAAGGCTGTGTCAAATACAAGAACCAGGGGGCATGAACTTCAACCTCTGGAACTGTTGAGCCATGAAGGAACCGAGGTGGAAATCAAGTGCAGTTGAAAGAGGTTCATTGGAGGCAGCCACAGAAGCAAGCCATGTAAAAACGGAGCGAGGTAAGAATTCTGACAAGCCAAAAGATCATCCATAGAATTTCTAGGCCAGCTGAGGCTGGAAGCAATACAGCAATGAGGCTCTGGGAGGAACAGAGTACCCCATCCTTGCTTTCTTGTACCCCCCTTCTAGCTGAGGCTACGAGCGGCACTAACACTGACCCTGCTGCTATGGGAAAGTGTACAATGGTAGTGGTCCTCTGAAGATGGGGTGTACAAAGGAGTGAACAGGGGAGTTGTGAGAGACACACCCACGCCAGGAAGAGTAAAGTAGAAATTGATTTTTGAGAGACCCTAGAAGTGTCCCAAAGCGTGGTACAGAGTGATGAGTTGAACGCAGATAGTGAAGGGACTGTACCGAGCAGATGCAGAAGGCACGGTTGCTTAGTAATAGCTGACACATGGCTTTGGGCTTCTCACCTTCTGTTTATGGGGAAGGAATATTGACCACACCAACCGGGTGAATCTCTCCGTGCTCCGAAAGGCGCTATGAAATCACTGATTCTCACCTCCTCCAGACCCACCTGTAAAAGGCCTAGAAGAAGCCCTAGGTTGATGTCTCATTCGATGGACAACTCCTTGCTCCCCAGACACTGCACTGATATGTGCGGGGAGAGAGAGGTGATGAGTGTCCCACAGGATCTTCTGCACCAGGACAACCAGCTTTCCCTGCCCTGTTTCAGGAGAAAGATATATGCCCCGCCCCCCTTCAGTCATAGAGATGACCTTCTCCTTTCTTCACCCTGAACATTTCATTAGGCCTAAATCACCCCCACTGGACCGGCTGTTAGCTGCACTTGAAAGCAAATTGACAAAGAACTTAATCAATTTCCCCAGCTGTCAGTGGTCAGGGACTATATCCAGAACCTGGTTTGATTTATCTCGGACATGATTTGTAAATAAAAGATGCCAAGCAGGAGCAAGAGAGGGAGGAGCAGTGAACGAATAAGCAAATGTTTTAAAGTGTGCAATATCTATAGGGCTCGGTCATGTCCTCAATTCATTCATTAGCCTTCAAGCCTGGGTTCCATTTTCAGCTGGGCCACAAAAAGCGTATGGAGTTCAGTGGGCTGAACAGTACCTAGCTTAGAGGCATAGGAGTAGAACACATGCATGCCTCAGTTCTCATCCTGCCTCTGGTCTTGACAACCCACATGGCCTTGGGCAAATTCTCTAACTGCAAATGGAGATAATAGTGTAAATAGAGGGATGTTGTGAGGATTAATTAGTTCATGATGGATCAGCACTTTCAACATGGACGGCACCGTACAAGTGCTATACATCATCATCATTACAAAATCGCTACCTAATTCGGTTCAATAATCTCCTTTGAGAACAGGACCAGGACTGAAATAGCAGGACCAGCTGCTGTCATGATTGAGATGCATTTGCAAGACACGTGGAGGCGCTCGAAACACTGCTGCAAGTGAGAACTGAGCGGCATCAGCAGAACTGCACGGTAGCATGGGCCTGCAGTCCCAGGGAATGCGGCTGATTGGGACTGAGGTGCACTGGCAGAGCTGTGACGGTATGGGACGTCAAGACCAGAACACCAGGGGGCGCTGCATACTGGGACCAAGACACACTGGCAAAACTGCATGTGGGCTGAACGCTGGACTAGCTGAGTATGCTGTCAGTCAAAAATCCAGATGCATTTCCTGAGCTGCAGGAGGTGCTGCAGAGGCTGGGAAAGAGGTGCATTGGCAATGTTGAGTGGGCCCAAAGGACTTGAACAGAAATCAGTCACAAACCAGGCATACGTCTTTACAGGGTGGGGATCAGTATAGTCTGCGGAAGCAGCCTAGTGCCCCGGTAGCTTTAAACCCGCTCACGGAATCTCTGTATCTTAAAGACACGGAAGGTACAACTGAACCTAACGACATCTGGAAAGCTCCCTGAACATGCCACTCATTAGTCTTTAAGAATGTCAGTTTCCGTATGGATGGCATTCATACGCCCTGGTCAACTCCCTCCCACCCTTCCAGATCCCCTCACATTTCAATATGTTAAACTGACCCAATGCCCATGTGGCACGATGCAGCCATCCCTACCAGCTTGATGAGAGAGTATCGCAGCAGGAGGAGCACGACCCACGCGTCAATTACACTGGCACTCACTATGGGAACAAATGGGACAGCAATATCGCAGTAGGCACAGCAAAGCGACTCTCTCGACCCTGCCTCTGCACTCTGGTTAGAATCGCCTGGTAATTAAGTCGTTTAGGCCTGCTATGCATGCAAGCAGATGGGCCATCATTCAGGGGAGACAGTACCCACGATCCATTCCTTGGGGTCTGAACCTATTAAGGTCGGTGTTTTACAAAAGCAATCAGGGAAAAGCGCTTGAAAGATACTTTGAAGCAGTACCGAGGGCCCTGCTTCATCAGCGCTTTCGAAAAATTAGTTGCAATAACCTCAGCGGAGAACAGCTACAGCGAGTTTAGCTCTGCTAAACGCAGAGGGGGAGAAAAAGAGATTACGCAGGATGTTTAAAAATAAGATGCAAACAACGCTGGCATGTCTGGCAGATCAGTATCATTTGCATCCCTACGGTACCCTGCTGTATGCTACACTTTACGGCTATAAATCAGAGCAGCCTGCAAGCCAGTATAGCGGCCATGCCGTCTCCCATTGCATCCTACGCTTTAGAGCTACAAATTAGGATAATCTGCATACCTCTATGTTTCTCCATTGCAGTAACTTTCTTTATGCTGCCCTGTGCTGCTGCAAACCAGTATAGTCTGCCTATAATACAGCGATTGCCATGCAGCAGTGTGCCTTCCTCCACTCACATATCAGCACAGCAACGCTACTGTTTATTCTCTCCCTGTATTATGGAGGGTGCTGCCAGGCCCCCACTATAATGAAAATCAATTTTCATTATAATTCTGTGGCTTTTGCTTGCTCCAGCCTTCCAAAATATTTCACTCAGGGATTGAGATTCAGATTTTGCCCAAAGGTGAATTTCTGGGGAAAGCAAAATTATTTCAGATGGCTTGGGGTAAAGGAGGTGAGGGCGGGGGTGGGGAGAATGGCCCTTTTCCCCATTGCAAAAGTTATTTTAACCACATTTAAAAAAAAAATGACGGCCAACACGGCTAAGGCTTAGAACTGGGCATCAACATGGTCCAAGGTCATTTGCTTAGTTGTGGAGGGAATGGGAATTAAAGCAAAGACGTTATCAGTCATAGTAAATATCTTCAGAGCATGATCAGTAGGCATCTAATAAGGGTTTGGGGGTTTTTTTAATCAACATAATGAAGCCCCACCCCCATCTTGATGTTACTGCCCTTCCTCTCTGCCCACCCTTGTAAGCTCGCGGGCTGCTGTTCCAAAGGACAATTTGCATAAGGAAGACTGAAAATGTCACACTGAAAGACGCACGGCAAAATTCTCCTAAAGGAAATAACACCAGCAAGCAGAGAAAATCATGGGCATATCATGTGGATCTTGTCTTTTTTTTGTTTGTTTGTTTGTTTTTTGGTTTTTTTTGGAGGGGGGATTTGCAATTTTTGCTGCATTCTAAATATTTTGCAAATTCTAAGCTTTTCTTTAACAACAATTATTTTCCTATTTTTACCCCACTGTGCATTTCAGACTTCACAATGTAAAGAGAGATACTGTTGCCCTGATCACACAGCCTTGCAGGGGGCTTTCTCTAGCTAGACAACATGCACCATCCAAGGTGGCAACTCTCCCTTACCACATCCCATTTGCCTTAACTAAAAGTGAATTTCAAAGCCTCCCTGGTCCATTTAAACATGAGCTCTACAGCTGGCTGGAAAATGGGAACAGAAACAGTGGACGCTTTTGGAACGATTTGTTTCAATTTTTCATCAGAATTTCATTTTCATGAACATTTTCCAGTGAACTGTAACCAGCATGCATGGCAGATATTGCAACACCATGCAGTGCCTTTGGGGCCCATCGTATTAAATTTAGGAACGGATTATGTATGATTGTGTTCTACTCCAAGCGAGAGGGTTACCACAGATCCTCCAGAAGTAAAAGCCATGTGTGTGGGTGAGGGGGGTGACTAAGGAGAGTCCTTAAAACTGTAAACAACTCCAGAGAGGTACTAGTCCCAGGCATGGTTTCATATATTGGTGCAAACTGGGTTTTTCAGAGATCAAGAGACAAAGGCAGAGTTTAAACAGCTTCAGGGTCTTCCTTTTGATTCAGCAAATAGACAAAGACCTTTGGTCCTAGAGGAATCCCAGCCCTTGAAGGAAGCGATGGCCTACCAGACCTCCCCGCATGTGGAAAATGGGCATTCCTGGGATATTTAGTGAGCGTTTAAATCCTTTAATTGTTTTTTACATATACAGTTTTCTCTGTAATGCTTTTGCCCTGAGAATAAATGTACTTTGCTGAGAAAGAGCTGTGTGTCTATTTCAAGTTAGACAAATTCAGTCTGAAAATAAGGCATATATTTTAACAGTGAATGCAATTAACAACTGGAACAATTTATCAAGGGTTGTGGTGGATTTTCCACCATTTTTAAATGAAGATTGGACGTTTTTTCTAAAAGATCTGCTCTAAGAATTATTTTGGAGAAGTTGTCTGGTCTCTGTTCTACAGGAGGTCAGACTAGATGACCACAATGGTTCCTTCTGGCCTTGGAATCTATGAAGCTATGAACCTGTAATGGCTGGCAAACACTAATCCTAGCCCTCAAAAAGAAAGCAAAGCACAAGTGCTGGCTTGCTGGGGATATTAGTGTATGGCCGGGGTCTATGCAGACTTAACACCTCTAATCAGAAGGGAGTAGGACATGGATCCTTGCCCAGAGACAGGTGATGGCTGGAGGCCTGAGACCTGACTAGCACTATACAGGTGCACTTATCCTGGAACTGTGACAGCATGATTAAGCGCAGGACAGTTCTGGTCTTTTCCATCATTCTCGCTCGCTCACTCTCTAATGAAATATTTTTTTAAAAAAATTATGTTAGTGTAACTTTAATGTTGTTGAATTAAAATTACACAAAGACAGGAAACAGAATCACCTAAGTCTGAGGAGCAACATTAATTCAGATGTATAAATACAGTAATACTTTCTGGTCTTGATTTTTTTTTCTTAATTATTTAGCTTATGGTTCTAATGGCCAAATTTTGTCCTCACCTACATGTGTGCATCTCTGTGATCTTCAGTAGGTTTGTCATAAACTTCCCTGCCACAAGGGATCGCTATGATCAACTAATTTGATCTCCCACATAACAGAGGCTATAGAAATTCACCCGGTAATTCCTGCATGGAGCTTTTGGCTAACTACAGCATCTCTTTTAATAAGACAATGAGTCTTGATTTACAGACTCCAAGTGATGGGGAATCTATCCCATCCCTGGGAAAGCTGTTCCAATGGTTACTCACGATTAAAGCCTTGCACATTACCATCTCCTGTGCAACTGATTTGAACTTGGTAAACAACAATATTTGGTAGATAATGCACAAGGAGGAACAGAAGCTAGCTACCTCTCCCATAGCTGTGATGACTCTCCAGGGCTAACAAACGTGAGAAGCAGTAAAAAAATATTATTACAGTGTAATAAAAACAAGGGACCATACTTGGTGCTGCCATAGTTGGTTACAATTCCGTTAATTTCAATGGCGTTATGCTACCCCAGAAATGCACAAGGCCCAAGGCCGTCCGCCCATTCAGACTCAAGCAATATCCTTCTCTTTGTAGCTGTGTTTGACTTTCCAGTCTCTCCTCCCGCTCCATGTTTTCAAAGACCCAACTGCCTCACTGAAGCGCAAACAATGCAGAACGAGACCTGAAAATATATATCATTGCTGTGTCACCAGTCTCTTAATGTTACGCATAATCAGCCACAAGGAAAAAATGTGTTTTATAGGATCCTAGAAAGGGTCTCGGCTGTCTCCTGATTAATCATTCTGCTTCCCGAAAACTGCTCTTCCAGGCCAGTGAAATTCTGGATGGGTTTGTTCTTCTCTCAGCGTGAGATCACCTCGCTCTGCTGGAGATTTCCAAACACTCTTGTAGCAAGTAGGTGCTTAACTGGAGTGTGGGGAAACCCTTTGTACTAAATTTTTCTCTCCTCATTCCAATCCTTCCTTGAACCCCATTTCTTTCAAAAAAAAACCTTTCCCACCTTGCTCTCCTCACTGGTAATTTCTCTGATCCCAGCCTGACTTTCATTGTCATCTTGGTTCATCGTTACTTGTCTTGCCTGTACACTATAAAGTCTACAGGCAGCTAACATGTCTGAGGCCCTAACCCAGCAAAGCGATTAAGGCATATGGTTAACTTTAAAGTTAAGCATGAGCTTTAATGCTATGCTGAATTGGGAGCTCACTTCAGTTTGCAAAGTTCAGTGTAAATCTACGGCACTGTATAAATTATTCAAAATAATACCAGCCCCACAAACCAAACTATATAAGGTAATGCATATTTCACCTCAGTGAAACCCCCTTAATGCTGAGCCTTGGATTGCTTTCTAACTGTATTCTTTTGACCTTGATGTCCATTTCCAAATATAGTCTTAAAGGATTCTATTCATTGGAAACTGTTATGCTTTTATCAAATGACAGTAGAATATTTTAGCAAAGTACTTCTACATTGCTGTTTACTGAGAATAATGTTCCACATCTACTTTAGTAAATCTACGTCAGTAATGGTATACATGTGCACTTGTAGTTGAGGCTAGCACAATGGAGCCATTTTAAAGTCTCTTCATGGCATTTTACTCAAATCTATCAACGTTTTTACAATGCTTGCTCTTTATCCGTGAGAATTAGCCCTAAAAATGTAAAAGGATCTTTTCTTTACCTATAACGAGGCTGTAACAGGGTCAACCACCTGCTGAAGGGGTGGCTCTATGGTGCCCTGCCTCGGTTTCCCTTTTTTGCTCAGGGCCGCTTAAAAACTCTCCACAGTCCAAAAGCTGCGAGACAAAAGTCCCCTACGGGGTTTATTTGAGTCCAAATAAACTCAAAAATAAAATCTCCTCTGCCCAGACTCCAGCTGGGTTCAGCCCCTCCTCCCTGAGGGACTGTCCTTCGTGCTTCTCTGAGCAGCTGGGGAAGATGCAAGGCCTGGCCTGGCGCCTTTGCCTGCTCCCTTCTCTCTGCTCCAGCCTCTGGCTCCCACTGAAGTGCCTCACTCTCTCCCTCCCTCCCTCCAGAGCGGAGTTCAATTCACAGTCTCTTTACTCCTTGAATCATTCACCTGCAGCTGCTTTTCTCCAGCCAGCTGCAGTTCCCCAGGCTTATGGCATGCCCAGCCCTCCCAGCTGGGGTAATAGGCTCCCGTTCAAGCTCCCTTCTGAAGGACTACCCACAGGAGTCTGTCCCTTCCTCCTTTATAACCCCAGGCCTGGCCTGAGTAATCACAGGACCTCATTACCTCATCCATTATTATCCGCCTGGGGAGGTGAGCTGATGTCACAGGAGCTGAGATCCCATTTCTCTGGCCAATAGCAGGGGTCAGGAAGGGATTTTTGCCCCCCAATGTATTCTAGGAAGCATTTTTATCTCCTTCCTCTGAAGCATCAGGGATGGCCATGGCTGGAGATGGGACACTGGGTGGGGTGGGCCAAGGCTCTGAGGTGGTACCAGGAATTCTCTCTCTCAGGCGCTTGGCTGGCTGGTTCTTGCTCACATGCCCAGTGTCTAACCGATCGCCCCATGTGGAGACAGGAAGGAATTTTTCCCCAGGTCAGATTGGCAGTGACCTTGAAGGGGTTCGCCTTCCACCAGAGTGTGGGTACCTGTCACTTGCCAGGGTTATCTGGGTATATCTCAGTCATTTCCCTGGCATTGCAGGGGCCATCAGCACTGGTGGGCCTCGGTGCCTCCTGTTCTCTGCCTGTGTCACATAATAGCCTCATCTCCTGCAGGCTGTCATACTTTGGTCTTATTTTGGTTGCTGGGTTTAGCGTGCAGGTGCTGGATGGTGTTGATTGTGCTATACAGGAGGTCAGGCTAGATTATCTGGTGGTCCATTCTGGACTTAATCTCTTTGCAGTTTAGGCTGATTTTGATCCTCTGTTGTCATAGAGTTTACCACTTCTCCACAAGGAGCCTTCAAAGCCAAATGGCGCCATGCACTCCCCATTCTCTGGACACATGCCTTCTCTGGAGACCAAAGTGCTGCCTCAGACTTAAAACCAGCAGCCTCCTGGCTCTCCTCAATGCACCCAGCTACATCCTGGCTCTTCCTGTGTGGCTGAAGTGGCAAGATGAAGGGGGCTGCTGCGTCATTTCCCTCTCTAGCTCAGGTACAGAGGGTCAGCAGTCATCTGGCCCTGAAGATGTGGCAGTCAAGATATAAGTTTAGATGCACCCGGACTGAGTCAGCCACTCGGCTCCTTATACGGAACTGCTAAGGAAACATGACCTATATTCTTTAGGAGAGAGGAGACTCAGAGGTGACTGAAGTATAGCACAATTCTGAAGCGAACAGAGAGAGGCTACAAGACTTTTAAGCCTGCGTCAAATGCAGGAACCAGGTGGCATGAACTAAAAGCTCAGTAAAGGTCAAGCCCTGGAGGAACTGAGTCAGAATCTCTTCATGCAGAAAGGAGTTAATATCTGGAACAGCCTCTTACCAGAGGCAGCAATGGGAGAAACTTGTGCAAATAGCTTTGAAAGAGCTGGGAGATAGGATAATGGTGTTGGGTATAAAGCCAGTCTAGTGTGTAGGGAAGAGCTTAGAGGGGCTCTTTGAGTGCCTGCAATTTCCTTCCTCTTCTCTCAGCTCACACACTCTCTAGCTTTCAATACTGAACTGAAAGGCAAATGGGAAGCGACAGGTACAAGAGCTCCTCTTAGGTCTTCCCTAGCCACCAGTTAGCACATGCACCACCACCACCTGCTTTCTGGAGAAGATCATTAGCATCCTGGTGGTGTTAATGAATACTGACCAGATGTCACTGGAGCCCTAGAGAGAAAGTTGCCTGGCATTTGCTAAGGGGAGGGTCAGTGAGTGATGGATCTCCTTGGAATGGTACCTCATATACAGGCAATGAGACTACATACGTGCTGCCTCAGGCCAACTTTAGCTAACCATTAAAAACTTTGACTAAAAACAAAAACAAGATGGACTTTACTAACCTTTAAATCTTTGGTTTTTTAATTAAAAAAAATCAAGGAAAGATGATGAAAGTTAACGCAATAACCAAAGAAAATATATTACCTTCGATTTCTCCTTGCTTGGATCTATAGCTATTTCAGAAAGAAATGATTAGGTTACATGATAAATTTCATTTATTTCTGATAAAAGAACAATGGTACAGCTTTGACAAGCTACTACTCAATATGCCACTTGAGTAGACAATAAAAATGAAATATAATAGAATTCCTAAGATAGTCTACACAGTTAGAAGGGGGGAAAGCTTCATAGCTCTTCCTTGGGAGGTTCTCAATTTTTTTTTTTAAGGACGTTACCCCCACCCGCCTTTCAAATTGCGCAATGAAAGATTTGGGGAGCCAAGTAAACATAGTTAAATTCCTTTCTCAGCTGTAGACGACACTTAGCCACCTCCGGTTCTTCTTCTCTAAAGATGTTTAAGTATGCTAAAAGAAGTGAGTGCCTATGCAGAGAGGTATGTACCAGCAGAAGTGAGATGACATGGGAAATCATAAAGGCAATAACAAGGGCTAGATTTTTTTTAAGGGTTAGTTAGTTTTATGACCATTAACAAAATTTGAAGCCACACAAGGGTGATGGATCACAGTGCCATGCGTCAGGGGGTGAGCTGGCCCGCACTGGGTCAGGATGGAGCATTCCTCCTACCTCTCTGCCCCCTCCACTAGATGGCGCTGCACTGCTAGCAAGGTGTGTGATGCTTTTCATTTTTTCCACCTTCCTATGAATCGCCAGGTTCATACTCAAGGCTGGGTGTATGGGATCACATGGGTCTGAGCCCAAATGGCACATGCTATGGGTCAAATTCCAATCTGAGTTATAGGGATGTAAATCCAGAGTAACTCCATTGAAAGCAGTGGGTTCAGACCTGGGTAACTCAGATTCAAATCCGGCCCAGTGTTCCCCCAGTTCCCTGCTCATTGTTTGTGAATACAGCACTCTGCTGCATTTGTGTGGGGCCCTTTTGGGAAGTAAGGGTCACTTTGATGACCCTCTGGGTCAGGAATAGCATAAAAACAAGGAGCAGCTCGTTCAGCCAGTACCACAGAGCTCAGTATGTCCTTGTTCAGGCGCGGCAGGGGAGAAGAGGAACACACCTGATATTTATTCCGAGCAGATTCTTTTGTCTTGTCTTGAAATGAAGGCGGAACCCCTGGATCAAGTCTGTGAGCCATTTGTCTTTGACTGGCACCAGTCCTTACATTCCCTCTGTCAAACACATCTCAGTGTTCCTAACCGAACCCCATCTCCATCCAAACAATAGCTGGAAGCTGGGCTGATTCCCCAGGGCAGTTCAGAGTCAACGCAGGAGCCCATTGGAGCCTCTCCTTGCTGTTCGCTGCCTGCAGAATACAAAAGCCACTGAAAGCGCCCAGGATTATGCAACAGATAAATCAAAGGAGGAATGTGTTTTCTCTTCTCTGCACTGAGTTCCCATACATCACCATGACTCACTACAGCTTCCCCGGCGGGGACAAATTCAGACTCCAAATGCACTTTCCATCCGATTCCTCCATGAGAATAGATGAGTTGCAGTGTTGAGATATTGCTTGTCAATGGTAATACTTTAATGTATTAAAGCCCCTTTTCTGGCTCATAAAGATTAGGTTTGGGACCCAGTAGTTAATCCAATTTCTCTGGTACGATTTGGGCATCGTGCCATTGAGAAGAGAAAATCCCCTACAGCCCCATCACCTTCCTTTCTTCCCCCACTTTTCCTTTCTGGTTTATTTGCCTCCTCTAACCTTAATAGATGTGATAAATCATGGAAATTTAATTTAGAGTTCAGATCCTTGGCTGTGAGAACAGACAAGGTTAGCCCAGCTCTTGTACCCCAACCCCTGCTAATCTTGTAAAAATCCTGCATTCTAACTTGGCTGGAACTTTTGCAGCCTTGGGGTGCCAATTTCAGTTCAACGAAGTGTTTGGGTCTTTTGTTGGACACTTACAGATGACCTCTTGGCCACTAGCCAGACCTCTCCCATTGCTGTGCAAGGACAAATGCTGTTCATCTGAATGTTCTCATCAGCCTCTGTATCGCAAACTTGCCTTTATCTCAGTAGGATGGGGATGTGCTATCACCTCATGCCAATTTCAAGGTCTTCCCTCTCATTATAAAGTTCTCTCAGCTATAACACTCTCCCCCAAACGCTAAGTGACACCCAGCTCCATGGCACCGCCCTCATGTTCAAATTCATCTCGTGGCACTTCTGCTTCCCTCTCTGTAGAACTGCAGCTAATGATACCCAGCCACCTTTTGTAAAGCACTTCGTATATTTCCAGCAAAGATTTCAAAGTCTTATTATTCCAACCAACCTCACTAGACTGGTGCGTCTTTCTTCTGATGGGTTTCAGAGTAGCAGCCGTGTTAGTCTGTATCCGCAAAAAGAACAGGAGTACTTGTGGCACTTTAGAGACTAACAAATTTATTTGAGCATAAGCTTTCGTAACCCACAAAATAAATAAATTTGTTAGTCTCTAAGGTGCCACAAGTACTCCTGTTCTTTCTTCTGATGCAGCATCTCCATTACTGGAGGTTTGCAACCACGGTAGCCCATTCTGTACGGTCCTCTGCTAATCTCTTTATGGGTGAATACTACTTTTGATCCACATAAGACAGCACATCATCCATCTAAGATCTTCTTTCTGCCTTGTGTTCTTCTGCCCTCAACTTTCCCTTCCAGTGCCTGTAAACATGCATTGTCTGCTGAACCTCTTAAAACATTGAATTTAGCATAGTAGCGTTCCAAAGAGTCACATGAGCGGAGACACGGGCTAAAGTCTAACCACAGGAGTGTCACGTAATTAGAATGAAATCAACTTTATTGCAAATTGTTTCTCAAGGTTCATGTGAAAATGGCCTGCTTTTTCTTCCGCCCCTCCCTCTCTCCCCCCCAGCTGGCATCTCATGGAAACCTTTGCAAAACATTCTGGTGAGAGGCAATTCTGCAACTATTGTTACATCTTTTCCATTTCCCTTGTTCTGTATTAGTGAGGACACGTGCATAAAAATCAAATCCGGGTTTCTTATTTCCCATGTGAAATCATAAACTTCTCTCTCTGACATCACACTCATTTCCACAGCCACCCAGTGGTGATGTCACAAATGAAGTGTGAAAATCCAAGCAAAGTCTTATGAATTCATTTTTAGTTGAATGTTGTCACCAGTAAAGAATCTCAGAAGAGAAATATAGACCAGAAAAATCCCTCCTGTATTTCAAAAGCACTGTTCAGGATTTTAGCCAAGTGATTGTCCTTCACAATAGCTACGTTGCTGATGGGCGGAGACCACGGCCTGTCATGCTGACCAATATTGTCTCAATGCTTCCTTGTACTCATCCGTCTGTCTGTACCCACCTGTTGTCTCATCTTATACTGAGATAGTGAGCTCTTTGGTGCAGGGTTTGGACAGCACTAGTGCTATGGGGTGCTGGTCAGTGACAAGAATTCCTTGGCACGTTGATAATACTACTACTAAATACAGGGCCGGCTCCAGGCACCAGCTTCTCAAGCAGGTGCTTGGGGCGGCCGCTCCGGAGAGGGGCGGCAGGTCCAGGTATTCGGCGGCAATTCGGCGGACGGTCCCTCACTCTGCCTGGGAGTGAAGGACCTCCCGCCGAATTGCCGCCGCAGATCGCGATCGCGGCTTTTTTTAGATCGCGATTGCGACTTCTTTTTTTTTAGATCGCGATCGCGACTTCTTTTTTTTTAGATCGCGATCGCGGCTTTTTTTTTTTTAGATCGCGATCGCGGCTTTTTGTTTGTTTGTTTGTTTTGTTTTTGTTTTGGCTGCTTGGGGCGGCCAAAACCCTGGAGCCGGCCCTGACTAAATAGCAGTAACAACAACTACAATGCTACGCAATGCACTGGAGATTTAGTGGAGAATAAATGTCAAAAATCTGCATGAGGTGCCTAATTGCTCCTCCGTTCTCCTCCATAGTTTGGCACAGTAAAGATTTGTAAATCACAAACAATATACAACAGCGGTGTTTGCCTGGATGTCCCGAGCTAATGTGATGGGCATTGGGTGTGCAGCGTGTGAATGATTTAATTAGAGAAAAGGCAGTTTTTGGAGCTGCCCGATATCCTGATTCAGCGAGGTCAATACCTACAGGCTTAAAGTTAGGCATGTGCTTAAGTACCTTGTTAAAACAAGACCTGGAACACTGCCCTGCCCTCAAAATATGACCAATCCAAGAAGAGTTTGGTTCAGATGAGCTAGATGTTTCTAACCTGGTGTCTCATTGGTTAAAAGTGTTGTCATCACATGGATCTTGCTGGAAAGTTTGGGGGGAAAGTTCTGTGGAAGCCCATACTCTCTCTAGCTCATGCAGTTCACTTAAGTTCTTGTTTAACTCAGTTATTCTTTTCCTAACTCATCTCGAGTCTGGTACTTGCTTCCCCTCAAGAGGTTTGCAGACCAGGGGCAGCGGAATGAAGGACAAACAGATGAGTAAAGGATTTGGGATTATTTTCCCATTACATAGCTTGAAAGAAACATCTGGGAAAAGTTGGCAATGACTGGGTGAGCTTGGGGCATTACTAGAAACGAGGTGGTAGGCCTCAAATCTAGGAAAACAATATCCCTTGATCTAGCAGACTTTGCATTTTGTTGACCACGTTATCCACACTTGATAGACACATGGAGATTCCTGGAGTATAACTGAATCAGCATCTCTGAGAAACGCTCTTGTCCTTTTGGTGGTCAGAGGCACGGACTACGCTGCAAGCAAAGGAAAGGAAAATCCAAGCGACATACCAGGAAAAATTTACGATAGCTGGGTCTTGCAAACACTGCAAGTGACCTTTAGAGTCTCCCCAGAGAAAGTGTCATGGCCTAAAATCAGCAGTGATTCTGTGCCAGTTTGAACAGCAGGATGAAGTGAGCGGTAATTGTTCCACCTTACCCTTCCAAATTGAATTTAGGACTGCATAAGGGAATAAGGGGGATGTGGAGGAGGTGAAGCATAGGTATCAAAGCGCCCCATATACAGAAATTATTTCACACATCCTCCCCCCCAAAAATGCACAACTTGAAATTAATTAATATTAATCTTTAAATTAGCATTTTACATTAAACTGCAACTTAAAAAAAAAATCTGGCATGTTTCTAGCTTGCTAGGCTATTCACTGGTCAGCACCTTTCCCGTACAGAAATAAAACATATAGAATGTCACAGCTCTGAAATCAATAGAAATTAAATAGGGTTATATAGAAATTAATCTAAAAAACTACTGAATATAATAAAGAATGAGATCCTCCGACAGGATATTTTTAATTGCCTATAGAATTCTATAGAAAGGATATAATTCTCTGTTGCATTTTATAAGAAGTTTTTTTTTTTTTTAAATCCTCTAGAAAGGTGATCGTTTTCTGTTACATTCGTTTTCAGAAAGGTGACATGTTTCTGGGGCCGTGAGGTCCAGCACCTGACATCAATTTCCCTTCTGTCACGTTTCCATCAGCTGGGAAAGCTGTATCTCAGGCAGAAGAGCTTGTTTTACAGCCTGGCAGAGTAGAATGCCTTTTATAGAATGAGTGAACCACAGGGCTTTACAAAGCAATATACACTGTGCAATGACTGTGTAAGGAAACGGGCCAGCTCTCAGGCATACAGAAATCACTCACCAACTAAATACATCCATAGGGATTCAAACTGATTGTAGGGGCTGTTCCGAAGAGGTGTTGTTAAGCATGCCCTCAATTCCCACTGAACCCAATGGGAATTGAATATATCGGGCATGACTCAGGATCAGGCCAGGACACCGGGATTATCCCCTTTGCCAATCTGCTTTTCAAAGAGCCCCATGTGGCCTTTAATAGCCCTCTGAGGAAGCCCCAGAGACCTCATTTTAGCAAAGCAACAAACAAATGGCACCTCAAACAGTGCAGCAGTTTCAATGCCGGTTATAAGCCTAAGGCCTAGCGGGACTGGAACACGGGTCTGTCTGCCCCGGCAGCATGGATGGTACAAACTGAGTCACATGGACACTTGATAGAACAACAGCTAACAGATGGTCCATAAGTGATGGCAAGACGGCTACATGGCAGCTAGAACGCACCTTCTTTTTTATAGCTACACACTCAGAAGCTAATTATTTGTCACGTTACATAGGGGACGATTTCGTAACCGCTAGCTTTCTGCTGGCTCTGTGTAGCTGAGATGGGAGTGTCCGGCTGTCCATTTTATGGAATTAGATTTACAAAGCAATAAAAAACACCCATAAAAATATCTATAGGTGCCTTAATAATTACAACAGAGTTGTGATCCAAAGTGGCCACCCTTCAGCAGCAATCAGCAATCATATACAAAGTGATTCACACAGACCGCGGATAAATCCATGTAGCAGAACAACCCCTCCAGCAACGTACCCTCAACTTTCCTCACCAGGGCTCGGTCAAATAAATGGCTTTTGCAGCATGCCCATAAGGCCATCAAGTGAATGATGTCATAAGGTGGGCTGGAGGGTGATAAAATCAAGCAAAGTGTTTAATGAATATGAATTAAATTCTCACCACCGTTGCAAACATTAATTAATTTAGCCTCACGGAAGCTCTTTGAAGGAGGCATGTACTATTATTCCCATTTTACAGAGGGGAAACTGAGGCACAGTTAAAGTGACGCACCCAAGATCACACAGGAAGTCTGTAGGATAAAATTCAGATCTCCTCTCCCCCAGTCAGTGAATTAACTGGGACCTCACTATTCCTTCCTTTCCAGTGGAGTTTATAGAGGATGCTGCAAAAATCCTCTGTGCTCCTGCGGAAGTATGGAATCACTGAGGCAGACACATTATGCACTGAGCAAACCTAGCATCCCCCAGGATCACAGAGGATTTCTCATGAAAAAGAGACCACCACAGACAGCTGCCAAGGGAGGAAGCTGAACGTAGGGTAGCAAACAAATTGCACAGGACAATCAGCATGCCCAGATCATTACACACTGGAACACCCCACAGATCTGAGGGTGAGAAAGGGGGAGAACCTGAAGGAGAAATCCTCGGCTTTCCCTTCACACATCAGATTTGTACTGCTTGCTGACACGGAAACAACATGAGCATTTAATTATATGGAGCGTGACCCCCACACACACTTCTGAAATGAATGAGTGAAATTCACCCCTAAACATATGCAGCCCTTAAGCCCAGAGGATCAAATACCAGGAGATAATTTTTGCAACAATTTTCATGAAAACATCTTGGTTTTTTTCATCAAAAGAAAATGGAAATGTCAATGAAAACTGTCATCAAAATTTCAAAGCTTCACTGGCTTTAGTGGGACTCCAGTGGTGCATAACTCTGGTCCTGGCTTTTTGCATAGGAGTGATCTGAACCCAATGGGGGCAGAATCAGACCTCTGGTTGATACTCGTTATAAGCAGGATGCTGTTTACATGGTGAGCATTAATCAAAAGGCAGGTAGGTAGATGGAAAGTTCTGTGTAATTGCAGGACAATTACATTTATTTCTCTCATAAACCTGAATGCAGATCACGGAGTCATTTCGGATCAATTGGTATCAGTGTAACAACCAAATACTCTGCAAGAACAGTCAACATCATGTTGTTCCAATACTGCTAGCCAAAACACATGGCAAACAGCAGGAATTTACATGCTCCGTGTAAAATCCTTTATATGTGAATTAGCGCTCCATGACCAGGACTCAGGATACCTAACTAAAAGCTCCAGGATGAAGATTCTGGCCAACAACTCTGCTCCTCAGGCACAGTGGAACTCTCCACAATAAGGGGAAAGTTTGTCTGGGTGGGAGACAGAGCTTTCTCCGGAGCTTGCCCAAGACTGTGGAGCGAGCTCCTCCAGGAATTAAGGACCATCAGAGACCTCAGCGTCTTCCATTCTAAGTGCAAGGCACACTTCTATATCTTGCCTCCTCTGACATGAACAGAGAGAAATGTGTGCGTATACATATTCTAAAAATCCAGACCATAATACTCCACTGCACGCGCTTCTCCCCCAGGGGAGAGGGAGAGAGGACATGTGATGGACATTACTTGTGTCGCCTAACGCCCTGCTGGAAGGTGCCCAGATACTACAGTGATGAGTGCCATGTACGAGCCTATATAGAAGAAGAAGAATTTATCCCATGTACCATTGGCAGGTACCAGTTCACTGAAATTTCTCACATCTTAGAAGGGAACCCCAGGGAATGAATTCCAATGGAAATGCTTTGCATACCCAGATTCAGGAAGAAAGGACTAAGGGGAGGAAGAGAAGACAAGTATACTGGTTTGTATTTGAATTGATTCTTTGCACTGTCCCAGGACTTTGGGGGGGATCTGTCTACACTGAAGAGAAATACCCACGGCACCGAGTCTCAGAGCCCAGGTCAGTTGATTCAGGTTTGCAGGGCTCAGGCTGTGGGGTTACAAATAGCAGCGTAGATGTTCCCGCTTGGGCTGGACCCGGACTCTGAGACCCTTCCCCCTTTCCCAGGTTTCAGAGCCCGGTCTCTGGCCTGAGCCCAAACATCTACATCGCTATGGTTACCCCTGCAGCCCAGCCCCATGAGCCCCAGTCAATTGACCTGGGCACTGAGACTCAGCACCCCGGGTTTTTCTTTGTAGCATGGACATAACCTTATGTTCTAAAGGGTTAGCATGAGAATTGCTGGCACCATTACCACAAATGTATCACCGCTATTCTTCCTGGCTGTCCCAAGGGAAGTCAAAAGCTGAACTGATCTTATGGAGGGAAGTCACTCACTCTGTGCTGACTGACAGAGAGGAAGCACGGCCTAGCAGTTAGATCATTGGCCTGAAACTCATGAAAGCTTGGTTCAATTTTGTGGCTGTCCACAGATTTCCTCTGCGACCTTAGGCCAAGCCACTAAGTCTCTCTGTGACTCTGGTCCCAAAGTGAGAAATATAGTGAGGCTAGATACATTAAGATGGTGAGGTGTTTTGCTACTATGGTAATGGTGGAGTGTGTAAGTACCTTGGATAGATGCCAGTTCCCTCCACATGCACTCACCTGCTCCCAACTGCAAAATGTTTATTGACGATAGGGCTGAAATTGTCAAAGATGCCTAGGGGATTAGGATACCCAAGGGAACTGTCAACGTTGACTCTCTCTGCCTATGTATTTTACTGAAATTTTTATTTTCTTTTGTATTTTACTGGCCTGTGCAAAGAAAGGGCCAGCAGAAAGCCTATTATTCTTATTCATTATTATTATTAAACACTTACATGATGCTAGTGCCTTCAGGCTGACCAGGCCAGGACCCCATTGTGGTAGGCTGTTTGCAAACACATAGTAAATGAGAGTTCCTGCCCCAAAGACAGTTTCAGTTTCAACTGAGCCCTCCGCACAGGCAGCATTTTTACTCAGCACACAGAAAAATGACTGTGCTGAAGCAATTTTGGAGTCATGTAAATTCCGGTTCTGATCATGAACATTCGTTTTCACGGCCTCAACCACTGGAGCCAGAGAAACGGCCCCTCTCCTCTCCCCACTTCCGAGTCACGGGGAGAAGTAAGTACTCCGAGTGTGCGGAAAACACCGGTCTAGAGCATTGTCTTGCTGCTGTGTAAACTATTCCCCCCTCCCACTCAATAGAATTGCTGATGTTTATTTTGTAGCCAGTAAACATATTGGCAGTTGTCAAGTCAGGTAAACGTTGCTACAGAACAGTGATGCAGAGATTTGTTTTTCCAGGGGAGTACGCAGTATGATGGAGGAAATCTAGGCTAATGGTTTTGCAGCTGTGGTCTAGTGGAGGTCGGAGTTTGGAGGGAGGGCAGCCTAACTTGTGATGCCTGGACTCCAGGTGAGGGCCTGGAGATTTTGCTGTTAGCATCATGCTTTTAGTTAAACCTGCAGAGGAGGAGACTTCTGCATCAGGGCCGCATTGCAATAGTGACAGCGGCTGCTGCAGTCCCAGCTGGAGGAGGGGCGGGGGGATGGGGAAGCCAGCGGCAGAGTCCAGGAGCGGGTGGAGCGCTCTGATCCCCTTTTTGCACACATGGATACGGCCTCAAACCGTAGGTTGGGCCCTGAGTTTGGCCAACACTCAGACACCCAATTACCCCCAGCCTGAAAGAAATGGTGAAGGCAGCACCCTGCGAGGAGAACGGCACAGTGCCCTTGGTTTATGAACTGGTTTGTTTTCAGACAGCTTTCATTTCTCTTCTGTCACTGACCCTCCCACTCAAGATGTGACATGCCCTAGATGCCACATCACGCATAATTAACACCAAGGGCTCCCTAAATACAAGCCAATCACACTCTTGCATTTGTCAAAGGCAGCCAGGTTGATGCCGTTTTTACTCCTGGGGTCTGAGGTTCCTGTGCTTTTTGCCATCCCGTAATGCTACTGTTGTTATTATTATTATTGGGGGGAGGGGCTTAAATACAAGTGGCTTGCAATGAAAGCTGCCTTCTAATCCAATTCTCCTGTCTGCTATTCTTTCATTATTGCTATGGATTTTGGCAGCTTCTCGCAGCAGTTACACAACCTTCTGATTAAATCCCTGAAATGAGGCCTGCTTCGGGAACAGAACGTAAATAAATAAATAAACCACTGCTCAAACAAAACCAGAACAGTGAGGGGGTGGAGAAGGGGTGAGGTGGGGGGAACTGTGCAGCCCCGCCCCACCACAACTTTGTCCCGTCTCTGATTTTCCTTCTTCCCAACCGGATTCCAAGGAGACTTCATAGTCTCCATTATTCCTCTTTCCTTCTTAAAGAGCAGATGATGCCTGCTTGAAAAGCTATTCTATTTAGAAACAATTTGCTACACATCCCAGATTCTCAGGAGGGGGTCGAGAGCCTCTCTCTTTGTTCTTTATTGCTGGGGACATTTGCATGAAAAGAGGCCCGTTGTTATTTAAACACTGTCTATGCCTGCTGCTTATTCCCCAGTGGGGTCATAATCTTCTATTAGTGCTTTGCCAATCAGAGAATTAAAAGCTGACCCCATTAGCGCCCTACTGTGCAGGACACCTGGGTTCAAGATCCTGAGATGCCTGGGACTGTCTGAGCAATGATCCCCTCCCTTCACAACAGTCATCAGCTGGGTTTGAACCTTGGCGCTTCAGCACCAAAGCGCAGAACTCTTAGTACTTGAACCATTGGAATAGCTCCAGTAGCTAGCAGCAGTAATAGGCTGTTATGTCTAGCGGCTGATCCAAACATACACTTTACCATGGTGCATATGTAGCACACTGGAAGCAGCATGCTAAACCCCTGAGCTGAAGAAACAGCTTGCACTGTTCTCTAGAACAACACGACTGGCAACAAAGCACAATATTGACTAGACCCAAAGAGCATCTCAGCCAGCTCTCCTTAGTCAAAGAGGGTTGCAACAACACAGGCCCCGAAAGGAGTGAGGGGAGAGGATTTGAAGATTAAAAATAAACCAGAGGACTGAGAGCCTGATTCTCCTCTCACACATACTGGTGGGAATCAGGAGTGACTCCACTGAAGTCAATGGAGTGAAATCAGTGTGTGACAAGAACTAGGCCCTATGAATTAAGATGGGAATCAGCAGGAGAATAGCAAGGATTCTTTTCATTTGTTCATGCAAATGATCCCTACGCATAAAAAGTGAGAAAATAGATAACTAGATCCTTGGCTGCTACAAATCAGAAGCAGAATTGGCTCTAAATGCTTCTTATGTTGACAACTGATTTCTGGGTCTTAAACTAACCATTGTATTGGACTTCCTCTCTTAGCTAAATTGCAGTTCTTGTTGAGTGGCTGCAGAACCATTCGTAATTACAGAGCAATTGAAAAAGTGGCAGGAATTTCTAAACTCTGTTTAAAATATTTAGCGAATCTTTGCTCCACTATTTCAGATATTACAGCTAATAGCTACAGTTTTTCTTTACTATACACTGGGTCCAATTCAACCCTGGAGTGAACAGATGAAAAACCATTGGAGTTATAGCAGGGATGAATTTGATTCAATAGTTTGAATTTCATATAGAAAGTTAAATTTAAGACTAATCACAGGTTAATTAAATGGCAAGTGATTATTCAAAATAGTGTAATAGATACATATTACAAGAGCTTCTGTATTAATTATATGATTGCTAACCTTCAATAAAAATAATCTTTTTGTGCAAATTTTTTTTTTATCAAAAATAGATTTTTTTGAAAAATAAGATTTTGCAAGAAACTGTCAGTATTTTAGGGGGGAAATTGTTTTCCGTGAAATTTTCTGCATTACTTTTTACCCAAATTTGGAGCAAATCATATTCAAAGTTGGTATTGAATCTTTTCACCTATAGAAAACCATATTCTCTTACTGAAAATCAGGGTTTCAGGAAACAAAACACTTCAAGGATAATTTTGATAAAAGTTTTGCAGAAAATATCACAGAAAATTTCACACACAAACCAAAAATATGGAAAATAGGTCTGGTTTGAACTGTGCAAAACAGAAACAGATCAGAAATGTTTCGTGGAATCATTTTCTCCTTTTTTCAGGCTGCTTTAAGCATCTGAAGTCTCCCTCTGTGGAGCAGCATCAAGGTGGAGTTTGCACTATCACCTGGGGGAAGGAGGAGGAAGTTACCACTCAGTATCAATCCTAGGCATCCAGGACAATGCTATTTGAGATGCTATGTTCCTTGGGAAGGTTATTAGAGTGACAGCAACAGCTGGAGCCATTGGGTCATAAAACATCACATCCACAGGCAGCCGGACTCCCTGGGATGGATTCTGCAGAAGGATGGGATGGAAAAGCTCAGATGATGCAGAAGAGAGACTCCAGCAGAGATACTGACACAATAAGCAGATGTGGTCAGGCGGAAATGAGCATGGGGCAATTCTGCAGTCACAACAGGCTGCAAACCCCAGCACAACTTCCCTTCCCTTGCCCACAGCTGGAACATTCCCTGTGATGTCATGCTGTCCCCGCAGAAAAGCCGTACAGCTGACTCCAAATGCACAGACAATAAGCCCAATGAGAAAGCAAGCATGAGGCTGCCCAGATATGCCCTAGATGGCACCCCACACCCCTCCATTGTTGATGTAACAAGCTGGCAATATCATAAAATAGCCAATCCCGTCAAATTGATTTGTACAGCATGAAAATCGGAGGTGGTCAAATGCAGGACACTTGTCCAGTGCTGGGAACCACAACAAGGGTGAGCCCATGGGAAATGTAGATGGCCATAAAATCTGAGTGCAGGGTAATCTGCCCCAGAAAGGAGCATAGCCACGTACGCCCAGAAGAGCCCCCCGATCCAGCCAAAGGAGCAGTGCGCCACTCTCTCCTCACAGCAATATCACACAGCCACCACCCAAGCGCCCCCTTGTGGCTAGGGTTGTCCCTTTGGTCCCCCTCACCTCTATTTCCCTTTCATCCAGGGCCCTGTAAGGGCTCACAGTTCAAAGGTCCTATTTGTTTTGCCATTTGGCCCCCTAGGCTCCAAGCAGTTCAGTCCCTCTCTCCTGGTTAACCCAAAATAACACAAAACACACACTCACACAGTTATCATCCCAGACAGCCTTCACAGCCTCTCCATTGCTTGTATTGTACTGGATCTCCCTGCTTGGAGAGCTTAAAATCTCCACTCTCTCCTGCTCCTCCCCAGGTCCCAGCTCAGGAGACCTTCTTGCTCCCTACAGTAGCTACAGACCTAGATGCAATCTTCTAGACTGCCCCCCTTTGCTGCAGCTTCCTGCCCCTTTTTTATGGGGATCACCTGAGTCACCCCAGGAGTGGCTCATCCTGTAATCAGGGCTGGCTAAGCCCCGGGCTCTCTAGCCCACCGGGAAGCCAGCCTGTTACAGGTTGGCCTGTGTTGCTAGCAGCAGTATGAGCTTTGAAGCAGTTTTGTTGGGTTGGGAATATGGGAATCGCCAGTTTGGTCCCCACTGGGGAGGGAGGCGGGAGAGATGCCATTTTTTGTCCAGATGTGTTATTTCCATCCCGCTGTTCTTGTATTCTCCTACAACTTGTGCTTGCCTATTGGCGCTTTCAGGGAGCAGGGGCATACGGGACAGGTGCCCCCTTCCATCCATAGAAGGGACGGGCAGAGAAGGGGATGTAACTGGCTCTCTGACTCACGCCCCCACTGTCTTGGGAGGCGTACTGTACCGGACCACAGAGTACTATGTCCAAAGGCCAACCCCACTGCTGGACTTGGCACTGACCTGGCCGCATTGCAGAATCAGCAGAGATCCGGTGGGGACTGGACAGGGCACTTCTCATGGTTTTTCAGCCTCTTTTGTCCTCAGCAGAGCAGGGGCCCTGTGCTCAGAAGTCTCTGACATTCTCTCACACCAGTCTGTTCAGCCTACCGTAGCTAACTGCTAGTGCAAAAAATAATAAGCCTGACTGAATTCCTTCGCATTTCATAAATTCTGAGGTTTCACTGCGTCACCTCGTTGGTCAATGAGGAAGCACTAA
Source organism: Emys orbicularis (assembly GCF_028017835.1). Lineage (NCBI taxonomy): Eukaryota > Metazoa > Chordata > Testudines > Emydidae > Emys > Emys orbicularis. The sequence continues at coordinate 108,395,703 of NC_088690.1, read as the reverse complement.
AATAGCTCAACAGGACCTTCGAAGCAAGGTGCTTCTTGGGCTATGGAGTCATAGGGTCTGTCTGCACAGGCCACAGCAGCAGGCCTCCCAGCTCTGCTTGACAGACATGGGCTCTGTAGAAAGCACTATGATACTGCAGCTAGGCCTGGAACTCAGGATCTGGAGCCCAGGGAGCAGGGTGGGCTTCAGGACCCGAGTTCCACCCTGAGCCGCAACTTCAAAGCACTGGTTACCCAGCTACTTTTAGAGCCCCGGTACTAGCCCGAGTCTGTCGACCCAGGCTGGCAGGCTTGCTGCCCCAGGCTGTGGAGACATACCCCTAGAAGCCAAGTGGTCTGTGACGCTCTTCAGTCAGGAAAATCAGGAGCAATCCCAGAGTTCTCCTGAATGCATGCAGAATTAGGGATTTGGAGGCCTGATCGTAGTTTGCCACTTTTTTTCATAGTTTCATAAATTATAAAGCCAGAAAGGGTCATTGTGACCATCCTAGTCTGACCTCCTGCACAATACTGGCCAGAGAACGTCCCTGAATTAATTCCTCTTTGAACTAGAGCAGAGCTTTTAGAAAAATCTCCCGTCTTGATTTAGAAACCGCCAGTGATGGAGAATCCACCACAGATCTTGATAAGTTGTTCCAATAGTTATTTATCCTCGCTGTAAAAAATGAGCCCCTTATTCCTAGACTCAATTTATCTAGCTTCAACTTCCAGCCATTCTAACTTGTCAGACCTTTGTCTGATAGCCTGAAGAGCCTATTTCCAGTGCAGGTGCTTGCTGACTGTGAGCAAGTCACCGCTTAACCTGACCTTTGTTAAGCTAAACAGATTGAGCTCCTGGAGTATCTCATTATAAGGCAGGTTTTCCTGTCTTAACCATTCTCGTGGTTCTTCTCTGAACCCTCTCCAATTTATCAATTCATCCTTTCTTCCCTTAGCAATTCCACTCACTCACCACACACACGGAGAGAGAGAACAGAGACAGAAAGGTGGGAGATTTTTTTTCAGTCTTCCCATCCTTGTCTTTCTAAAGGAATTTTTGGTACTGGAGCAAAGGGCCAGGCTGGTACCGGCTTCTTCTGTTTATCCTCACAACAGATACAGCCCAGACAACTGCAGCACAAAGTTGACACCACATCATTCCTTTGTAGGTAGGCCCCACTTTGGACTCTGGAGACACCAATTCATCCAATGAGAGGGGTAGTTCAGTGCCCATGCCCTTTCAGCACTTGAATGGTTATTTTCTACACAGGCTGCCAACAAGGGGGCTAGCGGCAGAGGTTGTTTCTGTGACATGGACCCCTGCTGGTTGAAGACTGAATTGAGACCATCAACTCATGTCACAAAGAGCATGACTTTTTGGTCACATCCTTCTTGGGCTGGATTTGAACCAATGACTTACAGAAATGGTGCACAACTTTGTGTTGGGCCTTTGCACAGGGGTGAATTTCACCCAGAGTAAGAATTAACCATGTGAGGTAGGTACTAATATCCTCATTTTACAGGTGGGGAAATGGTGGCACAGACAGATTAGGTGACTTGCCAAAGGTCACACTATAAATCAAGTGACAGTGAGAGGATTAGAACCCATGTGCTCTGATGCCTAGCCAACAAATTAACCACTAGGACAAACTGCCTCTGACATATCAGCTAGACCACAAAATTTAAAAAGTCCCTGTTGCGCTAACCTTTAGCAGTTTGAGGAAATCAGAGGATCCAATAAGGAGCTTAATTCCCTTCTGGTAAAGGACTATGATTTTGTTAGTCACTTTTGAAGGAAAATCCTGTATTTGTTAAAAGAGACAGCACAATTTAGAGATTTGGGTTAAAAATATATCAGATAATACAAGTCAGAGGCTGGGCATCCTTGCACCAAAAAAATTAAATATTTTTGTCTTTTTAAAAAAAAAAAAAGATCTGAGCAAATCTTGATCCCAGGGTGATTTTGCACTTAACGTCACATAATGTCAGTAAATTTCCATTATCCTGGGGAGCATCTGAAATGAAATAGTAAAATATGACTAAACGTCTCCACCACATGACCTCCAGATACTCAGGATCCTTTCAGTCTTTTTTTTTTTTTTACAGTGTGGCTTATTATCTAGCTTTATCAATCACATCCCTTTTACATGAGCTCTAGTTCCAGCAACGGAGAACGAGTTTCTGCATTTCAATAGCTGTTGCTCTGTTTCCCTGTGTCTCGTTTAATGACCTATTTAGTGATCCTGGTAGCCAAGCCTGTATAATTCTGGCACAGCAAAGCAACTGCTTCTCTCTCCCTTATGCTGGATACATGTCCTGTACCTTATTTATGCATATTGCAATGGGAAGGTGGGCAGGATAGTTAGAATAATCAATGAATAGTCTGGGATATAGTATTAACTGTTTTATTTCAAGGGTGCTCCTGGTTGATGGCATCTGTGCATCTAAAGAACTCGAACTTTAAAAAGGAATTCAATCACAAAGAAATGACAGAGCAAAATATAGGCCAGCAAATTCTGGAGTGGGTGATAAAGGAGTCTCCAATACTCACCTCCTAAAATACAATGAGTGAAACCAGCCACCCAACTGAAATTACAAATGCCTTGAACTGCACCAGGAAGGATGCCATGCAAGATTTATTCTCTATGCTGGCTCCAGATGTTGATAGCAGAATTTAATTTGGATACATTCTGTCTACATTAATCCCCCCACCCCATTCAAATTGTACACAGGATGCTTCTGCGTTCCCTATCTAGACTGCTGTGCACTGCTGCTGTGCATTTTTAAGCAGTTACAAGGTTTCACATGGCTGCATCTCAGTGATGGGATCAGCAGCATCTAAACATAAGGCCAAATCCTGACACACAAACACATCACAGGCAAAAAGAAAAAGAAAAAAAAAGGCTGGAAACATAGGAGGACCAAACTGACTCTCACTAGCTAAGGGAAAGCAGGCTGAGAACAGCACTTTGCCACAGGTGGCAATGTGGAATGGAGGCTGGGTTAGAGGGAAGGGAGAAGGCCTGGCAAATGGATTCATAGCAATATCGATCCATTAGCTAAACCCTCCATCGGTGGCCACAACTGTTATTACCCTTCCTGGGCAGTAGTAGCAGCTGTACTAATGCTCCATAGCGTGAGGGGTCAAGTAGCTTTCCATTTCCTGACCCTGGCCTCTGCCCCCGGCTACATGCAGGGGTCTAGGATTTAGCATGTACGTGCATTGGTTTGGGAGGAACTTTGGAATTTCCTGGTATGAAAGATGCTATAGAAACATATGCCAGTAAAAATAACAACTCGGCAAACCCAAGCATCACCCCCCACCCCTCGTTTACACACTGGACGGGGAAATAAGAGCTAAAAAGGAGGTGACAAAGGAGATTCTGGTTTCAGTGGGTTTTGTAGTTGTGCGTGTGAGAGAGATCAAGAATCTGAGTTTTCATGGCACTCGTATTGGCTGCACTCAGACAAAGCATGGGCAGGAGGCTGCACAAACTTGTTCTAAAGAAAGCGAAGTACCACAGTTCTGACTTGCAGTCCTGGGCCTGTCAGAAACCTAAATGAGCCAACCATGATGAGTTGCATGGCTGTTCTGTGGTGTGAATAATTGTCCACTTGAATCTTCTTGAACCCACCAAGTTCATTTCACTCATGAACTGAGGCAGAATGGGACCAGGGTTTTCACAGTTCGAAAGCAAGAGCATTAATCTCCTGCATGGGATCACTTCAATGGAGGAATAAACTGGAACCAAACAAAACCAAGAGATTTGGACACCCCATTCTAATGGCCTTCTTGAAGAGAGAGAATGAAAAAATAGTACTGGAGATAAACAAGGGAGCATATTTGAGACGGGCAACCTTTCTGCCTGAGCTATTACTAGACTGAATATATGAACCCACTATTACTCAAAGTCAAACACGAGGCCAAAAAAATCAAAGCAAAGAGTTGGATAAGTAAGGGTGGGGGTATTATTATTTTACTGTTAGCTGGGGCAAGCAGGTGCCATATTACAATCTGCTTCAGGCAGCAGAAACGGATTTGCCAGCTAAATTCTGATTACAGAATTTGCAGTGCTGATGAGAATGTCAAACAAAAAGAATGCAGCTTGGTTTTCAAATACCAGGTCAACCTTGCAGTGCTGATGGCCAGGCAAATGTGTTTGGACTTGTAAATTGAAGAGATTTGATTTTGTAGTCAAGAGGTAGGGAAATATGGGACACCAAGATGTCATTTTTTGCTGCCGTTATGAAACTCCTACAAAGGCAATTCAAGTGTTTGCCATTGTAGTGGGGCCACACTGGTATGTGTGGTATGAATCAGAGCAGTTCCACTAATAACATTTGACTTGGATGAAGCTATACTGATTTACAACAGCAGAGGATCTAACCCAATGAACCTCTGAGTGCTGCATAACTCCATAGTTTACCTCTTTATATTCCCTAGTGGGCACCTTCTTGCCCATTATTTTCCTGCCAGCATTGAATCTCTGCTCGCCCAGGACACCTTGCTTAACAAGCACTCAGCCAAGTTGCCAAGACATAAAACATTTTTGTTGCTGTGTTTCTTTCTTTGTTGTTTCTCTAATTCATCACTGAGACCCAAAAAAATCAACTTCAGAACCATGGACAGCAAAATGCCAAGTCTAATTATCTGATGGCTCAGTGAGAAATGCTTTGATCAGTGCAACTGAGCCTTTATGAATACATAAGTTGAAGAGTTTTCAGAGTCTTGGAAAATGTAAGTGTTAAATACATTGGGTGTGTATGGGTGTTTAGAGAGAGAGCACAAAGAGCGCCAAGAATTAACATAATGGCGGACAAACCTGAATAGGATGTAGCTTACTCTACCCATGTGATAGGGAGGAACAGAAAATGCATACATAGTACAGCAAGATGATACCAGTATTCAGCATGCTCCTCCTCACTGATGACTATAAAATATTTATTACCCTGGCCACCATAACATTGCAGGGTGGGGAACGGACCATAAGGGAAGAGAGGGTTTTTTATACCCATATATGCGCTTGTTTGGCAGACTAAGATTTATTAATAGAATGTATATATTGTATATGTAATAATGCTTTTGTCTTATATAGCACCTTTCATTCAAATGGATCCCAAAAGACATTCTAAACTTTAAGAAGAGATTTTATATTCTGGTAATTTTACAGGTTACTCGTAACAATTGATTAAACATATTCTTGAGGAATGTAATATTGATTCCCAAGATCTACAATTAATAAAAAGCCTGTACTGGGGACAGAAAGAAACCAGCAATCTGAATTAACTGTGAATTGTCAGAGTCTTACAGCATCAAGCACCACGGTTGCACTCTAGGTTCACAACTACTTAATGTCTGCGTAGAAGATATAAGGCAACGTTTAGAAGACACCAATCAGTGCATACAGGTCCATGATGCATACATCAACAACATAAGATACACCGCAGACTGTGTTTGCACTGCTTCAGCTACTGTTGTGAACAATGCCAGCAAGAAATTCAGAATGATGATCGGTGTTAGGAAGACAAAAAATGTGATAATAAGTGAACACAGTAATGCACATGGTGGGCAATACCTTGATGGTCAAGTGGTGGAATAAGTGAATAGTTTCCCCTACATAGGGAGTCTAACAACATCAGAAGGAAGATGTGGTGAAGAAATAAAGAGAAGGGTACAGCTGGCCAAAAATGTATTCAGCAACGGCTAACGACTTCTATATTGTTGAAAGTTAAAACTGTACATCCGCATTAGACTGCTGAAGTGTTGGCATTTTGGTGTTATAGAAGAATGATAAAAATGAGCTGGATAACCAAAACGATGAACAAGGAGGTGATGAGAAGGATGAATTTGAAAATAGCACAACTCCTTTAGACCCTAGGTAAAAGAATACCATCTTTCCGTGGACACATAGCTCACTCATCGCAGGGCAACTTGATTCAAGCACTCATGCTAACAGGCAAGAGCTCAGGCAAATCAAAAAGAGGAAGAAAGAGAACCAGGGGACTGGTATCCAAAGGAGAGTGGAAATTTTATAACTCGATCACAACTGCGAAAGATGGAGTTTGCCAACCACCATCTTGCAAGACGTCACTTTAAGAGAGAGAGAGAATCTCAGGGGTTACATGTAACAATAGTGGGTAAAAAAAAAGTCTCTGTCAGAGTGATTTTTTTTTTAAGTTTATGAGGGCCCTTTAAAAAATAACAACATGACTATTAGGACATATGTTTAATTGTGTTCATTTACACCTACACACACACGGGAACAGTACGGATTGGAGGAATCCCCGCTGCCTACCTGCAGACTAATTTGTTATGGCAAATTCTCCCGCCTCCCTTCCCCAGTGCAGAGGGTCAGCTCAAGGTTTATTCACTACTGAAGTGAGATTTAAATAATGCACAGGCTTTGTACTGGCACCTCTGCAAAGGAAGGCATTTCATCCTTTGCACTCACGACCCTTCCATATTGATTTAGCCATCCTTTCCCCTGCCCTCACTGCCACGCATACACACACATCAGAAATATTTGCACCATAAGCCAGAAGGAGTCATGAACACTATAGTGACAGCACATGGGAGGCTGGGAGCACTCACAAGAGGTCTGACATTCGCCGCACAAGTGAAAGGCAGCAAGCATGCCAGGAGAGGAAACACAAGGTACTTAATAGTCACTAGAGTTGGAACAGCACCACAAAGTTTGGATCCCCAGTTTGGGGTGTTCAGACTGGGTTTAGGCCAGTTCTAGTGCACCCCACCAACCAGCCCACAGGCCAGGGTAGCAGCACACACAGCAGAGTGACTATGCTCAGGGTTATGTTTCTTAAAAAGAAATCACAAATCAAAAAAAAGGAAAAGTAATTTTAAGAGCTGCAGGGACTGTAGGGGTGTCCATGGCTGCCACCATTTTGAGCGCAGGCTGCATGGGGCCCCTTAGGAAAGTTGCCTCGCTCACCCCAGGACAGAGGTGTAAATGGAGCTCTCTCCTTCCTCCTCACTGGGAAGTGCAGTCATCTGTCTTTATATTTATTGCAATAACCTCCTGTTTGAAACTGAAAGTTCAGAGGCTGGGCACCCTCATCCATCTAACAGGACAGTAAATCTCGCTTTCACGGAGTTGAAGCACTGAAGCTAATCGGAATTTTCCCCCCGTCTCTCTTTTCAGAGATAAATTTGAAAAGCTTATGCACAATGGGAAAGGAGCCTAGAGCAGGAGCAAACTGAACTGGCAGTAAAAACCACATCACCTTCCGCAAGGAAAGAAAAAGTCATTGCTGTAATAAAGCATGCTGGCTCCATGACCAAATGCTGGAGAGGCACTTGCAGAAGTCAAATGTAATGAATATTCAGCATTCTCTGGGTATTGTGGCACAGCAAAGTTCCTCCATCAAGGGTCTCATTCCTATGAATGAGGAGAGAAGGTAATAGATTCCCATCTGGCAGAAGCCGCCCCAGCCATGTTAACTCAGAGCATACCGATTTCCCTGGGAAATGGGCAGGGTGGATATTATTAATGACTCTGTTCATGAGGCCATTACAACTGTGATGGTTTGGGGAGGAAGATATCAGCGCCTGTGTTGCAAAAACCCTGTTGTTAAAGGTTTACATCTAAAGCTACAAATAGTGGGTTTGTCTCAACAGAATTCCCAGCCCTAGTTGTTTCCTGCAACCCTTCATGGGAATGTTAGTTTGTTCTCAGTGATGTTCACGGAGAGCGAGGAGCTCACAAACACTTGTGCAAAAAGCACTTATGTGAAGGTTCACACCAGAAGTGGTTGGGGAACAATCGTGAAATCTCTTTTATTTCCGTCCCCTATTTCTAAGTGGTTCAGACATGGTTCAAAACCAATATTATGTCACTTGGGCAATCAATCAAACTCCAAGAATAATGGCAAGCGGGAGACATGATCAAAGTGAATAGATCAAAACAACCTTTAGGTTGAAATCTGTTTGTTTAGCGTATTTCAAACATTTTACAAGAGGGTAAAAATCAAATTTCATTTCTAACTGTGAACACAAAAAAGGATTAAATTCACTGCATAAATCATAGGCCAGGCCAGGACTCACCCCACATGACTTAGCTCCAAGCACACACCTTATTACCAGTTTGATTATATATGTTCCCAAAAAAGCAGCGGGCTGTTTAATTTACAGAGACACCGAGCCACAGAGGTGGGGGTGATGAGCACTGGGGAAAAATTGCACTTATTAACTAACATTTCTTTGCATAGTATAGAGAGCTGTAGTTATTAATGATAACATTAACACCCCTAGGTCTTTTTACAAGTACACAAGTTGATTAATGAATGCACACAGCACCCTATGAGGTGGGCAAGTCAGTATCTGTCTCTCCATCTCATAGATGGGCAGACAGACACAGACAGGTTATAACTAACAATTTTTAAAGTGGCCAATGATTTGCGTACTTTCTTAAGTCAGGCACCAAGCCTGAGCCTGTTGAGCATCAACACCCACAGCTCCCACTGACTTTATAATGGGCCTGGCTAGAAACCACGCCCCGTGGTGACCCCAAATCAGTGGCCACTAAATGGTTTGTCCAAGGTCACCCAGCGAGTCAGTGGCAGAGATGGGATTGGAATGCAGGAGTTCCTGGCTACCACCTTATGTTCACCCCTCTAAAAACTACTTGCTCACAAGACCACACCAAATGCTCCTCTAGCCCACTCTTTACCAAGGACTCTTGTTTTTCATTTCCACAGGCTTGGAGGAAGTAGCTAGGATGAAAGTCCTGGCTCCAGACAGGAGCGGAGGTATGTGCCAAATAACTAATGTTATATAAAACCTAAATATACTAGAACAACCTACAATGACATAAACATACTTTAATGATCTGATCCCGCTCTCCTTGATGTCAATGGCAAATCTCGGATTGATTTCAGTGGGCGCTGGATCAGGCCCCATGTCCCATCTGTTAATTATAGACTCTAATGCTGCCCAGAGCTGGTCTCTGCTAGCTCTTGGCAAGTCCAGAAGTAAGAACATCCTGCTTAGAGTTTACTATGTTCTGTGGTGGCTCGGGTCACACGCATGGTTTTGGTTTACCTACCCTTCTGTCTGGCTCGCGGTCTTCCTGACTTGATCCCTAACAGTTGCGTCTTCCAATGGGTAAGCATCTTGGCTATTGTGACAATAACTCTGAACGCTAGGCCCAGCAATGCAAGAGTAAAAATTGCAATTGCCTTCTAGACCTTCGATAGAGCTGAATGTCAGTGACCCACTTCATTTTGTCCTCAGCTTTTGCAGCTTGTATAACAGCCTCATTGCCCGAGGACTTTGTCTTCGTCTGTACTGCCTCTTTTCTTCTCTTCCCTTCCCTCTTCCTCTTGGCACAAAACTGGTTCTTAACCCCTCTCTTACCACGAGGGAAGCATAATGCATGCAGTGAAATGCACTCCGCTTCCATCAGGAGGGGCAGCTGTTGCGTTACTCTATTGCCGATCTTCAGGTGTTGCGCAGTAGCTGGGCCAGTGAAACACTGCTTCCCCCATCACACGCACACCCACGTTTTGCCGTAAAGCTGGGAACATACAGAGTGTAAAGACAGCAGTGAGCAGAGAGAGGTTTGTCTCCCTCCCCCTTTCTGGACTCTCAAGGCATTGCTGGAAACAGCTCAGCGCTGCAAGAGAGGCATAACTTAGGGCAGAAAATTGATTAGAGAGATAAGGGCTTTTGTACTAAACCAGGGAAAGGGGAGGAGGGGCAGGGAGAGGCTGGAGGATAGTCGGCAGTATGTTCATTTGTTTGCAGTCTGATAGAATTGGGATTAATTGATGGGGGGTGAGGATAATTTGGGGTTTTCTGCAGCACCCAAACTCTGCAGCTGGTGCTAGTGTTTTAGACAAAGCTCCACGTGTGTCTGACAAAGCACTACCCTGCCCGGCCAACGCTGCTGCCTGGAAAACTCATTCCAGCATGCAGTATCACTGCTCCTCCAAACTGAAATACGGGACCCTGGCGGCGGTTGGCACAAAGTAGATCTCGCTGGGTCCTCTTAAAGGAAGAGGCTGAAGGGCAACACATACAGAAAAACTTGGTACACATCACATAGAATCATAGAATATCAGGGTTGGAAGGGACCTCAGGAGGTCATCTAGTCCACCACCCCCCTGTATAACCACATACATGCCCCTGTATAACCACATACGCCCTGTCCCGCTGACACTTACCCAGAGAGGTAGTGGTGCCCTCATTAAAAACAAAAAAGACTGCACTATTGTACAGCAGGGGCTCACGGTGCTGGAGTAACATTCTAGTTCGCTAGAGTCTTTTGGCCCATATTTAGAGAACGCCAGAGTGCCTTGGAAAGCCGAACATTCCAGGTCCGATTGTGCCTGGCAGCTCCAAGGAGACACATGGCAAGCCTGATAGGAGACTCCTTCACCACTGCTCCAGCACAGCCGGCCATAATGGTAGCAGAGGGATTTCTCAGTGCCCCCAGGTATGCAAGACCACAAAGGGAGGAGATCACAAGAACCACAGTCCCCTCTCTGCATCCTCCCACAGAGCTGGCCAAGCAAACAAAGAGTTGGTGCAGAGCGGGAGGAAAATACACTGCAATATTGACAGGGGTAGCAGCAGGCATACTAACCCTGTGCCCTGGGGCAAAGTGGCTCCGTTATGCAGGGCTGTGCCTATAAGGCACAATAGACACACACACACACACACACACACAGAATAGCTGAAAGGAGGGAGGTAAAGTGTGGGACTGTGCATTCTCCACGCTGGTTCTGATTTATCTACTGTCTGACGGTGCATTTATTGATCCCTGGCTGCCAAGCAGATGGTCCTTGCTAAAACACATCCCCACTCCAAGCAGAACGGGAGGACTAAGGGGAGAGCTTTGCAGTCAGCACTGGCTTTCGCGTGCACGTTTATGCTGAGCGGTGACACAGCTGCTGACATAAGGAGCCACTCTGGACAGATGGCACGTCAGAGGCAGCATCAGTTCCTGCTGTTAGTGAGCTGAAGTCCAGTTAGCATTTGCTGCCCCGGTGCAGACATCTGGCCAATGTCCTGCAGCCCTTCCATTCAAACCAGATTCTGTTCTAAACACAACACGTGTGGATGCCAGACTTGTTCCAAGGTAAAGCAAATACCACGCAGAAGCCCCTTTGATTCCCCTTGCTATGACAATGCTCTTGAAGTCACGTACTCCAGTGTAGACCTAGGACGTGGGAGAACAGGACACCTGGCAGGCTGGGATTTCATGAATCATACACATCGCTGCCATGGCCAAAGGGGGTGGAGAACTCCTGGCGTCGAGCAGGGGGGCCAGGGAAAGAAGTACTGTTAGACTCCACAGAACCTTCAGCTCCTCTTCCCAAGACCTACCAAGACTTCAGAGATCCAGATCCACAACTGGGGAGAAGGCGGGGATAGGAGGTTGCTACATATCCCCTCCCCACCCAGCCCATCAATCCCTTAGAGATTCAAAGTCCAGTTACATGGGAACTCTACTGTGCTGGGAGTCAGGACAGTGCCACCGGTTAGGTCTACAGTTGATGTGGCTGACACAAGTGAACCCTTCCTCCATCACTGGTGGGACAACACCTGAAAGAATAAGCAGTGTCCTGCATAAGCCATTGCCCACTGTAAGAGGAAAGGAAGTGAGAGCAGGCAGCCAGCACGAGGCAAGAAGGTTGACGAGACAATTTTTCCAGTTACTGGTCGGTCCTGGTTAAGAACAGTCTCATTTGTGGGTTTACCTGAAACGCTGCCCCTTGCCTCGGCTCAGTAGGATTTGCCTGACAACAAGAATTCTAGCTCAGAGCATCTTGTCATGCCATGAGATGCGTGGGGGAACCTGGGATTGAGCAATAACCCTGGGGGAGGCGGGGTGCAGAGCCACAGGGATAACGACTGAGTCTGGAGTTGGCAGCAGCATTGCAAAGCTCAAAGGTCAGCGTACACAGATGGATGCAGGGAGCATAGTGTGACAGTCACACGGAGCATTGGACATTACAGACTGGAGGAAACCAAAGAGCCAGCAGTCAGTGTCTTTTTTCACTCCAGCTTTATTCTCTGGCCCTGGCTCAATATTCTAGGAAGAACACACCTACAACTCTCCTACGTGTAAAGGCATCCCCTATTTTTTGGATCTGAGCTCATCTTGGAGACTGTAACAGGGTGTCCGGGTTTAGGCCCTAGCTGGGAGAAGCAGCGCTATTTTGCTGACTCATGCTGGAAGCCAGACCAAGTGGCACTCCGTAGCATTGCCTCCCCAACCGCATTCAGGCTTGTGACTCTAAGTGTGAAGATGGAATTCACTTCATAGAGACAAGGGCCGTGAAGGGAGAAATCCCAGGAATGAGCCAAGCTGTGGAGATATTTAGGCTGAAGTCTGAGAGGAGGGATGGTCCAGTGGTTAGGAACTAACCTAGGACTTGGGAAACCTGGGTTCATGTCTCTGCTCCAGCACACGCACACTTCACCGTGTGACCTTGGGCAAGTCACTTAGGGAATTGAGCCACAGAGAGACTATCTGTAAAATGAGGATAATAGCCCTGCTCTGCCTCCCAGGGGGTTCTGAGGAGAAATCTGTTAAAGACGGAGGAGTGCTCAGATTGTACAGCAATGAGAGCTGTAGAAATATCAAAGATAGATAGTTTGTGTAGGTTTATGCTTATTTAAGTGAACAATAAAGGCCACAATAAAGTTATTAAGTTAACAATAATGGGCAACAAACCGCCAAAGGGAGCAATTTGGGACATTAACCCTATGTGTGTGTGTATGATGCATTGAGAGAGGGGTGTCAAGACTTTGCTCACTCCTAGATCAATAACAGAAAAGTGAGGGGCATGTGTCTGTCTTGCACTTGCTGGGAAAAACTGAGCTCTAATAAGTTTGGAAAAGTCTGTTCTTTTTGCTGTAAAAAGGCATTTCCTTCCTCCCCGACATAAAGATCAATGCGACATCTGTGTGGAAATGACTCCAATCCCTTCTGACTGCTCCATCAGTGCCTGTTACTCCGAGACAGTCTGTCTGTGGCTGAGACTGCAGCTGCATCTTACTGAGGGGACCCAAGAAGAGAAGAAACACGTGGCTGCAGGAGCACTGCATATTGCATAACAGTGAAGAACCTCTGCTAGGCCCTGATGGTATTGCCAAGGTGGCAGCCCTCATTTACATGGCACTTCCCATAATGCTCTCTGTGATTCTCTGTCAACCTTCGGCAATTCTCCCTCACTCAAACAGGAGCGGTGCCGAAGTAACAACCTCCAATGTCACAATGGCCTAGGAGCGCCGATAGAGGCACCAAAGGCATTAATGCTCTGGCTAAAAATCCCAACCCAGTCACTGAAAGCGGAGTTACAGTAGAATGATTCAGGTTAGAGGTTGGCGAGCTCCCACACAGCATGGCACCCATGATTTGCCATTCAGATTAACCTGAGACTCGGTTAAAAAGTACACACACAGTCATCAAGGAAGGGGTTAATCAAGAGTTGGACCTATAGATTGTTCTCGCCAATCCATGAAACACTTCCCCTTTTGACAGGTATTCGTCCCCTTTACGAGGCAAGTTCCTTCCACTGAGATTGGACTGGGATAGAAATTCATATTGCGGGACAATGTGATCTGTGTGTGGAAGGGGACTTAGTGCAGTTTATATGCTGAGGGGGACAGAAGAAGAGATAAATGACACCAGCTCAGGCCCAGCCTAAACGGTTTAACTTAAATCAGTTTTTAAACCAATGGAGTTAAACTTGGTGGATTCTTACTTCAGTCTAAGAGACGCTGATTTCCATTTAATTTATCCACTTGAGCTGAACCAAAAAAGCCTCTCAAACCAAAATAAGTCTCCACACAGGACTATGCAGTGGTTTCACTATATCAGTTTAAATTCACAGTGTACATACCCCAGTGCAAATTCCTGGTATAGACAACCACTTAAAACCCCTCTGAAACATCCCCCCTCTGCTGCATCCAGCGCCCCCATCCTAACAAACAGATTCAGCTCAGACTCCAGCATTGGCCACCTGCCACTGACACACACATCCCTGTTGCTTGAAAGAAAACACCAAAAAGCCTAGTGTGGAGAAAGCCCTCCAGGTGGCTGCGTCTGAAGAAACAGACGAAAGCTCTTGAAACTGATCCTGTCTCTCAGTTCATTCTTCATAGGTGACTGAATAGCAACATCCCCCAGGGAAATCCATCTCCCTCTCCCTTTTGTGCCAGTTACTAGTGGTGACCGTTCTGCTGGCAGGACGGTTAAGGGGCTGCTTTACTCAGGAACGACAGAGAAGGTGGATGTACCTCCACCCCAGACCGTGCTGTGCTCACAGCTGTTAGTTTAACAAGAGCAGCTCTTCCGCGGTCTACCCCAGGGCAGCTACTCCAGTGCCCCAGGGTGTGTAGTACACAATCCAGCCGGTACCAAAGAAACAGTACCAGTTCGGTTAGCAGCCACAGCGGAGGACTGAGCAGTACTTCCACTAGGGGCTTCACTTGAGGGTTACAACGCACCACCTGCAATCCTGGCTTTGAGCCGCCACCAGTGACTCCGATTCTCTGCTGGCCTCCCTCTGGGGAGAAGGCTGCCTTCCTCTCGGGGATGCTGAGCTGCTCAGTGGAAACTCCAGCTCTAGGAAGAGGGGGTGAAGTATAAAGGAAAAAGCCTCTAATCGATCTGAGAGTGTCCATAATAAAATGGAGAGTCATTTTCAATTACCAACAGGGAATGGTCAACTAAGAGTTCCTGGAGGGGGGTGAGACGCTGTCATTTAACCAAGGACCACAATCAATGCTTCCTCCTGCATAGCACTAGAAAAAGGCTGGTGACAAGCTACCCCTGTAACCCAGCGCCCTGGCATGCTGGGTCTGCTTTTCATACAGTACCCCAGTTACGCAGCAGTCATGGCTGGGTCCCCGGGAAGTGGCCTGGTAGCACAGATCTCCCGAATAACTAGGTCACAGTTAAGGGGAGCGTGCAATGGCTGAAATTCCAGCACACACAAGACCCCCTCCCCCAGGTCTCCCTCCCTTACAGGCACATGCAGCCTTCGCCCTTGGGAAGCGGCAGCATGACTGTCCTCAGGAGCCTTTGCTCCCACTGAGGCAAGGTCTGGGGATTTTGGCCAATATATAAACACAGGCACCCCCTCCACCCATCCCTCTGTGGCTTTGAGTGATCCGTACTTCTGGGCCTGACTTTGGTCTGCTAGATCAGATGTACTGATACGCTGTGTCCCGTCCCCAGCAGCCTGACCTATCCCGTTCTCCTCTAGCTAGTAAGTTTTCTTCCTTCTGTTATGTTTTCCCTTCCTTCAGCTGAAACGAATGGCCCGTTTTCACAGATACTAGTAGGAAGGATACAGGCATCAGCATACCTAGCGTGTGATTGGCCACTGGGAAAAGGGCTGCAGTATCTCCCCACGCCATTTGCTACTCAGCAACTGTGTCTGTGTCAACATGCCCATTTAGGCCAGAAACGTTACCTCCTCGGCAATGTTTTCACTGCAAAAAATGGGGTGTAGCAGCTGTCAACCGGAGCTCTCACAGGTCATGCACACACACAATGGGCTGTCGTCTTAACCTATCTGACTCGTGGTTAAACCCTCTGCATCTGTTGCTGCTTTTGGGAGCGTAGGCATTAGCGACAGTTACCTTATCCAGTCCTTTCCCAAGGGCTCAGCAAGGGCCAGCCTACAGCCATGCCAGACGGGGTATACCCTATCTCATCTGATCTTGGAAGCTTAGCAGTCGTGGGCCTGGCTAGCACTTGGACCAAAGAACACCTGGGAACGCTGTGTGCTTTCAGCAGCCCTGTTTAGGAATTCGTTCAGGGAAGTCCTATGGCCTGTGTAATATGGACGATGATCACAATGGTCCCTTCTGGCTTTATAATCTATTATTGTTCCTTATACATGGGAGCTGGTGGGAAAACAGGAGAGTGGAACTTAATGAAAAACATCATCTTCTTTTCCTGTCAAAATTGGACATTTCAGCAAAAAAATTAAAAATTGGAGAATTTTGAATTCGGAGACACTCCGGTTTGCATTCCACTGCTAACCCCATCCCCAGTTAGAAAGGCTCAGGTGAGGAGACTACCCCCAGTCTCTTTCACGCAGCCTAAGGGCTTATCGATACACAAAACTTGTACCACTTTAACAACACCAGTATAGTTCAAGCAGGACAGCTCCCCTAGCGTGGATGCATATCAGCATAAAAGTGCTTAGACCCGTGGAGGAAGGGGAATAAGCCATACTCTATAAACCATGTTAATACTGGTATAACTGCATCCATCCAGGGTTGGACTGGTACAACTATTCAGTAAAAAATCATCCATGCAATTGACAGTTATTATACCAGTATAAAGAAGATGTGCAGTCCAGGCCTAAGATATCGGACTCTTATGGCTCCCCGCCCCACACACACTTATATTCATCTTAACTTTTCCTCTGCTTAATTTCATCTGATGTCTTGTGTTTATTTCCTAGTTATGAGAATAACACATCCAACAAAACGCAGCTTTCCCTGGCTGTGGAGACTCGCGCATTGGTTCTGCTTTCCTCAGCATGAATTAGGTCATTAAGAGAGGGCTGCTGTTTGTTTCCCTTGATCTTTGTTTGATTCATTAGTTTTTTCACATATTGTCTTGTCTTCTGCTCTCAGATCTCAGCAGATGCTTTCGCCCCACTCCCAACTCATCCTCCACACCCCTTTCCTCACTTCACAAGGAAATAAAAGCACTGCGAATTCCCTCCCCACCCTTCCCCTCCTATCAGCGGAGCCAGAAAGTGAGTGTGATTAATAACCACTCAGTGACTAGCCTGCAAAGCACAGGGAAGATTGATCATCAAGTCGAGAGGGTGGCAGATGGAAATGTCATGAGTGCTGAGCCGTTATCATTCCACCACGGGGAATATGGACCCCATGGCAGGAGAACCCCCCCCCCGCCCCCACCACAGTGCGAAGCAACGTGGCACTTACAGCCAATTACAGTTTCCCTGCACTATAGACACACATAAGGCTGCCATGATGGGTAGGCTTAGCTGTAAGCAAGAGGCAGGGCAGAACTGCAGGGAGTCCACTCCTCTCCTTTTGGGGTGGCTAGTGCCCAGGCACTTGTTGGGGCTCTGGGAATGTGACTATGCCCAACTGCTGAGCAGGGTGTGAAGTGAGCAAAGATGCTTCTTTTGCCTATGGGTGGGCGATGAGGGTGACCGCCCAGGGTGCTGTGGTCAGGGGCCACCGTCCAAGTGACCTAGGCTGCCGGAGCGGGGGTGGGTGCAGGCGAGCCCCTGGCCAGCCAGTCGGGGGGGCAAGCAATGCCGCCCAGAGCTGCCAACCTGGCAGGGAGGCACAGGCAGCAAGGCTTACCTCTGCAGAGCCAGCAAAGAAGCCCCGGTCCCCCTCTCCTGCGCACACGTGCGGTGGCCCCACCCCCGCTCTCCTCCTGCTAGGTGGTCAGGGTGTCTGGCCGGGGAAGCCCTCAGCTCAGAAACTCTTCCCCCTGCGCAGCCCGGCCAGGAGCTGGTCCTCACGCCCTGCACCCCGCACTGCTATTCTCAAACGCAAAGAAAGGGCGCCAAAATACAACTTCCTCCTGGGCGCCATTTTCCCTAAGGCAGGCCCCGCTTGTGCCATCGCCATACACACCCCGTAGAGCAGCCAAGCACACTCTGTGTGTGTATGGTTAGAAACACCCCCTTACCTGCTCAGAGAGCCACCTCCCGCGCTGCCTAAACGGGAGAAACACAGCAAGGCGAGTTTAGCTGCAGACGTTGCCTCCTGGAGCAAAGTGTCATCTCCGTCTCAGCTTAGTCAGTTTGAATGGAAGTCACTTGGTTGAACGTCATTCGAGCGCCAAACGCGGCGTGCCCTACAGAAGAAAAAGCAGGACTCACTATTGCTTTATTTCCCAGTACACAAATATCCTGCAAGGCCGCGGTTACGGCGGTGGTGACGACGCACCTTTAACCTGTCCCAGTGGCGCAATTCCACACTTTGCAGACCGCAGGGTAATCCAGCCCAACGGAGCCCCACAACCTTGCATTTGAGTCCACAGGACAAAATTCATCTGGTCATTGAAGGGTACTAACCAAGCAATGGGGGCTGGGTGGCTCCTGGTCGTGAGACATGAGAGCCTTTCCCCTTTAGGTCACTGGTTTAAAACAGCCCGCGTTTTTAGCAGCCAGCGGTCACTGATGGCTGGTGTCGTGTTCTGTGAGTGGTCGTAGAGCAGTGTTTCTCAACTGGTGGGTCATGAAAGGTGATCAAGGGGGACCCAAGGCATTGAACATTTTATTACAAACCAAAGCAAAGCAAATTTTGCTCCCCCATGCCCCACATATGCTTCCCATTCAGGGTCAAGTATTCTCTGTCAACCTGTCGCTTGACTGGTGCATTTTTACTCTTACTTTTACAATAAGTTTAAAACACAAAACTTTTGACTTCACATAAGGGGTTGCCAACCTACAAAGGTTGAGAAATACTGCTCTAGAGAGTAGTTGTCCCATCATATACAAAACCACCATCACAGCTGGCAGCCTCGGAAGAGATCCAAAGACCAAGGACTGAAAAGGCATTGAGACCAACGTACCCTCCTCCCCTGGCTTGAGAGGAAAGCCCATAGCAGTTCTTAGGATAAACAGAGGACTTCAGTCTCCAGGGCAGTTAATCCTGAATGATCAGAAGCAGTAAATCCACTTAACATTTTAAGGATTGTAGTATCATGTCACATAGGCGCCCCAGTCACGGGCCAAAACCCCTTTGTACTAACCGCTGTGCAAACACAGAACAAAAATTGACAATCCCTGGCCCAAAGAGTTTCCAATCTAAGTATTAATCTGGGTAGACTACTTCGGTTATTGCATTGATAACTACCTGGTCAGCAAGCACATACGAGGAAGAAACAGCCACGTGGAGTTTGCACTCTAAACCAGAGCATGACTGCATTTCCTTGGGCATGGTTAGAACAATCCGTGCGACTTTGTTAACGGGATCCACGAACGTGCAGTTTCATGTCAGGTGACCTAGGTTCAAACTGGCCTGAGGTTGGGAGATGTCCCCACTCTGCCAGTGATGCCATTTGTCCCCACCACAATAGCACCACGTGATTTGGTATACCACAGAGTTGCAGTGCTGAATAATTTAAAAACAAAACTGCCACCGACTCTAGGAGCTATCCATACACAAAGCAGTTCACAAAGGACACCATACATGGTGGCACATGGACTCTGATTTACTTATGTGTGGGGTCTAGAACAAGTGCAGAATGGGTGGACTATATGAGGCATATGCAACCCTCCATATCCTCATATCAACAGCCATAACGGTATGTCAGGTCCCCACAATGACCATTCGCTGTGATGCTACCCTTTGGGAGAACTGTTACTGAAAGGGGTGAGTCCTGGGGTAACTATATTACATCAACCGATGGAGCAAGCAGATTTCAGGAGACAAAGAATAGAAAACGGTGCTGGGCTGCTGTTAAGTGGATGTTAGGTGAGATAACCCCGATAACAGACCTGCCCGTGGATAAGCAGGCAGGTTCTCCTATATTCGCTCTATTCTCTAGGGTTCTTAGCTGGGATATTTAAAAAAAAAGTTATTTAGGTTCTTTTGAAATTTAAGCTCTTGCAGGATCAATTAGAAGAAATGCTAAATTGGAATAGTGATGACAGTGCAGATGAGCATTTACAGCCCTCGAGAGTGAAGATTTAGCCTTTCAAACTAATATTTAAATCTGACAAAACCGAGCAATGAAAATAAAGTGTGGGAAGCCCTCATGATACAGAGAACAAGAAAGAAGGAAACATGGTGACTTGAAAGGCAACATTAGAAAAGGTCCAGAAAACTTCTCTTTCTGCATTAGTCCTTCTCTATTATCATCTCTCTACCTCTGCACTGCCATTCTCACCTCTCCTTGGAATTGTCCTCCAACTCAGCATCCCGCCCGTCTGTTTGTCTTTCCAAATCTCCTGTATGGATTTCCCACATGCTCCCTGTAGGGCTGTGTAACTAGGTGTCTTCTGTAGGACCTTGTAGTGTGGCAAGGAACTATTCTTCTGACTCACCCTATCAGCCAGATCATGTGGGTCTCATTAGCTCCACTCGGGAACATAAAGAGAGAGGCAAGAGAGCTAGGCTAGAGACAGGAGGGCCTTCAGGTAGAAACCTTAAACAGCCCTCTGAGGAGGGAGCTTGGGGGCTAAGGCTTACATTTTGGATTACAGTCCTGCTTACTTTAGGACTTTATAACTTTAATTTGAAATAAAGGAAAGGTGGTGGAGGGAAGGGAGTTTACACAATAACCATTATGCAAGCTTAAAGAGGACTTAACCAACCACTACTGTACATGAAAGGAAAGAAAATCTGATCCCTGGAGATCAGCAATAATCACATCAGAATCCTGATTTCACAAGGAAATAAACAAGCCAATCCATCACTCAGTGTCAACAGGTTACAATCCACAAATCTCATGTCAGAACCATGCAGATCCACTGTGGAGACAGGCACAGGTTGGTTTTCATTTGGAAGGAGTAGGGAGTGAGATACAATGCGAAAAGACTTTTTAATCAAGAGAAAAGTTTCCCATATTTCATGCAGGGTTTCTGGGTTATTCCGAGGGATGGGTGAGCCACAAAAGAATTAGAAATCTGGATCAGATAAACAGGTGAAACGTTTGGATGTTTATCTGATCTAGCTGAACTTCTTGGACCAGACCCTGATGGCAGTTACACCGGTGTGGATCTGGAGTAACTCCAGTGACTTCAAGTGATTTTGATGCAGCTAATCTAGATTTACCCCAGAGTAACTGAGATCCATAACGGGGTCGAGATGTACCATCTGTTTCAGACTTTTTTCCTGCTTCTGGCTGGAAAAGCACAAAATCTTGCCCTATTATCTACTGGTGCCAGGACCCTTAACTAAAGCAGGACCCCATCCATTCAGCTGCACTGGGGTTGTGGGGTCAGGATTTCAAAGTAGTTTGAATGAAGGCTTGTGAGAAGGTCTTTATTTAGAGACCCCACTCAGGATCAGAACCAATTGTGCAAGGTGCTGTACAAGCATACCTGGAGACTTTAACTATTTCTCCCTTTGAATCATTTCTTGGCGATTTTAAAACACAAGCAATAAGTACTAACCAAGGAAAGAAGATCAGTGCGATGATGTGTGGGGGAGGAGAAGATGACAATGCTTCTGCAGACTCAGGTTCTGCCTTCATGCTCTCTAGTTTTACCATTTGATGTGTATGGGGAGACTTTGGCAAACCAGTAAAGTGCCTGAAACCACTATGGCTTATTGTTAAAAAGACAGCCTAGTCAGCAAGCTGTAAATTGGCCATTCAGCAAACTCAGCTTGACCAAGGCAGGAGGGGAGGGGGTTTTGGGGTGCCACGGAAGGGGCAGCTTGACCCCACGTCCTTCCTGATAAGAATTGTGTTGAAGTTGCTGATACATGCTTTTTAAAAGAGTAGGATATGCCCCAAGAATGTCTATTGAGGTCTCAACGATGCAGGCTCTGGAAAAACCCACACCTGGTTAATCAATAATCAGAAGGAACCTCTTGCTTGATCATTAAAACTGCTTACTTAACAAGGTTTCTGTAAGGGACATGTCATTGTATTACTAATGTATAAATAAGGGGGGAAAGCTTGGGTTGGGGGGGGACTCCTTCGGGGACTCGTTTGAGGACTGGTCTCTCCCTCTGGATGCATCTTGTGTTCCCTACCGGCAGACGGGCTGCCACTGTGCCACTCGAGAGCCACACTCAGCTTTGGTAATTATCAAGGGTTGGAGGTGTTTTACTAACCTGTTGCGGACGTGTGTAAGTGCTTGAGACTAGTAAAGTTTAGCTTTAAGTGAAAGCACTCTTGTGTTGCCCTGTTTGTGCCAGCCATCTATGGGTCGGACGGCCGTGTCTCCCCTGATTTATTTCCTGACACCTCCTTGCACAGAGTAAAGTTACCAAGAGCTTTGGGTTGAAAGAACCCCGGGTAACAGGTATACCTCCCTGCAGCCCATCTATTATTCCCTCTCTTATTAAACCTTCCTTCCCGGACGAATGACTGTAATTTGTCATTAAATTAGGGGATGGAGTGGGTCTTAAAAAAATATAGAAAGGTGATTAACTTCCATCAAAAGGAATATTTCTCCATTATAAAACTCTATCTTCCAGCTCCCTGCAGGCGTATTGTTGTTTAGCGTGGCTCTGGGATGAGCTGGGGCAGGAGAGAGAGTTGGATTAACGAACTTCTGCTACATAAATACGTGAATCGGCCAAAAGGATTAAAATGAATGTGGAAGAAAACACTATAAACCTGTCATTATACAGAGGTTCTGCATTGTGATTTATTACTTCAGAAATACAACAAAATAACAATGGATTCTAGATTTATAGACACACACACACACACACACACGTTAGCATGAATTCTATGCTGGCGAGGTGCAACTTACACAACAAAGTGTCAATCAGCACCAGCATGCAGATACCTGATACAAAGGTATTTCTTCTAGAATCCCATAGATCTCTTGCCAGCAACGAGCATTATCCTTTCATTGCCACGTGGCACATGATCGTTGTCTCACAACCCAGGCCACAAAAAGCAAAAGCCAGCATGACTATGGGCGGAAAGGTGGCCCCGTGGTTGAGATATGATGCTGTGAGTTCCTGGGCTCTATTCCGGTCCATGCCAGATAGATTTACCTTGCAGTGTTGTTTGAATCACTTCTTCTCCATGCCAGAGTTTCTCCACCAGTAAAATGGGGATGATATTTAACCATGCAGCTGCTGCTTTGTCCTGTATCTTCTTTGCTACAGTCGTGGTTTTCCCCCAAATGTCTGCCTTCTGCTGACGTTGGACTGGAACATCAGCAGCCAGACCACGGTGCAGCTCCTTGTCCCCATGTGCCAGGCATATCCAGATCCAAACTTCTCCAAAGTCTGGAGGTTGGGATCATGTCTTCTTTAAACAGATCAAGTCTCTGATCCTCCTTCCATTGAACCAATTCTGCTGGAAAGTCACTAACACTTCAGTGAGGCTTTGAGGACCTTCCTGGGCTGGGGGAAGGAAGAAATCTGCCTATCTAAGGAAAAAACCTTCATTTTGGAACTCTGTCTGCCTCAGCCCACTTTATTGTGGTATCTGAGCACCCCACAATCTTCAGTTCATCTATCCTCACAACACCCCCTGAGAGGCAGGGCAATTATCCCCATTATAGAGAGGGGAAACTGAGGCACACAGAGACTAAGTGACTTGTCCAAGGTCACAGAAGAAGCTGTGGCAGAGCCCAGAATTGAACCTGTGACTCCTGGATCCCAGACTAGCACTCTAATCGCTGGACTGTGCTTCCTGCCTTTCACAACCGCAGAGGGGACATCAGGTGGCAGAGTCAGACCGCAGTGGAGGGATTAGTAGAGGAAACCTGTGCCTGGTACAGAGAGCAGGGGCCTGTTTCTCCTCTTATTGACGCTGGTGTAAATCAGGAGTAACTACTGCAGTTGGTCAATTTGTATGGCTGGAGAACTGGTGTAGATGAGAGATAAGTCAGGGTCTCATGGAGCACAGCTTTCCCTAAAGGTTGGGAGGGTCACTCCTTCCTCCGCAACCCCAAAGCATTGTATTGGGCTGAGCAGAGGGGCTTGCGAGTTCTCCTGGCCAGGCCAGCTCTATTGCAATCTGGTTTGCAATAGATTTCTTCCCAGGCACTGGAAAAACAGGCCAGTGCTGGGCCACGCCAATAAAAGAAAACTCCAGTATCATTCCCCACCAATGCCTGTAGCCCGGTCACCTCTTCACATTCCCTGTTCTTTGCTTGATTTCCATCACTGGCACTTTGGAAGCGCTTTCTGCTCTCTCTTTGATGCTCAGCAGAGAATCCCCTGCCCTCCCCTCCTCCATGGGTCCTGCTCACTCACTTCCCCTCAGCATTGTCAGACTGGGGACAAGCCAGTGAGGTGAGATTTTGGTTCTGGCATCTCTGCGACTTGTCTGCTGGTAATGAGCCCTCTGTGTCCAGTGAGCAAGGAAGGAGAAGGAGCAGGGGGCCAGAGAAACCCCAGCTAATCCTCCTATTTATCTGTATGCTCCTTCCTGGCAGATGCTATCTCTTCTTGAGGCATAAACTCTGGTCAGGGTATTCAAAAAGCCCATGTCACATGCCTGCAAGGAGGGGATCTATTAATTCCAAGGAAGGGCTCATTCTCTAAAGAGCTGCTGATAAACCAAGGCCGATAAGACAAAGGTAATTTAAAGGTCAAATGAAACCCTGTGCGTCTCCATCTTCTTTTACAATGTAACATCTCCAAGATGCTTCGTCTGCAAAGGGGAGTTTATATATATTATTTTTTAAGAGAAATTTCTTATCAGCAGAGGAGATACTGAATCAGTGTCTGATATGAAACTTCCTGCATTCCTCTAGCGAGCAGTTGGCATCTTGCTAGCGGCCAGCGTGTCCCATTTTAGAAACGAAATCTCCTGTCATCTTTTTAATCACACTTGGGAGGGAAAAAGAAATTTGAATTAAATTCAGTGCTCCTGAGACAAAGCGAATCAGGGGACAAAACAGAGTGCTGGCTTGAGCCAGGCATTGAACAGACAGGCTTCCCTTTCTCTAACGCAATGGTAATCCACCTCAAGTCTATATCTGCACCGCCCCATTGGTATTCCAATCCTGAGCCAGGCCTCCACACATCAGATCCCATCCTCACCTACAGCACCCCCTACTGTTTGAGTCTTAGCCTTCGTGACAGATTTAGGACTTCTCTGCACTGGGGATTTTTGCACTGATGCAGCTGGATCAGTGCAAAGCTCTAGTGTAGATGCAGTGCATCAGTGTCACAAAGTGGCTTGCATTGGTTTGACGCCATGATAAGCCACACCACTGCAAGGCACTTTTTACATCAGGGCAGCAAATCCACACCAGGGATTTGCACTGGTGCATAAATCCACAGCACAGACTAGCCCTGAGTGGTGACTTGGTGGATGCACACAGAAATCGTGACTTCCAGCTCTGACGTTTGTGAGCTAAGAAGGGATTTGAACTCTGCCATCCAAGTTGGAAATGCAAGAGCAGCGTGTCTATTCTGCCACTGAGAGTTTGCCTCCCCTGGTTCAGACCCATCTGAAAAAGACTCTGCTTCATCTCCCATTTTAAGGCAGCCACCTTTGGGGTAGAACGCTGATGTTATGCAACAGCTCATTGCCAGCGCTTTGGGACAAGAAGTGCTGAAGAAGAATGTATCATTCACCTGGAAGCACACAGAAATGTAAGGCATTTTGGCCAGGACCTTCAAAGGTATTTAATCTCCTAACTTCCACTGAAAACAATGGAGATGGGTTCCTAAACACCTTGGAGGATCTGGGTCTTTATGCTTTGAGCCTTAAAGCCAGTGCTTCTCCTGCCTTCCTTCAGAAAGCCAGTCCCTCTGCCATCCTCATCTGAAACCCAGTCAGGTTCCCTTACCCTCACTCCCGCCCCAGCGTGCGGTAATTGAATGTCACCTGTTGTGCATAAGCAGAGAAAATCCTCAGCTGTCATGCTAAGGCCTGCGTGGCTGATGATAATTAAATCCACTCTGTTTGCGTGGGCGGGAATGTCGCCTAAATGTAATTAGGATCTTTTCATGCTTGCAGCCAGCCACGTGTGGGGTAGAGAATAAACATGGCCAAGAAGACAAGGAGCAGCAGCAGTGTAATGCCTCCAAGTTCAGAACACTCGGGCGCAAAGAAAAAGCAGAGTTCAGTGGCTGGATGTCTCCCAGGGAAGTCACAACAGTTCATGTATCTCCAAGCAGGGCAATATCATATCTGGCCTTTGCCGTCAGGGATGTCACTTTTTTTTTTTTTTTTAAAGACGATAACACTAGGTATAGCGGCTAGACTAAGTTTTAACAGAACTTAAGGTTTGTATGTGGGGAATAATTGTAAATCCCTTATCAAATAGCAGTTTGGAAGTTGAGTGGTACCCGGAGTAGTTTCCATGATCTTTTATAGCCCTAAGAAACCATTGATTTAAGGCAACCTTTTCATACTATCCCCCTAAAACTAGATGCGTAGTTGGTGTAAGCGCTCATAGCTGAACTCACTTGAATGGAGCTACTCAAATTAACACCAGTTCTGGATCTGGCCCATTGACTTCAGTGGAGCTGCTCCGGTTTACACCAGCCTAGGATCTGACCCTGTAAATATTTCTTTTCTAAACCTTGTGTCTCATCCTCAATCTCCAAACATGCACATATACTTCACTGATTATAAACTGATACCAGCATAGCTCTACTCTCTCGTGTGCTGGCCATGACACAGGACTGCTGTTCAAACCTCTGATGGGAGGCTCTAGTCTGGGATTGAAGAGATATTGGGATGTGCAGGGACAAGCCAACCACAGGCATTGACAAAAAACTGCCATTTTCACAAAGCTGAACTCCAAACTCTCAGCTCAACCAACGGGGGCGTGGATCAGCGTTCATGTTGCCTTCCCCATCAGTCCCCAGCCTGGGACGGGGAAGCTCATGATCCAACCAGCGGACCAAATTCAGTGATGAATCCTGGTCACGTGCCACCTAAGGCGTGTTGCGCATATGCTAAGAAGAAGCTCAAGCAAACTCCAAGTTCTCTTTAAACCAGCTCCTTGAAAAATAAATAACTTGTAAACAACAAAGCATTAACGGAGGTTTTTTAACGGAAATGACAAATACTAACAAAACATTAGTTCTCCCTGTCAGATTCCTACATATATACTCTGTGTATCCAAACCAAGTACGGCTCACTATAATGTCATTAGAAACATTACAGTATAACCACTTTGCAGGTATCATGGATGCTTGGGACCCAGGATTATACTGGATAGATTGATCTCGCTGGAGAATGTGTAGCCCAGCGGTCAGCGTGTGTTACACATCCCCTTTCTTTGCCTGCTCCACAGAGACTGAGAGTCTGTTACAGCTCTTAAGCTGTAGACATTCCAGCTTTCTGCTCTGAAGGGCCCCGGGTGAATCCTTCTCATCTGACAAAATGGCGACCACCACATAAGCGTGAGGAAGAAGCTATCGCTATCCTCGCTATGGCTAGCATCAATGACACATTCGCCAATGGCTGCTTACCCCCAGGGCCGGCTCCAGGGTTTTTGCTGCCCCAAGCGGCGCCAAAAAAAAAAAAAAAAGTCGCAATCGCGATCTGCGGCGGCAATTCGGCGGGAGGTCCTTCGCTCCAAGCGGGAGTGAGGGCTGCAAATTACAACCAGTCAAAGCTGACCCTCCTCTGACTCAAAAGCCAGAGCTCATCTGGGCTGCTTTATTTCCTACTGCAATAAAAGAGAGTGTTGCAATCAAATCCCCGGCTCCTTCTATCTTCTTCTTTTTGCCTCAACCCTTTCCCCGCCCCCTCCCACAGTCCCTACAATTAGCATTAAATACTGTAGTTTTGTCCTATTAACACAAATTGCCCTTTCCAGAGGCAGATTAAAGGGTTCCCACTGGGGACTCCTTTCCTTTGCAATTTTGCTCCTGTGATCAGTGCTGTGTGTGTCTCTCCCTCGGGGAAAGGTGTGGGAGGAAAAGAAAAGACAAACACTTACTGTATTAGCAACTCCTTTGAAGACCAGGAGATTGTGAATTAAACTGGTGATTCCCCTTTTCCTCCCCCTCTCCCTTCCCTGGGGAATGGTAAATGGGAATCACTTACCCAAGTCATGTGCATGAGGTTCCACCTAAGTAATTTATGGAGCATCTTTAACCAACAGACTCCCTTTCTCTTAATTTGTTCTTTATTTATTTATCCTAAATGAGAAATAAATGCATGTAAAGTGGCAATTAGGCACTGAAGTGTGTGTGTGCGCGCATGCCTGCACTGCCCTTTCCACATCAGAACTGCTCCTGAGCTTCCGAGGAAGTGAGGGAGAACAGAGAGACCTATTAGTCCTAAGGCTGCTATGACTCGCTTTCAGGCTCTCCCTGGGTCTCCACTCTCCAGTGATGCTGTGGCCCCACCCCTATATCTACCCAGCACCCCTCCTGGCAAGGCTTCTTACCCCAGGGACACAGCCTGGGGTAGGGAGGAGAGGAGATCCACTCTTTTATGGCCCCTTTGTGATGCCGGGGCCCTACAGCTGCTAAGAAATGGGCCACGCCAATGAGTTAGCACCTTCTGTCCAGAGGAGGGAAGTGAGTGGTTTTGTCGCTGAATCATGCACAGCTTCTTACGTGGTCACCCACAGCAAGTTGTCCAGCTATCCACACGTTACCACAGTCACGTATCTTCTCTCTCTCTCTCTCTTCCCTGCCTTCAGCCCCAGCCATGAGGAAGCAGGAGTTTTGTGGAGTGCAGTGATGCCTTAAAAGGGACGTGGGTGCCTAAATACCTTCGTGGATCCCAGCCTACGTCTCTCTGTGCCTCCGTTCCCCCTTTGTTCAGTGGGGATAACAGCACTTGCCTGCATTACAAGGGTGTTGTGACGATAAATACAGTAAAGCTCGTGAAGTGCTCAGATGCTGTCATAATGGGGCCATATTAAGTACCTCAGAAGATAGGTAGAGTACTGGTGAGTGTGACGGCCATGCAGGCCCCCTGGAAGTCTGTCCCTAACATAGTGTTTCTCCTTTGGCATTCACCTGCCCAGAAGCTGTGCTCATCAGCAATTCAGAGGGAGCCAAGTGCTTCAAAGGGAGTCAGTGACAGTCAAGAATAGAACCCAGGAGTCCTGGGCCCTACAGCATGCCCCAAATACCATTGAATTATTTGGCCATCCAGGAACATCATGGTTGTCGACTATACTGCATACCAAGGCCACTTAGAGCTTCACAGAGACAATTGAGATGGAACTTGGATCCTTCTTCTCCAAAAGCATAGTACCCTTCAGCTAAAGGAGAATCTCATTAGCTACTAGCAATATAGGGCTTAGGAAACAAAGTTGAGCAGCTCTGATTCTGTCCAGCAGAGGGACACCTACATTAACCAGTTCATTACAATACTCTCTATATATATCATGAGAATATGATGAATAATACCTATGCTATAGACACTGACATGACATCAAGAAGACCCAGCCAGCCAATCAAAATGTACTATGACAGCTCATCATGCTAATTAAATACCAATTGATTTTGTTGAGGATCATCATCTATGGAAGAAGAAGTGCACTTACTCTACAATGAATAGGCTCTTTATAATCAAGATGTATTTAGTGTACAATAAACACCCTATTAAATGCAGAGTTCTCTGAAGTTAAAACACTTAACATCTTAGCAATTATTATAAACAGTTTGGGATGCCCAGCACTTGATGCAGTGGCATCCCTCAGCAAAGTGAAACAAATCAGTCCCGGTAGCTTTATTTTCCTCTGCAAGTACAAAGAAAGTGAGGCTGCATTGATTTCTAATATACAGCTGGGCCATGTGATCACTTTTACTGGCCCACCAGAGGGTTTAGCAGACAAAATCTAGCAGAGCTCAAATTTTACATGAAACGAAGCAATACTCTGCAGAGAAAGCTGATGTGCTGTTAACTGGAATTTAAAAAGCAATACATCATATTAGTTGGAACATCTAGCAACACCTATAGTTCAGGGTTCCTGACACTTCCCATTATAAGACCCTGTTTTCAATTGCTTGTAATTTTGCCAGCCATTTGGCCTGAAATTTTCCATGTTGATATCTGCCTCAGGCTGGTGTCTTGGTTGGTTGGTTTGGTGTATGTGTGTGGTGGGTTTTTTGTTTTGGTTTGTTTTTAATTTGAACCATAGCAGTTCAGATTTTTAAGAAAAAAAAATCTGTTGTTTTGCCCATGTTAATAAACAAATTACCGCAACCATTTCACTGAGTCTCTTTGTGCTTCAGAGCAAGGGCTTGAAATTTGGCAGAGGGGACACCCTCGTACCAGAGAGGTGCCTTTTGCTGTCCTTAGGGGAAAATGCCCAAATGTAGCCATCTTAAAAGACTGAAACATCTGAGTTTGCACAGGCTCAGTAGAGACCTGTTAGAGTTTGGCAACTAAATTCTCCAAAGATTCTGTCCACACTGAGCACGCTCCATCCCCTCACACCTCCCACATGCAGCTGCACTGTGCATGCACCATCTCCACAGGAATGTGCTCCATCCTTCGACTGCAGGAGCTGAGAGGGACTTTCTCTGCAATTGTTCCTCCCTGGGGGCTGCTGTGACACAGGGCACTGGAGATGAGAGCAGGAAGGCTGTCTCTTCTGGGTTCCCAGTGCCCAGACAGTGAGGAAGGGAAGAGGAAGCTGCCTGACTCAAATGCAGAGAGATGAGGAACAGGGGGGCAGGAGGGTAAAGAAATACAGGACAGGAGGAAGGATTGGATAGGATCCAGGAGGGAGGGAGGTCATGAGCAGCAGGAGCGGGAGGTAGAAGGGGGACACTCGCAGGGGATGGAGCTGGAGGGAATGGGACAGGGAGAGTCTGGGAGGAAAACCGCGAGAGGCTGTAACCACTAGGGAACACATCCCTGCAGAACCTGGAAATGAACTTGGGGGTCCTGAGTGCCAACATTCCTCTGCTATCTAGCAAACAGCTGTGAAACCCATCAGCAAAGTGTCCCTCCATCCCCCTCTAGTGGCAGGTCCACATAGAAGATAAAAGCTTTCTACCACTACTGATTTTTCCATTGGGTTCAAGTGGTAGAGGTCTGCAATGTGCATCTAAAAGATCCCAACCCCGCTGATGACCCACAAATGGGGGAATGTCAGTGTGAGTCTACGTGATGAAACTTGCCTTGGACAAATCTTTTAGGGACCCAATCCTGCACAACCTTACTCTTGTGAGCCGACCCAGCTCACACACCATGTCTCATGGGATTGTTTGTATGAAAGAAGACTGCTGGCATGAGTAAAGCTTTGCAGGATGAGACCCTTTAAATATGCAGGCCCGACCTCTGTAACACAGCAGCCCCTTTACACCCTCCCAGCATAAAGGGGCCGTAAAGGGGAAGGAACTGTGAGTGGTGTAAAGGGATGCCCCGGTGGCCTAGAGCCCTGCCCATTCAGTGGGTATGCAAGAGAAGGGGTAATAGCCGAAGCATTACTGTATACTATCCATTCTCAGCTGTCAAAATGCCTCTCGGGGACTGTTCCAGCTGAGCCTAGGTTAGAACAGCTCTGTGGCTGCTCTAAATTATGCGAGAGGCCATTCTGAGAATAGGGAAATGCAACAGTGGCTTAAAACACCTTCTTCCCTCCCCAGTGCCTGCAGCTTGCATAACTGAGCCAGAAAAGGGAACCTAACCTTGCATGCCTCAGTTTCCCCACCTGCAAAATGGGGATAATGGTATTTATTTATCAGCCTGCCAGGGGATTTGTGAGGACTAGTCAGTTAGTACTCCAGCCAGTGCTTGGAAGATGGGAAGCACTGTACAAGCATTGAGCCTTTCTATTCCCAAATTTGCCACTTCTAAAATAAAATAAACAAATTCCAGCCAGCGCTCTAACTCCAAACACATCTTCTCACCAGCAATGGAGTTTTCTCTCACTGCTGCCTTGGGACCAGGGGAATAATTAACAAAGAAGAGTCAGCCAGTCAGAATTAACACACCCCCTTCCCCCTTTGAAAGTGCCTATTTGAAGAATGCCATTGCGAACGAAGGTAAAAGGCATTTCTCGTAATTAGTGGAGAGAAGGATTTTCTACAGAGAGTTTCACAGAAGGTGGGGTAATTAATCAAGTGGGAAGGGCTAGGGGGGAAATGACATTTCAGATTTTTTGTGTGGATGTTGTTGTTTTCTTAAATCTAATCTCGGTTTGGGCTTTTCCAGCCCTGAGTCCTAGGCAGCCATAAGAACCACAGCGACCAGGAGCAGACTGGAGTCCCCCCATCACAGCCCCTCATGGGTACCTCCTGGCAAAGCAGGAGTATTTCTGCCGCACTGGCAAAAGGGGCGAGACAGGGGGAGCTTCAGGCTCTTGGAGGAAGCCGCTGAGCATCCGTGACTCCCAGAGAAGTCTATGGGCCAGATCCTGAGCTGAATTCAGTGGGTGTTAAGCTCCCTCTCAGGATTAGGCCCTTTGAGCCAGACTCATAGCTACCCTATGGCCCTTTGTGCCAGCTAGTCTGAGGCAACAGAGTCCCCAGGACAGGCCTAAGCTGCCCTGTCTCCTCAAGAACCAACCCTGGCCCAGAAGGCCGCAGTGCCCTTTCTCCAATAGCCCCAGCTAAGGGTGTCTGTTGGGGGCATTCGAGGACAAGGCCGGTCAGAAGAGGGAAGTGGTGGACTGGGGCAGAAGGAAGTAGGGGGGTTCTGTGCCCCGGCAATTATCCCCATTGGATCTATGGCCGTGGGGAATGCACCCCCGGAATCAGGTGCCAACTGTCCGCCTCAGTCCCTGCACTGGTTCTAATCTAATCTGGTCCTAATCTAATCTAGAGCCCAGCTCTAGAGCCAGCAAGTGCAGGACCCAGAACAGCTGCCACCTGTGTACTTGGATTCAGAGCTGTTGACATGAATTGTATCCCTGCTAGAGCCCACAGACCTGGAGAATGGCATATCCCTCTACTACGGGTCCTGCCTAGCTCAAAAAGGAAGGGTTGAAAAGAAATTGGCTCTCTCTGTTCTGTCATTGGTTACTCAAGAATAGGACTTCGATTGTTGAGTGACATGCAATCTCTTTTAGGTTAGGATGAGACCTTCTTGGGGGGGCAGATTACATCTGCCCACTATGGGGTTTCTTGCATCTTCCACTGTAGCATCTGATACTGGCCATTGTCAAAGACAGGAAACCAGTCTAGATGGGCCCCAGGTATGATTGGCCGAGCGTCGAGATCAGTAAATTAGGTTAGAACAGCTTAAAGCAGTAAATTAGCTTAGAACAGTTTAAATGAGCTTAAAGACTTGTTCTACTGGGTCCTTTCGGAGAGACCTATGATGCTCTGCAACTGTTATTATTCCAGTAAGAGAATTATCCCTGACACTTCGAGGCCTGCCCATCTGAATTATCTGGGATGCTACTTGTTACCTCTGTTCCCCTAAAAACCAACCAAGGGTCACACTTGTATTAGTTTTATTACAATGCCGCTGTTAGGTCAGATAGAAAAGAGATGGAGCTTATTCATATACGCACACATTCACTGCATTCATACCCTCATGCACCCACATACTTACACAGGCAGAGAGTTACCGGAGACAGCATGGAGGCTGAGAAGCTGAAGCGTGGTAGATCTGGTGTGTCTGCCTGCGGTCACGAATCCAGGCTGCTGAGTAGGTCAAGAAGCAGGGGCTTGTGTGCATGCCTTATTCCTCTTATTTTGGAACTGGGCGGCTCCTGTCACGTACACTGAGTTTCCTTTCTGTGTCCGTCACCGAGAAGCATTCCCAGACCAGTTCCTTTCATGCATACCAGGTTCTTCTTTTCTTTACAGCACTTCATGACTGCCTTCTCAGGGCAGATTATATCAGACACACCTGGCTCCTCTCTCCTTGCAGTTCCTCTCTGCCCAGTCCCACATACATTCCCTCGTTCACACTCTCTCTGAGGGATGGGATATTACAAAGTTTGGAAGTTCATACAAGTGGTAACTTGAAAAGGTTACAGAGCTTGCAAAGGTTACAAAACTTTAAAGGCTATGCTAACAATCACTGAATTTACAAAGTCTGCAAAAAGGTTGCAGAACTTGATACAAGTTACAGATCTTACAATCGCATTTGAGCGGAGGCTTTACATAACACTACTTGTCTCCAAGATCTGGAAACTCCCTGCATAGGAGAAAAGTGAAGTACTTTGAAATGGCCAGTGCCCCTCAGTAAGTCAATTAGCCCTGTTTGTGTTAACAACCAGTTCAAATCAACAAGCAGCTCCGTCATTAGCTAGCAGTGACCACGGCCTTTCGAACTGAGGCTGTTTTGAGCCAGAAAGGGCCACGAGCAGCAGAGCTCCCCTCTGGAAGTGCCCTTCCCTGAAAGTTGATGGGGGAGGGGAGAGCTGGGTTTGCTTTGGGCCCAGTTCTATTTTTAGCTCATTGAAAGTGCTCACCATTTAGTACCCAGAACCCTTTGCCAATGGGGGGCAGGGACTCCTGAGAGATTCGTTTACTGGCGCAATCCTATGCCAGTTCTTCTCCCCAGCACTGTTGGCAAGTGACAACGGGACGGGAGGCTTCCATATCTAGAACCAAACCTGCCTTGGCCAGAACAGCCAGATGGGGAGTGAGTACCCTGACTGGGCTGGCCTCTGCTTCAGGAGTCTTGCCATCCAGGGCAGAACCCCCCACAGCTGGCTGGGGATGGGGTGCCGTGCTGGGGAGCTCACTTTGGGAGAACCTCTCCTGAGCCCACAGGCCCAGCAGTCTTAACCCAATATCTAGGGACTGCTCTGCGCCCAGACCCCTCCAGCCAAGTGCCCCCTTCTGCCCCAGCACACCCCTACACTAGCAGTTACAATGAGGGCCCCTGTGCTGGGGGGATCCTCCACAGAAGCTGCTCCCTGATGCCCCTGGAGCAGCATACAGCTGTCCTACATCCTTGAGGTGGGACACTTAGCACAGAGCTGAAAGCTCCAACCCAGACATCTAGCCAAGTAACATAACAACCACCTCCGATAGCAATGAGCACCAGCAGGCAGGTCCAAAATAGAGACAGTCCTTCTTTGTGAAAGGAAAGGAAAGTGCTGTCCACATGGTTTTGGTGCATAAAAGGAGAAGCCAGGGGAACTTGCTCTGTCTTGGGAGAAATGCACCAGTTTAGGCACTCTTTTAAGGGCAATTTATCACACACACCTGAAAGTTTGAGAGCTTCGCCAGCGGCTCTTGGAATGAAGAGTGAACTCTGGGTTTCGCCTGATGCTGCCAATCCACGAAGCGTAGGCTGGTTTTGATACTTCTGAATGTTATCTCAGCGCTACAATCTCCTTATCCAGATCACCTCCATGCATTCCTGGATGTTCATTAATCTTTCCCCTCTGGAGTTCATCTGCAATCCCTCTTCAGTAAACTGCCTGTTCAATACCCTACTTTCACCCTAACACTATGAAATGGATCATTCCTCAGCAATGGGGAAGGGGGGATTTTTAGAGTCGGACTCTGTTCTCACTTATACCCCTGTATATCAGAAGTAACTTCACTGAAGTCAGAGGAGTTAGACGGGGTACAAGCATTATGAATGTCAGGTCCCTGGTAAATTCACCCATAGCAGAGTAAAGGCTTTTTTCCTACAGAATGCTTTAGTTCAATTTCTAGGTAGTCATACAATGCCCAGACGCCTTTGGAGGTAAACAGTACTCCTGCCCACACATACAGTGATATCCACCCGGGGACCCGATTCCCCCTTGCATAGCACCTTGTGTCATAATTTATGCCATGTGAGTATATAGTGCTGCCACCAGTGAACGAGAGCAGCGAATCCTGATTTGGGAGCATTTTCTTCTCACTCTGCACAGGTGCACATGCCAACTCATGATGCAGGGCAGCAGGGAACCCAGACACCACTTGGACAGTTTCGTAACTTATAGGAGAAAAACAAATGATGACTTTAGGATGGCGTACTGATGAAACTAAAGGATATTTGCACAGCTGTGAAGGGAAGTCTACTGGGATTCAATACCTTTGTCTACACGGGGAAGTTATATCAGTATAAGATAAGGGGTGTATTTAAACTGCTATAATTTTACCAGTATAACTCCCCATGTGGAGCCTCCTATTCTGGAACAAGAGAGCCTTTTTCCATTTTAGTTTGTGTCATTTTGGAAGAGGTTTAAGCTAAACAAAACAAAAATAAAAAAAACCAGCCACTCTTATTCTGTCCCCACCTGGGGAGTTATCTAATTATACTGCATAACGGGTAAAACTTTCCCATGTAGACAAGCCCTGACTCCCTTAGACTTCAGACAAAGGCAATGGTGCTCTAAGAAGTACTGTCCAGCCAGAACTCCCCCTGGCTTGGTTTTGGTTTTCCTTGGGGATTTGTTTTCAAAGACAGGGGGTGGGGGCTTTTTTGTTGGTTTGTTTATTTTGTGTTTCTCTAAGTGAAGATAAGCCTCAACCCATTTCATGTTGCATTAAAAGTTAAGAGGCTTAGGGCTGTATTCTCACTTCAGTGTGTAGGCAGCAATGTGTATGGATAATCTCCAGGCATCAAGATAAGAGCTTTAGCATCTATTACATACAGGCAAATATCCAAAGGCCAAGGGGAGCTTTACGTCACAGCTTCCTTTGGATCCCATTCTAAACAGACCCCACTGTCTTTTACTTCCTCCCAACAGCTTCATGGCTTAAGTAATCAAGCAGCAAATGCAAAGAGGGGCCACGCTTGGTCATATGCGTGGAGATTTAATGAAAGGATTGAATGCGATTTCTCCACATCTTAGCCAAGCTGTTATCCAGTCGCCAGGATCCCAAATCTTCCCTGTAACCTAACAAAAGCCTTTAGCCCACACACAGCCTAAATAAATCCCTTTGCCTAATTCAATCTGCTCAGTAATTAATGGTTTCCTTGGTTGGGGAAAACTATGTAAAAGAAAAATGTTGGCACCACGCAGACAAGAATAGGCTGCATTTTTTTTTCTGCCTAAGGGAAATGCACTACAATGCTCCACTTTTTACCCAGAGAAGTTATATTTGTGCTTGGAAAATCATAGCTTGTCTATTTCCGCCAGCTCATTGTATTGTGAATACACAGCACAAACACTCTATTTTCATCCCATTTTCTACCCTTCCTTTCCTTTCCACTAAATGTGGGCCACTGACGCTGAATAGGAATTCTCACGGGCTTTGCAACCTCAGCGCTTCACGAAGAGTAGAGCAGAAACAGGCCATTACAAAACAGTCCTGCAAACTTGTAGCCAATGACCCTTATTGCGGCCTTGGCCTTAGAGCAACTGTAGATGTGGAAGCCTGCCTGAGTCTGGATTCATTAGAACCAGCCATCATTTGAGTAAGGAGGTATTATTGCTTCTGGGAGGAAGAGTAACCTTGTGGCTAAGACACAGGACAGAGTCTGAAACTACAACTACAACTATACAGGACAGAGTCTGAGACTCGGAAGATCTGGCTTCCGTTTCCTTTGTCCATCTTTCCCCATCTAACAGGGAGGATTAGGAGGGTTCGTCATTGGGGTGGCATGAGATTCCACTCATTAATACAAGTGAGGCACTCAGTACCATGATGATGAGCCTTTCCAATACTTTTGTCCACAGAGAAGTGGGTACGCGTTTGGTTTCAGAGGTACGCTCTGTCATTTCAGGCTGTAATGGGAGCAAGTGGGCAAAGACATCCCCATGCAGGAACTGCCCATACGGAATCAGAAATTCACACCCCTGAGTAGTGCACTTATGCTGACCTACCGTCACTCTAGATGCTGGTAGGTCAATGGAAGAATTCGTCCGTTGACTGAGCTACCACCACTCAGCAAAGCGGCTTACCTACATCAATGGAAAAAACCCTTCTGTCGATGTAGGAAACATCTACGCTATGGCACGACAGTGGCGTAGCTGTGCCGCTGTAGCATTCATAGTGTGCACAGAGCCTGACATCCTGTGTCCAGCGGAAGTGTCAGATAGTCACAGGAAGGTGTTAAAAAAACAGAATGAACAATTTTACAACATCCCCAAGAGAGAAAGTTTGTCCCAGCCCCAGGCAGACAGTAGTTGGTTTATAGCACGAAAGAAGAGGGCTTATCTCTTTTATAGATTTTAACCCATCAAAGGGTAGCTATAATTGAGTGGAGGGATGCTGCAGTGGCTAGTCTGGGATTTGGAAGACCCAGGTACGGTCCCTACTGTGCCACCAGCTTCCTGTATGTCTTTGAACAAGACACCTAGAGCCAGATGTTTTGAAGAATTTAAACTATCTACAATATCTCTAATAGAATTAGTGTCCTAGATGCTTCAGAAAATCCCACTATGCTCTTACCTGCATCATTAGGTCTCTATGCCTCAGTTTCCCCATCTGTAAAATGGAGATAACACTGCCCTACTTCACGGGGGCACTAGGGTAACGAGGGAGGCAATACAAGTACTTTACACAGATAACAGTCACCTACAGATTGCAGCACAGCTCCCACAACACCCACTCGGTACCAGTGACATAACCCAGAACACATTCACTAAATCCAACTACTACAGAGGTCACCACAAACATAAGTTCAGTCTTAACCGCACCGGCACAACCCTGAGGTAACTCATCTGGGAAAACGCAGCCCCCTCCACTAACGTAATGTGTCAGTTTATAACACGAGTAGTGTTCTCTGTTGTACCAGGTGGAAATGGGCATGAATGTGATTTCAAAGCCATGCGTGGCCTGTTAGGGAGGGCAGAACCAAATAGCTCTACAGATTCAGGAAGGATCTTTGAGTGGACGGTGGTGCAGACCAATTTTGTTTGCTAAAATGAGGGTGTTCCTAAAGGGCAGGCTTTTCTTCAAGTGTCTGAGGCGAAGATATTTCCATTGCCAAAAGCCACCACAAGCTGCACTTTGCTCCTTTCACGCCTGATGATAAATTGATGCTAGTTTGTCCTGTGAGTGAATTGGGGCCTGTGAGATCAGATATTGCACCATAAGAAAACATTCAATGCAAGGGAGGTCACTGCAATGCTGAGGTCTCCCAACTCCCCTTAATAGTCTGCTGTTTGCAGTCAAATTTCCTCTACAAAGAGTTTCCCATTAGGTGTTCTGCATGCAAATTAGCCTTAAGCCTGAAGTGATTGGTGGACAGTGTGTGCTTGCTTCTCTCGTTTAGTAAGCTCCGTGCTATATTTTTACAATGCAGGCTGCTGCGGAGGGACCATGGTAACGTACATGGGGAAGAAGCTCTGAATGGTCCTTATTTGGATAACATGTGGGCTCCAGCCATTCCTTTCCCTCTGTCCCTGCATAAGAGCCAGTCACCCCAGTGATGTTCAAATAAATGGGCAAGGTCTTTCCTTCCCCAGTCACAGACACCACAAAAGAGCTAGATTTTCTATAACCTCTCAGAGAGCTGTGCGAATAACTGATGTTTTGGTTCACTAGTGGTGATGTCAGGCCAAATTCTGATCTGTAACACCAGAAAACATCTGGATTAAGCCCATTGGATACTATCTGTCTAGGGTTTAAATTGGGGGGGGGGGAGGAAAAAAAGTGGATGTTAGTCCTCCAAGCTCCACCCACAAAATCATTTCTGTCCGCATGAGTCACCAAAATGAGAGGCCACTCACTATGAATTGTGTAGATTTTCAAGACATGATGATGCAGCTCCGCTGGGATCCTTGAGCTTCCCGCCCTCTCAGCGGGGCTTGGATATACCCTTGGGCTCTGCCAGGCTCATTGGGCTCAGTTCCTCGTTAATTAGGGGGACTAACTGGTGGTACCTCCAAAATGTCATCTATTTGTGGCACCAAAGTGAGACCTCACTCACTATAACTTGTGCAGATCTGTGGGCCTCCGTCTCCTTGCTTACATAAAGAATTAAGTAGGTAACAATGTGGACACTTAAATCATCATCTGTATTAAGGCCTTGCTGAGATGGGGCTGTTCACTGCTCTCTGAGCTAGCATTTCAGACTATCCGCAGACTTCAACATCTCTGCATCAGTCACATTTTCCAGGGATTTTTCATAATCTTAACAGCTAAAGACTTAATATCTAGATATCTCAACAAAAGCTGAAATTCTGGAGAACAAGACAGCAATTTGAAGGAGATGTCAATTCCCCCTACTGCTACATACTGGCTGAATTCAAGCCTTGGTCAATTTTAGGCCATTCTAAAGCACTTATCAGTCTGCTATCTAAGAATCTTGTCTATTCTGAAGTCTGCTTGTCTACTCCTGGTGCTGCATGACTGCAAATCCCTAGTGTAGCTGCACTGGGCTAGTGCGGCTTGCCTTTGCTTAAAATCAGTGTGCAAAGTATCTCAGTGTAGCCAGAAGTGCCAATACCTTGGTATAAACAAGAAGTGAATTGGGCTTGGCACTTCTACCCCGTAGCACTCCATTCCCCCTTGCTGGGATTATTGTTACTGATGCAGGCTATTACCATGACACTAATTTAACCATAACGTCATTTATTAAATCAAAGGCCAAATGGTACTTACACAATTGCTCTAATGTTGCCTAAAAAGCCTAACTAATAAGCAATTTACTACAGCCAAAAAGTAACAAAACATTTATAAGCATTTGATCAAGATAATTACAAATGGGCTACACCCAGCTGTCCTTAAACCCATATTGGTTGGCTCCCATGTGGTCAGGCAACTGTTAGCAATAACCCTTCAATACTTTACTTTTTTATACCCTTTTACCAATCAAGTGATGGCATTGCCTATTATCAGCCCTAAGCTAAGGCCAGAAAAAGCTGTTTTTGATCTAGCCAATTATTAACTGCACCTGTTATCCAATTAACCATGTTTTGTTTCTATTACTTTTGCTCACTCCTTAAATAAGATACTACTGGAATTTCAAAGGCTCGTTACAAGTTTAACACAACTCTTCTTTCTCATGATCTTATCCTTTTTGGTCACATGTGTTGGGCCTATTGCACATGCTAATGTCCCAACTCAATTTAAAACCATAGTTCTCCCAAATCTAATGTGGGCCTATGTTCCTACGCCCCTTTAGTGTTGCACTAGCAGCATTTGGTAGAGCAAGTCAGACTTTTTTTTATTATTTTGGTCTTAAATGACTTTTTGTTGAAAAATGCCATTTTTGTCAAAATCAACATGTTTAAAAATGTGTTGGTTTTGACAAATTTTAGTTTAGAAGAAAATGAAATGAGGCATTTTGATCATGTCAAAACATCTCACTTTGATGTTCTCAGAATGGAATGTTTTGATTTTTCTTTTTAAAATATATAAATAACAGTTTTGAAAAGCTTAAAAGGTCAAAATCTGATGGAACTGTTTTATCAAAATAGAAAGTTTGGATTGTCCCAAAGTGGCTTTTTTTTTTTTCTTTCAGAATTTCATTTCACAAGCGCTCTGTTTCACAGCCAAAATGTTTTGCTTTTGTTCCATTTCAGAGCAGAAAAATGTTTGAAATCACAGAATTCCCCATGAAACAGAAAATCCAGTTCCTGCCCGGCTCTAGTATTTTGGGTAAGTCCAAGACTAATTACGGTGCTTGAACCTATCACCCTGGCCCAGATGCAAGAGTGCTACAAACTAAACTAACTGGGTAGGAAATTAGATAGATAGATTTTTACTATACATGTGGTATTGGAAGTAAAGAGGTTTTATTTGGCCAAGACCCTGGAAATAAACAGTAATTCTAGGTTCCTGCAGATTGCTGAGTAATTACACTTGCAGGTTTGAAAGTAATTAGCTTGTGACCTGCACCTCTGGTTTCTAACAGAAATAATGTTGTACTTTCTCTATAGTTACATGGTCTATGCTGTGGGTTTTTTGCTAGTTACCCTTCCATCACCACATAAATTATAACAGTGACAAGTACATAATGCAATGGGACTATTCACAGTGTTAGCCAAGAGGCATTACATGAAATATGATTTATGGAAAAGAATATTAATAAATCAACACTACAGGGAAAAAATTAGCATCCATTCCTTTGTTTCTTCGGGGATTAGTGCACTGACCTGATTCTCTGTATCCAGTGCAGCGAGAACCCAAACAGAAATCTTCATTGAACCATTCACCTTGCCTTCAGCAAAACAGATATTCAGTCCTGAACTTCGCCAGCACACCAGGTTTCACATCGTGTGTGAACGGGTTAACTACTAAGGGATTATTGCCACTGTAGTCAATGGGGCTGTGTAACTGTCTGACAGAAATCTATATAGCCCCTATTCTATTGGTCAAGAAATATAATGCCCAGGTATGGGATGTACATGGGACCTATAAAACTGCCCCATTATCATACAGAAATATAGGAGAGAAAAGTAAAGTCCAAAGGATATTTAGATATTAATATGTTCAAATATAAAGGATATAAAATATATATAGTTTCATACAAAACTTGGAGAGAGAGATATGCATTGCAGATGTAACACTTTATAATTAATAAATCTACAATCAGTAAATGAGAAAAAACCTATGAGAAATGTTGTTGTTTTTTTTTTAAAGCTATACCTTTTTATGGCTAAAGCTGTTAGAAGAAAGTCTCATGTTGTTTTGCTTTGAGGTGAGGATAGTCTTCCAAATTCTCATCTCCCCCTCTGGAGCACGCAGTATTCCCCACTTCACACCCAGGTCCTCCAGTCCCCACTTTGAAGCCGCATCTTTCTATCTGGTGGTAGGGAAAGCGTCTGGGAATCAGAGCCCATCTACGCTAACCCTTAATCACACTGAAGGCCAGACTGTAATACCTAGATTCACACCGAGTGGCGCCTTTCTCCACAAAAGTGATCCCACCAGCCTCAATGGGACTTTCTGTGGCATGAGGTACTGATCGGTGTGAGAGAAGGGATCATAGCCTGGCCATGCTATGGAGCAATGGGGGCAGTTGCCGCCCTTGTTACCCCGCCTCAACTTTTCATAGGCCTATATGCTCCACTTCCCTTCCCCCCAACTTTGCATGATATAATCACATATAATATTCTTTATGTTGACACAACTTTCCCCCGGCCCCCACTGAAATGCTGATTTTTTTTCTGAAATGATGCTCCTAAGGGTTAGGGCTTGTCAACACTTGAAAATTCACCAGAATAGCTATTCCAGTAATTTTGCTATATGCCCCTGCTATAAGCCACGTGTTGAGTTATTCCAGAATAGCTATTATGGCAAATTTCCAAGTGTAGATAAGCTCTCACGTTTCCATATGACAGTGCCGTTATCTGCTATGCTATATCCCTTAGCCACTGTCCTACTTCAAAGTTCCATTCTTGTTCGTGACCTCTGAATCCTACTTAAGGTAATTTATCTACTGGCTGGTTCTGTTTAACTCTGGACTGGCTACAGAAGCAGACATACAAAGATTTCACTAAGGGCTCCATTTAGACTCATAGACTCATAGACTTTAAGGTCAGAAGGGACCAATATGGTCATCTAGTCTGACCTCCCGCATGATGCAGGCCACAAAAGCTGACCCACCCACTTTCCCTTGAAATCTTTAAATTAAGTCGCAGAGAATCCTCCAGCCTGCGACCCCTGCCCTATGCTGAGGAGGAAGGTGAAAAACCTCCAGGGCCTCTGCCAATCTACCCTGGAGGAAAATTCCTTCCCGACCCCAAATATGGTGATCAGTAGAACCCCGAGCATACAGGCAAGATTCTACAGCCGGACCCTTATTTTACCAGCGATGGCTCGTTAATGCCTAATTGACTAAAATCACGTTATCCCATCAAACCATTCCCTCCATAAACTTATCTAGCCTACTCTTGAAGTCAGAGAGGTCTTTCGCCCCCACCGTTTCCCTCGGAAGGCTGTTCCAAAATTTTACCCCTCTGACGGTTAGAAACCTTCCTCTAATTTCAAGCCTAAACTTCCCCACGGCCAGTTTATATCCATTCGTTCTCGTGTCCACATTAGTACTGAGCTGAAATAATTCCTCTCCCTCCTTGGTATTAATCCCTTTGATATATTTAAAGAGAGCAATCATATCCCCCCTCAGCCTTCTTTTTTTTTTTCAGCACCTTTTTAGAATATGGGCAGTCACAACCGTTATATTGGTGCCAATGGATTG
Source organism: Emys orbicularis (assembly GCF_028017835.1). Lineage (NCBI taxonomy): Eukaryota > Metazoa > Chordata > Testudines > Emydidae > Emys > Emys orbicularis. The sequence goes on along the minus strand of NC_088690.1, from coordinate 108,352,220 downwards.
TTTTTCATTTGCACGGCTTTAACTACAAATTTCTTTACCAAGGGTTTACTGAAGACAGCATTACGGAGACATTTGTTGGAGTTACTTTATCAGCATATATGGGGAAAATCCCGGTATTGGGCAACTGAGTTTCAATGAATTCAACTAAATGACATTCATGACTGCTTCACATGGCAATAGTTTATTACAGAAAGAGATTAATTAGATAGAAATTTACTTTACAGAACCCATTGGAAGGTTCCCAACTTAACTTCATTTAAAAGCTTTATTTAGTCTATATATTATCTAAGAGAATTGCTGTGCTAGCAATTTGAATCTCTACCTTGGGAACCAAAATCAGAGTTCTTCGAGCACTACTTCCTCATTAGCTGTTCTCTAAACAACAAAACGACAATAATGGATTTAGTATTCCCAGGACACTGAATATGCTTTGCTGCTACCACTAACCACTTGTCCTTTGAAAATCCTATAATTCATTTTTGGGGGGGGGGGGGGAGTTCTCTGTGTGTGCGGGTTTTATGTTAAACTCAGAGGACTGTTTCCTTTTTTACATTAATTTAATTTCAGGATTTTAATTTGGGGGAGTGGAACCTAGAAGTGGCCCCATCGGGTATAAAATCTAGATGAAAAATATATTAAACCTGGAATTAAGCTACAGCTGTGATTGAAGGCTTGAGGAAATTACACGGGGTGATCTTGCATTTAGCCACTGAGTGTCACTAGGGGTCTTGAGGTTTCCAATATCATGAGGAGAATTTGGGAACCAACTATAAAAAAAAATGAATTTATGGATTCCAGGAACTTGGAAAACTAATTTTACTCACAGAAGCTAGAGGAGATATGTCCGTGTTCTTTAGAATAACAGAGAATGAGAAGGAAATGCGTGGAGGTAAAGAAAATGTGGAAGGGAATTAAGGTACTCCAAGGCTCTCTGTGTGAGTATAAAGGTGAAGAAGCACAAAGGATGTGACTATGTGGAAAAAGGACCAAATGTTGAAAGGAATTTAACTGGAATTTCATGATGCAGATTCACACACAAGATTTATGCTGGCTCTCCATGCAGAGGTGAAGTTCACCCAGAGGGGACATGATATTCATGGGATAACCTACTAGCCCTGGATCCAGAAGCAAATAGTGAAAGAACTGGCAAAATATTTAAGGGGGGGAAACATCTGGTAAAGTACAATGGCCAGCTCATTAAGAGAGGACTGACTCTGACCCTGCAGCTGAAAGCACAAGGGTGGACTGCTGGGCCAATAGAAAATGGAAATTTGAGAGAAGACCAGGATAGTTTTAAAAGAAATTTTTGCACAATATTTTCCCTATTTGTGGACCAATTTGAAAGCTGGCTAGAATGTTTTGGATTTTAACATTTCTAAATTTAGGGGTGAGGGGAAGTCAGGGGACGGGGGAAAATATCATTGCAATTTTCATGATTTTTTTTTTAACCCTCTTGATGAAAGTTTAAGTATTTACGGCATGGAGGTCTCTATTTGTCTAGTATTTGCAGCATGTGACACTGGTAAAAGGTTATACCCACAAAAGCAAGAAAATCTGCAATTAAACCAGGTTTGAGAGAACAACAGTAGGAAAACAGGCAAAAAGAACGAGTTCAGTAGACACCAGGCTACAAAACTAAGATTAGGTTGGAATTATAAATAAACCCTGGGCTGACTCTGCTCTCACTCACACCAGCACAAATCCAGAGTAATCCCTGAAGTCAACGGAGTTACACTGGTAGAAGCAGAGTCCAGATCAGGCCCCATGTCCCTCGTTAAAATCGTAACATTGGTTTCTTTTACTGCCAACTCTGACTCACGAATTTGAGATGCTATTTCACAACATCCTGAGCAGTCTAACCCCACAGTCAGAAGAACTATTGGGATGAAATTCAATAGTTCAAAGTGCACGATCATGCACTTAGCATCGAATCATAAGAATTTCTGGTACCAGCTGGGGGCTCATCAGCTGGAAGTGACAGAGGAGAAAGACCTGGGTATGTTGTTTGATCACAGGACTACTGTGAGCCACCAATGGAATGCGGTGGGGAAAAAAGGCAAATGCAATCCTAAAATCAGACTGACCAAATCTCTTAGTATGTCAAGGGAGACTCTCGCTGGCAACCAAAAAACTCCTGACTCCTGATTGAATAAAGTCATCTCCTGCATAGAAATTATATTACCCAGAATATGTGCCAGCCACACATGGACATCAACCTCTCTCTGAGTCAGTGAGTGAGACTGATTCCCATGCGTGGCTGATGCACAAGATTCTGGGTAATGTTGCTGACCTTTGCTTTGCTTCCGCTTCCACCAATGGGAATGCAGGAGGGGTGGGGTCAGTGACCTATGGCAGGGCATGGGGAAGAGATTTGAAGCATGAGGCTGCAGTGTGGGGCGGGCACAAACCCCTGGTAGGTACTGCAGGAGGGGCAGGGGGCTGGTCGTTGGTCAATATGTCAGGGAAGGGGTCATGCTCCATTCTCCCCCAGGCCTGGGCAGCAACAGGGAGGGGTCAGATGCAGGGGTTAGCAGCTGCTCTTTTCCTGGAAATGTCAGGATCCATCACTCCTTACACTTGTTTGGAAGGATTGAAAAAAGCCACACACACACACAAAGCATGGCAGGGTTATTGGCTATGAAGACAATCACAGCCAAAAGCTTAATGTGACTCATTCTGATCCTCCTTTAATGATCCCAAATGGGAGCTGTTCTGGATCAGACTGCCAAGCAGGTGGCTGACTATTACTCAACAATAAGTTTGAAGTTTTGTTTTCCTTAAAAAAAAAAAAAAAAAAAAAGTTGCAAACCAGCTTCTTCATAAAAAGCCAGGGCATGCGATTTTCAAAAGCAGTAGGTTTATGCAGAACCTGCTCTCTGATTGCCTGCTACACATGGAGGTGAAGGGAGGGGGATTTCAGCAATGGAGTAAGTGGGTAAGTGGGTACAACTCCGACTGGAGCCAATGGGAGCTTTCTTCATTTACAACAGGCATGAATGTAATTTAACCCATGTGACAGACCCAGACCAGTGGGGTACAGGAGTCTGGTAGAGGGCAAATATACTGGCCACTGGATGGATAGTTTCTGTTCCCTGAGTGACCAGAGCAGGGGCTGCACTAGAGCAATCAGGAACCTGCTAGAACCAATTAAGACAGGCAGGCTAATTAAGACACCTGGAGCATAATTAAGAACATACTAGAATCAATTATGGCAGGCAGACTAATCAGGACACCTGGTTTAAAAAGGACCTCCCATTAGTTAGTGGAGGGCGACCAAGGAGTAAGAAGGCATGCTGGTGGAGGCGTGAAGAGTACAAGTGTAATCAGGCTTCAGGGGGAAGATCCTGCACTGAGGATAAAGAAGGTGCTGGGGGGAGGCCATGGGGAAGTAGCCCAGGGAGCTGTAGTTGTAGCTGTCACGTAGTTGATACAGGGAACATTGTAGACAGCTGCTATCCACAGGGCCCTGGGCTGGAACCCTGTGTAGAGTGTGGGTCTGGGTTCCCCCCAGCCACCCAACTCCTGATCGGACATAGGAGGAGTTGACCTGATCTGTGACCAACACCAGAAGGCAAGGTCTAATTTGGAAAGGGATCTGGCCTGTCCCCGACCCACTAGGTGGGACAGAGAGACTGCGGGGATTGTTCTCCGTTTCCCCCACGCTGGCCAGTGATGAGGTGAGCTGAGTGAACGGCAGGTTTGAACCTCTAGCAGAAGTGGCCAAACTGAGGGCTGCCGTGAACCTCTGAGGTGAGCAAATCCGCCAAAAAGCGCAGGACCCACCAAGGCAGAGGAGGAACTTTGTCACACCCAATTAGCCCATTCTCTTAGCTATCTAGAATGCTACACAGCAAGCAACTGTCACTGCTGCTCCTCCAGCCAGTGCGATGATTATGTCTACACCAGTCCTTGGGTGTGACACCAAGAAAGTCATTGCAATAGGATACTAGTCACACGATCAATGATATTTACTTTAAATGTGAATGCCTCAGCCTTCCTGCAGTGCCAGGAGACCCTTATCTGGTGACCACGATCTCTTCCCTTGATGTTATTTCAAACAGGATTCATTTCTGCTCATTCAGCTGGAGAATGAACAGGTCTCCTGTGCCAGGAGAGGCTTTGCAAGAGGATCCTGCCTAGCTGGACTCACCAAACTACTGTGCCTTTTGAAACATAAAGCTCAGGTGGGGACAGGGAGGGACAGAGTAAATAACATAATTTTAAAACACTTCATGTTCCTAAGAAATCCCCTTAATCCCTTCCTCATACGCTTGTTACCCCAAGTCCCCATCAGCTACTGTTATTGAAGCGCTGTTCTGAGCAGAGAGCAGGAACTGAATCCAGAGTCTCTCTTGCGTCACAATGCAGGTACAAAGCTGGTACATTATCTCCACCACCGGAGCTCTTGAGATGACATGACTAACCTAAGACGCAGAAGGTCAGTATTCAAGTCCTGTCTGTGCCACAGACTACTTGTGTGAGGCTGGGAAAAATCACTGAATTGTGCCTCATTTCTCCATGTGGATAATAACCCTTCCTTTGCCACTCTGGTGTAGTTAGATTGCGAGCTCTTTGGGGCAGGGACTGCCTTGCTATGGGTTTGCACACCATCTAGCATCATACAGCCCTGCTCTCAGTTGGGACGTCTAAGTGCTACTGTGGTATTATAGACACGGCTGGCAGCATTATTGCCCATTATTAAGGATGCCTGACATCTCACATTATAAGAACCTGTTTTCAGTTGCTCATAACTTTGACAAACTTAAACCACTTGGGCTGAAATTTTCCATGCCAGGTGTTTGCCTCAGGCTGAATTTTTTATTATTTTTTTTTAAAAAGGTAAGCCAAAATTGTTCAGTCATTTCCAAGAATGAAGCTATGGAAAAATACATTGCTTTGCCCAGATCAATCTATTCTGGTGACCTTTTCTTTGAACCTTATGGTGAACTTTCTCTACATACCTTCCAACTACTGCAACAAATGAAGCAGGGATCCTACAGATTACAGTCTACTTCACCAGGCAACCCTGAATTGTCCCCAGAGCAAGTCCATCCTATGCACTGAATGAGGGACCTGTGGAAAAAATAGTATGTGATCATGTAATTAAAGACCATGATACTGCATATGCACAGGCAACCTTAATTCTGGCATTTCCTAACGTGAATGCTTGATTTTACTTGACTTCTAACATAGTTTTTTGCTGTAATAAGTAATAATGCTCATAATAAAGCATCAGCCCTCCCAATGCTCCTGCTACAATGCTGCAGATCCACACTGTCCCATACTCATTTGTTCATTAAGTTGTTTAGGGCACAATTAAGCCCCAAACCAGTACTTCTAGCATTTATAGAAATACTGCAGTAATGAGGCCTGTATTTTGGTTTGTGGGTAGATTCCTTTTTAAAGTTACATGGCGTAATTAAAATGTCTATGCTGAGAGCAACCCTTTGGAATGCCTGCAGGCTGCTGGATTTGCTGAATGAGAAGAGATATGAATAAAATGCCCTATTCCTATGTCTTTGACTTTGCCATAGGGAAAGCATATTGCCTGGTAGAGGAAATGAGGCATTGCTAAATGAAATGGCATAATTAGTGGGAACTTCAACCCAAGTTCCTAGTTATTAGTTCTAAATTGTAGTCAGTGGCTCTCTCATACAACCCAGCCCTTTCAGTGGCACTATGAAAACCACATACTTGGGGATTGTGAGAGAAGGGGAGCATGTGAGATGATCTCTCTTACACCATTGTCTGCAGAAAGGAAAGGTAGGAGCCGCCCCAGGAATTAGGCAATAGCCACCACAATCCTCTGCTTATTACAGCAATCACTAGCAGAGCAGTGAAGTGTGATGTCAGAGTATTAGGACATCAGGCGGGGAATAAGCAGTGGCCATGACAGATACGGCCATTTTCTGCAATATCTTTGAACTCAATTCAATCAGATTTGTCAAATAGCTTTGGAGTCCATTGTATTAAAAATGCAGCGATTATGCATTACTACAGACTTGTCTGTAGCTTGGGAGACATGACCAATGTAAACTCTGGGAAGCATTATGAGCTTCAAGGGACTATTTGAAATAATGTGCCTGACAAGAAGGAACTTATGGGACAAACAAAGTTAAGTGGGTTTCCCAGGAAATCTCTAGGGTATGCAAATATACCCCCGATAGTTATGCAAGAACTCGACCTTTTGAAGCATCACCCTGAGGAGGGGTCCTTTGTCTGCTGATCACCTGTTACATGAGGATAAGATCAGAGGCCCAAAATATATAAAGGAGCCACTCACAGATCCCTGGGTGTTCTTGTTCTGAGTCAAGGCAGTTAGGAACATACAACCACAGAAAAACCAGTTGGGGGTTTGAAGTATTGGAACCAGATCCTCTTTGGAGCTGGGGTGATCTCTGGTCAGCTTATTAGCATAAGTTTAGGTTCTTGAATTGTTTTTAATACGTTTTCACTGTCATGCTTTCACCTTAAGAATAAATGTGCTTGCTTAGGAAAAGCTGTGTGGTACCTTATAACAACTGGGGGTAGTTACACTGCTCAGGGCCTCTGCGGCCTGCTTAATCAGTCAGACTTGCTGGGGGACTCACAATGCAGGCAGAGAACCGCACAGCCTGGAAAACCCCAGTCAGCAGGGAAAGAGACAGGTGTCTCCACCCAAGAGAGGTGACAGCTGGGGAGCCAGAAGCCTGACAGTGGGTGCCCTGGATGAACCATGGAGAGGGAATACAGGTGCAGTTGCCTTGAACTCTGAAACTGCTGCCTACTTAAAAAGCAAAAGGTCAGTTGCCCAAATTGAATACTAAAGGGAAAGGGAAGAGTAATGCAGCTACATATCAGATAAGCTGGATATCCTTCATCATGACTAAGTAATGAACAATCGCTGGTGTCAGGAAAGTTGGCATTGTCATCATTAGTAATGGAACAGGAGAATAAACAAATTCAGAGGTGCTGGCAGAGAGGGGAAAGCCACGAGATTGCTGACGTAGCTGAGGCTAACTTAACACATGGCCCAGTCTCACAGAAACACACTTCACAGGCTCCCTCCTTGCCAACCCAATGACCTCAAGGCCATTGACACAATCAATGGCACTGCAGAGAATTTGGCTCAATGTGTCACTGACTAGTTGTTCATGTGCCAGTGACATCTTGTTGTCGGTTATGGTGTTTAAAACGTATACAGGCTCCTCAACGGTAGGCTCTAGATATTGCCTGATGGCTGATCAGTTGAAAGCAGTAGTCTGATTCTGTTCTACTGCGGATCTTATACCATGCCCATCACTGCGATATCTGAGCCCCATCCACAGACAGACACTACGTTCGGTCCATTCTTCAAGGAATGAAGTAAATGACACTAAGACCGAGGATCTTCCTCCCAGTATATGTCACTCACGTACACAAGTCCCATTCACCTTGAATGGGAGTTAGCAAAAACAGAAAAGCTGCACACAGGTAATTCCACTTGCAAGAATGTCAAGCTGGCATTCTAGTGGGTCCAACACCTGTTGCCAGAAATCTCTCTCCAGCCTACTGGCTTGAAAATTCCCCAGACCAATGCCACATCCCCCTGCCCCGCACCACATGGACCCTTCTGTTATCAAGGCTGACCACAGTTTAGTCCAGTGCTTGTCTGGGATGCTCCATCCAAACAAGAGGGTCTGCTTGCTCTCCCAGGCCCCATTAACAATTATGCTGTGTGAGTTCAATAGGTTCTTCTGGAAGGTTCTTTTGTCATGACTTTCTGAATTTAATCATTTCCAAGGACATTCTCCTCCCAAGTACTCATATCTCAGTGATTCAATAACATGCATTTCAGTACCACCGTAGCATGACAGAAGCACTGAAGAAAGTGGATGGAAAATGGGCTTCCCCCACCCTCTGTGGAAAAGTTAAATACAATTGAATTTGCTGTTGGTTGGGTGGGTGGGTGGTTTCATCAAAAACTGCCAAAAGACAAAATAAAATATGATTTTTCTGACCAAAAATCCCCATTTTTCTAGGAAAGCAGGCACATTCTGCTAAACACTCTTGTCAACAACTCATTTTTTTTTAATCAAAAACTATTTTGATGGAAAATTTCTGACCAGTTCCATTTATACCCCCATTTCAAATCAACAAACAGCAGAAGGCTATACTATGTACATGTTTTGGCTTTATTATTGCATGTTCTGTTACTTCGTCTCTTTGGGAAAGACATAGGGACTGACCCAAAGCTCATTAAAATCAAAGGAAAGACTCACTGATCTAGGTACTTACATGGCCTTCATCGTTGTCGTATCTGAGCATCTCAATCATTCACGAGACAGAGCTTTCTTAGGGGCTGACCCAAGACTGTGGAAGGAACTCCCCAAGAACTAAGGACCATCACAAACCTCGCAGCTTTCTACTCCAAGTGCAACGCATCAGGGACACCTTCTCTAACAGAAACAGAGTAGCAACATGTGTATTTATTTTTCTCATTAGTTATTGAGACAAGGTGGGTGAGGCTCAAAACCTTGTCCCCTTCCACCAATAGAAGTTGGTCAAATAGAAGATATTACCTTATCTACCTTGTGTCTCTCATACCCTGAGACCAACACAGTGACAACAACACTGCAATTAATTAACGGTTGTGAGATGCTCATATATGACAATGATGAGGGATATATATATATAAGGGCTGTCAAGCAATCAAAAAACAGATTAAAAAAATTAATCGTAATTAATTGTGTTGTTAAACAATAATAGATGCCATTTATTTAAGTATTTTTGAGGTTTTCTACATTTTCAAATATATTTATTTCAATTACAACACAGAATACAAAGTGTACAGTGCTCACTTTATATTTATTTTTGATTAAAAATATTTGCACTGTAAAAAACAAAAAATGTATTAGGTGAATTGAAAAATACTAAGTACTGTAGTGCAATCTTTTTATCATCAATGTTGAACTTACAAATATAGAATTATGTACAAAAAATAACTATATTCAAAAATAAAAATGTAAAACTTTAGCACCTACAAGTCCACTCAGTCCTACTTCTTGTTCAGCCAATCGCTCAAACAAGTTTGTTTACATTTGCAGGAGACAATGCTGCCCACTTCTTGTTTACAATGTCACCTGCAAGTAAGAACAGGTGTTCGCATGGCACTGTTGTAGCCAGCGCCGCAAGATATTTACGTGCCAGATGTACTAAGATTCATATGTCCCTTCATGCTTCAACCACCATTCCAGGGGACATGTGCCCATGCTGATGATGGGTTCTGCTCGATAACAATCCAAAGCAGTGCGGACCGATGCATGTTCATTTTTATCATCTGAGTCAGATGCCACCAGCAGAAGGTTGCTTTTTTTTTTTGGTGGTGGTTTGGGTTCTGTAGTTTCCACATTGGAGTGTTGCTCTTTTAAGACTTCTGAAAGCCTGCTCCACACCTCGTCCCTCTCAGATTTTGGACGGCACTTCAGATTCTTAAACTTTGGGTCGAGTGCTGTAGCGATCTTTAGAAATCTCACGTTGGTACCTTCTTTGTGTTTTGACAAATCTGCCATGAAAGTGTTCTTAAAATGAACAACATGTGCTGGGTCATCATCCGAGACTGCTATAACATGAAATATATGGCAGAATGTGAGTAAAACAGAGTAGGAGACATATAATTCTCCCCCAAGGAGTTCAGTCACAAATTTAATTAACACATTTTTTAACGAGCATCATCAGCATGGAAGCATGTCCTCTGGAATGGTGGCCAAAGCATGAAGGGGCATATGAATGTTTAGCATATCTGGCATATAAATACCTTGAAACACCAGCTACAAAAGTGCCATGCGAACACCTGTTCTCACTTTCTGGTGACGTAAATACTAAGCGGGCAACATTATCTCCCGTAAATGTAAACAAACTTGTTTGTCTGAGCAATTGGCTGAACAAAAGGAGGACTGAGAGGACTTGTAGGCTCTAAAGTTTTAAATTGTTTTGTTTTTGAGTGCAGTTATGTAACAAAAATATTCTACGTTTGTAAATTGCACTTTCATGATAAAGAGATTGCACTACTGTACTTGTTTGAGGTGAATTGAAAAATACTATTTTATCTTTTTGCAATTCAAATATTTGTAATCAAAAATAATATAAAGTAAGCACTGTACACTTTGTATTCTCTGTTGTAACAGAAATCAATATATTTGAAAATGTAGAAAAACATCCAAAATATTTAATAAATTTCAAATGGTATTCTATAGTTTAACAGTGTGATTAATCGCAATTATTTTTTTTAAATCGCGATTAATTTTTTTGAGTTAATCGCATGGGTTAACTGCGATTATTCGACAGCCTTAATATACATATTTGACAAAACAGACACACACACACACATATATATAATTTCAAAGATCCAAAACAAATCCATTCCAAACACTTCTCCCCATGGAGAGAGGAAGAGAGAACAAACACGTGACAGCTATTACTCATTGTTTAATGCACTACTGGAAGGTACTACACCAGTGATAGCAGTATAAGAATATCTACAGAAGAGATTTTGTCCTTACAATATCCCAGTGAGGTACAGAAGTATTATCCCTATTTTGCAGATGCAGAATGGAAGCAGAAGATTGATTAGGTGACATGCCCAAGGTCACATCAGCCTGAGTCAGTATTTGAACCCAGCTCTCTTCAGTCACAATCCAGTGCCCTATTAGCAGACTTTCTTTCCTAGCACTATCCCAATGGGCTTTGCATCAGGCCCTTAATTCTGCATGATTGAGATTGTTAATGTGGGAACAAGCATGGGTTTTTTCAGGAGCGAGGGAACACTCAAGAAAAGTATACATTTTTGCCCTGGCCAGGCCACCAAATACCTCCTCCACCATGAGCTAGTAGGTGGCTTACCAAAGTAACAAATACCTTTTGCAAACCAAGGAAGCCATCTTAATATTGTGAGAAAGCCAGGAGTGATCTCAGATGCAGAGGTGCCCTCAGGCTAGCCGTCATATACCCTCACACTAATCAGAACACTTCATAACAACCAGGCTGGTCACACCAACCCTTAACTGATGCTCCTGATATCCATCTCTCTTGACAAAGAATCACTGAAGCCTGTCAAATCACTATCTAGCTACTGTGACAAAATTCCTCCTCTATCTTGGTGGGTCCTGCGCTTATTGGCGGATTTTCTTGCCTCAGAGATTCACCATGTGGGTTGGGGAACAGCCCAGAGACCTTCCCCTCAGGAAGAACCCACAGTCCAGGTCAATTGGGAGGTTTGGGGGGAACCCGGGCCCGCCCTCTACTCCGGGTTCCAGCCCAGGGCCCTGTGGACTGCAGCTGTCTATAGTGCCTCCTGTAACAGCTGCATGACAACTACAACTCCCTGGGCTACTTCCCCATGGCCTCCTCCAAACACCTTCCTTATTCTCACCACAGGACCTTCCTCCTGGTGTCTGATAACGCTTGTGCGCCTCAGTCCTCCAGCAGCACACCCTCTCCCTCTCAGCTCCATGCGCCTCTTGCTCCCAGCTCCTCACACTCACACCACAAACTGAAGTGAGCTCCTTTTAAAACCCAGGTGCCCTGATTAGCCTGCCTTAATTGATTCTAGCAGCTTCTTCTTAATTGGCTCCAGGTGTCCTAATTAGCCTGCCTGCCTTAACTGGTTCTAGCAGGTTCCTGATTACTCTAGTGCAGCCCCTTCTCTGGTCACTCAGGGAACAGAAAACTACTCATCCAGTGACCAGTATATTTGCCCTCTATCAGACTCCTGTACCCCACTGGTCTGGGTCTGTCACAGTACCTAGCACTCCCTCTCTCCCCCCTCTGAATGTCATCAGGAGAGGTGGCTTCACACTGTAATTGTGGCACAGAGGAGACTTGGTACTATATAATCATTTACCGCTGTCCTCCCCTCCGCTCCCTTTCTTCTTCATCCTCTCACTTTGTCTCTATTCCCTCATTATAACCACTTGCCTTTTTCATTGTTCTCCTGTATACCCGCACCCCCAATCCCACTCACTGCTCCTATAAAATCATAGAAATGTCAGGCTGGAAGGAACTTTGAGAGGTCATCAAGACCAGCCCCCTGCACTGAGACAGGACCAAGTAAACCTAGACCATCCTTGACAGGTGTTTGTCCAACTGGTTCTAAAAAACATCCAGTGAGGGGGATTCCACAACCTCCCTAGGAAGCCTATTCCAGTGCCAGTTAGTTTTCCCTAATATCTAACCTACGTCTTCCTTCCTGGAGATTAAGCCCATTCCTTCTTGTCCTGCCTGCAGTGAGCATGGAGAACAACTGATCACCATCCTCTTTATAACAGACTATTACCAGGTCCCCCTTCAGTCTTCTTTTCTCAAGACTAAACATGCCAGTTTTTTTTAACCTGTCCTCGTATGTCAGGTTTCCGAAAGCTTGTGTTGTTTTTCAGAGTAGCAGCCGTGTTAGTCTGTATCCGCGAAAAGATCAGGAGTACTTGTGGCACCTTAGAGACTAACAAATTTATTTGAGCATAAGCTTTTGTGGGCTACAGCCCACTTCTTCAGATGCATAGTGTTTTTGTTGCACTCCTCTTCTCAGCTCTGTCTTTTTCTCCAATGCACTTTTTACCTCACTGTTATTCTGTAGGAAGGGAGGGTTCCTGGCTGAGCAGGGAACTGAGAACCAGCTCAACCAGGGGCTTCTAGGTTTTATTCCTGACTCTTTCCCTGATGCTTTCTGTAGTCTTAGACATATCACTTTGCTTTCCATTTTGCTCATCAGTAATATGGGGATAATAGTACTTAGCTCAGAGGAGTTGGTAAAGCTTTTTGAAATCCTTCCATGAAAGTTCCTAGATAAGTGTAAAGTGTTATTAAATAGCAATCCCCTCATCCAAAATCATTTTTAGTTTTATTCCCAAAGAGTGAAAAATTCATCCCTACAAAGAGCCAAAGCACATAAAGTAGATAGTACTGATGTCTCCGATGGGCAGGGCCGACGAGAGTGGGGGGGAAGCCGGTACAAATTACCGGGGCCCGGTGGTCTGGAAGGGGGCCCGGGGCCCAGCTTCCCCCCCCCCCTCGTCTGCCCTGTTTAGCCTTGCTGGGAGGCCCAAAAAAAAATTTTCACCAGGGCCCGAACCCGCTCTCGGCGGCCCTGCCAACAGGCCAAAGTGGTGCTAGAGGTCTTGTATTTCCCCTATGCATGGGGGTGAATTTTACCCAACATCATTTTTTCATACCTCCACAAAGTTAAGAAGTCTGCCCTATATATGTTGTTTCTCTTGCCTTTGATGTAAATTGCTCAGTTTTAACATGTTTAAAACAAACATATGGAAGTATTTCTTCACACAATGCACAGTCAACCTGTGGAATTCATTGCCAGGGGATGTTGTGAAGGCCAAAAGTATAACTTGGTTCAAAAAAAGAATCAGATAAGTTTATGGAGAATAGATCCATCAAGTGCTACTAGCCAAGATGGTTAGGGAGGTAACCCCATGCTCTGGGTGTCCCTAAACCTTCAGCTACCAGAAGTTGGGACTGGAAGACAGCAATGAATCACTTGAAATTGCCCTGTTCTGTTCATTCCCTCTGAAGCATCTGGCACTGGTGACTGTCAGAAGACAGAATACTGGGCTAGATGGACCATTGACCTGACCCAATATGGCTGTTTTTATGTTCTTGTGTATATTTCTTGCCCTCTGCAACTTCCCTGGGTTTTCACGCGTGTGTCATCAATGACAGATTTTTTTTAAATATCTTTCAAAAGCATTTTGAGCAACTGAATCGACTAGAAAACTAGGACAACTGAACCTCTCCAAATGGTGAAGTGATCACACAGAAATGGGATATAATTCTAAACACATTTTGAAGAGTAACAAAGGACAAACCTGGGGAAAGGAGTCCTGACGGCAAAGGTTACTTACTCTATTGTTAGAAGAGCTGGCTTGCAGTCAGGATTAGATTTTCTCCCAACCATGTTCCCTTACATAATACTGAAGAAGGTTTCCAGTCTCACTGCCCTCGCCTTCAGGGAGAGCAAAACAAAAACAAAACACAGTGTCCAAAAGCCATTTGGATAATTGCATTATGGGCACTTCCCTTTTCCCCCGGAGCTATTTTCAGAATCACTGGGGATGCAACTGGGTTGAAGCACAGGACTGGAAGTCATGAGACCTGGGGCCAAATTCACCCATGCTTCCACTAGCTTATACTGGAGAAAACTCTGGCAGAGGGCCTTGAAATGGAGAGCCTTCGAGTGGAGAGTGGAGGATGGAGAAGGTTGCACTGATCTAAAAAGGCAGAAATCTCCCTTGCACCAAGGGCACTGAAGGAAGATAAAACAGTCCAAAACATGGGTGGCTGTGGCTAGTTAAGGGGCAAGCAAGAAAAACACTGATCCAGGGCAACCCCTCAATAACCGTCACCGGCAGGGCTCCGAAGGAGTCTAAACTAAAGCCATCCTCCCTACTCACCCACCCAACGTGGAACACCTGAGGGAGGACAGTGGAGTCACCTGCCACCAGCACTCTGTTGGGGTGAATGCCCTCCCTTTCTGGGTTGCCGAGGGCCTTGTTAATGAACAGGGGTGTAATTTACACCACTCTGAGACAGCACTACTGAATTTGTCCCCCTGAGTCTACTCCCAGCTCTAGCACTGATTTGCTGCTTGAACTTGATCTTTAATTTTAAATCACGATTGGATTTTTTCTTCTAAAAGTTCAAAGGGGAATTAATTCAGTGAAGTGCTAGGACCTGCCTTACATAGGAGGTCAGACTAGATGAGCATAGATTATGAGGCTAGAAGGGGCCTCTGTGAATCTATGGATATTGAGAGAAATCCTAAGAGATACTCAGTCCTACTGGGGAATCAGATCTCTGCTAGAGTCAATGGGGTTTGCTGGTCCTTGGAGCTGGCCCATAAATCGAAAGTCACCGTGTCCTTCTCTGCTATTGTTGTTCCTTTGCAGTCACCAAAAACCAACATAAATATGATTTAACTGTTAACTGGCGATCTATTTAACATTCACTGCCTGGAGCTCCACCCTAGCGCCTTCAGATTACTCGGGGATAAAAGAGGAAAGTTTGCTTCATGACACTGGCTAACCCACCCCAGAAGGATAATAGAGGTAAATGTATATTCATGAGTCAGCAAGCAGCATGCATGATGCCCTTGCACATAGTTACACCCCCAGGAGTCACTGCCAGTTCAAATCAGAGCAGGTTATTAATCAAGGCCAGCTACTGAAACCCAATAGCTAGAGTATATCTGACTAACCTACTTCCCCCAGCAGCTGCTGGAATCCCTACCAGATTTTACTATTTTTGAATGACACGAGCAAGGGGATATTTTGCACCTGGGCTTGTCTAAATAAGGACATTACTTTTTAGAAAACAAGGACTGAAAGCTTGCAGTGGAGGTTGTTTTAGAAATGACGCCTCCTAAGAGAGAGCTCCATAAAGGGATCTTCCCCACTGAGAGAGGCTTGATTCTTTCATAGACTGGAAAGAAGGAGCAATGGAATAAACAGAATCTCTCTTCCTCGTTTCTGTGGGTAGTAGCGGGGCATAGCCACTCCTGCTATAAGAAACCTGACCAAGTGGTCAGAAATTGGATGCAAGTATCTGTCTTTGCCGCTGTATGTAGCAGAGGAGGGGGAAAACAAGGCACAACCCGAGGACAAATCTTGTTACACTTAGACAGCAGCTAACAGGTTTCATTCATTTTTTTTTCTATTAACTCTATCGAGTTGTCAGTTTCACTCAGAGAATCAAGCAGAACCAAACCTCCAGCTCTGCTGATCTCCGTGCTGGCTACAGAGTAAAAAAAAAAAACCCACCTCCCGCCATCCTCCTGGAGAACTCAGCTGCACTGCCCAGCGCCCAGGCGGATTTCGAGCAATCATGCTGTGATTTGAAACTGACGAGGGCTCCTTACCTGTCTGTCTGGGGTTCCTTAGCTCTGATGTTTGCCAACCCTCTGTTAAAAATGCGAAAGGGGGGGTGGGGTGGAAAAGGCGGCTCCTTTTCTAAAAGCTCCTAAGGCCAGGTGCGTTACACATGAGAAGGATTTAAGAGACTTCTTAAAAAGCCAGTGCTTGGGGGGGGGGGGGGGGGAAATCGTCCAGCGCTTTAAAGGTTAACATCCTCTGCTGAACAACATGCGTTTTATCCAACCACATCCCAGAGTCGCTTTTCCAGCACACTGACCAATGAGTGCAGCCAGTGGGAAGGGCTTAGGATGCTGGGTAGGTTGGGTCCCCCCCCCTCCCCTTTCTCACCCCCTCCTTCCCCCATTTTTTTGTTTGTTTTGTTTAGTAAATTAATGCAGCAAGAAAGTCCCAAGATCTGGCGAGCTCTATCCGGCTGAGATGGGGCAAGGAGGATAATGTAATGGATTAAGAGGCCACTGAGGTACTTTTCTTTCTTTATTTCTGATCACCAGGGGAGTCCCAGACCCATGAAACTTGCCCTCGGCTTCCTCTCCACTTGAGCCCCCAAGCAATGGGACACCTTCCCTGCAGCAACAACAACTTACTCCGGGGGGGAACATCCCAGAAGGCAGGAATCAGCAGCAGCCAAACGGTCCAGCAGGAGAACAAGATTTCCGGGACAATACAGCAAATGCCCAGCACTGACAAATTCCCTTGGATTTAACTGGAGAAGACACCCCAGCTAGAGGAGGAAATTAAAAGCGTTGGGCTGGTGGGGTGTGTTTTTGGGGGGGTTGGGGTTTTTTTGGTTTTTCCCCCTATCCCCCCTCCCCCATGGCAAATATACTCTGGTTGCATATTGCCTGTTCCAGCAACTCGATGCCAGGACTGGGATCCCACTGAAGGGAAAGGAGATTTCTGTGTAGGAATCTGCTCGTCCAACCAAACCACACTGCAGTGTGGGGGGGCGGAAAAAAATCCGCGGTGGAGTTTAAACACCAAGTCTCTCTCCAAGGTGCTGACACGGGGGTCTCTGTCCAGGGTCCTGAATTCACAGCCTCCTGCTCCCCCCCGCAACTCGCTCATAGGAAGATTGTCTGAAAATCACCACGTAGGAAGTTCCAGCACTTTATTCCGCCTGGTTTGGGGGTTTGGTTTTTATTACCGCCGTTGTTGTTATTTTTTTAAGTGGAAATTTAATCATTGGCTTATTTTATTTTATTTTTAAACTCGTGGACTACAAATCACCAGATCGTAAACAATGTTTAACGTCAATGCACTTGGAGTCTACGTTTGGGAAACTCTAGTATTCTTCAGGTAGGCTGTTTTCTACTGCCCACTGGGCTAGGATGTGTGCGTCGGAGTTTGCATGGATGGATGTGCTGATGTTTCCTTGGGGTTAATACCTGGGCTTGATATTCTCCAGCCATCAGTTGCCCGCCCCCCGCCTCCCTCCCTTTTCCTTTCTGATGATTCCCTGGGTCTGACTATTTAACATTCCAAGGCTAGAGACTTTAGGTGGCTTTATGAGTTACTCCGTTTAATTAGCACTGCGTTCTCTCTCTCTCTCTAACCGCAGTGCTGAAAACACCAGGTCCTCAGACTGGTAGGAAAGTGACAACTAGTGGTGGCTGAGAATATTGCATTTCAACTTGCACGATTAAATAGTTTATTTTCTTCTTAAAATTGTAGGCTTGAGGGGGATCTGTTTCCATGGTCAGTTCTCATGGTATCTTTAGAAATAATTGACTTGCTGATTATGGAATACTCAACCTCCTGTTTTTCAGCCTGTAATGTATACATCACCTGGACACACAGGAGTAAAATCATTTCTTTTCCTAAACTTTCTACAAACCACTTTTTTAAAAAAAATCCTAAAATTAGGGGAAAAAATACCCAAGTGATGAATAAGGTCATTTTGCAACATGATGCACTTTAAATCTTGATTTTGATCAGCTCTATTTTGAAGCTATATCTTGTTTATAGAATAAGATAGGAGAATGAGCACTCTAACTCTCTGAAGGGACTCTGTTTCACCTCTTACGAATGCTTTTATTAAACCCATCAAGAGAAATATTGGCACATAACAGCACTGCTGTATCTGAATGAATAATGCAATCGGCTGTGATGATAATGATAGATGTCACATACATGCATTTGGAAAATCATTCTTCTTTTATGACTTGCAGGGCTCATCAATCTTACACTTCATTGAAATTGCATGGCTCTCATGTGGCAACCTCTGTGTGTTTTAAACATATTAATGCCCAGTCTTGTATTTTAATAAGGGACCGTGAATAGTATTCTCTACAGGTATAATGTATATTGCCAGGGTCATTGTTAATTATGTTATTTTCACAATAGTAGTAGGACAATTATTATCTACCAGATTTTGCTAACTGGCTTTTCCCTATGAATGCCAAGGTCTTCCCAAACATAAAACTTGAAACCTTTTCCAATTCCTCCACAATCAGAATTAAAGAGAAGGAACCCCTGATAAGAAACCACAGTTCACCTGCTAATACTATGCAGAAAATGGACAGCAATTTTGCAGCATAAGCGCAGAGTGCTTCATAATGGGGTATTTAGAACGTAGATCAAGGAAGCAGGACTTTGGAAACAACTTCCCAGGGACTCTAAAACAACCCAACCTTCAGTACTTTAAAATGTGTCTCTTCAACTCCCATGTGGCGACACTGAAAAGCATGGTGGAGGTGGGCAAATAGGTAACATTTGTATGCAAATTAAATCCTTCATTTGGCCAGCAGTAGGCAACAGTGAACCAGAGAGATGAAAGAGAAGATTACTTAAACATAAACACATCTTCCCACTTTGCCCTAAACTTTCTGGAATGCTGGCTACCCTCTTCTGGAAAAACAACAACAACAACAAAAACACCTAGATGGTAAGAACAGAAGAAAATACCTAAACCAAAGTTTGATGTGGTCCTAATATCATAGACAATGACAGCTTCTCCTATAAGTTTCCAAAGTCCTACTTCCTTGATCTCCTCTAAGAAGAGTCATATTTGTGTATACCCATTTTACCTCTTGCCTATCTTGTTCTAAAACAAATTCTGCACACTCTGCATTTGATATGTATCACACAGTGTGCGTGAGTGGGGAGGAATTGATATTCAGAGGTACTGAACATCTGCAGATCCTGTTGACTACAACTGGACTTCTGGGTATGCAGTACCTTTGAAAACCAGGCTCCTGTGTTAATATATATGAATATATAATGCTGTGTATTACATACATAATTGTGCCTGTGTCACTCATACAAAAAGGGTACTTTAGTTTTAGGTGTAATATAAAATATTTTAAAATATTCATGACAATTATCCTTAACAACAGAAGTTATTTGAATTGAACTAAACTATCACCTGCAATTATTCTCTAAATAAGAAGCAAATCAACAATTCCTGTACAGAGTAGGTTCTGCATATTCCCCCCCACCCCACACACACACACACACACTTTATTTATTACAGGCTAAAATCCACCAGCCCTTCAAGGCAGGAATAGCTTTGCTATTTCAGCTTTAATAAGGTAATTTAAGATTAATAGATTTAATAAGATAACTTCCATTAACCGCCGTTTACAAAGTTAATATGCCAACTACCCACGCAGAAGTCATGCATAGTGTAATCCAAGAAAACCAATCTGGTAATCCAATAATCCAAAACAGAAGAATGCATTACATTAAATTATATGGTGTGCCCACTTTATTGTCAGTCTGTCAAAAATATTGTGGAAAGAGGATCTGTGATGTGTCAGCACGCCAACTGTAAAATAATAAAGAAAAAACCAATAAAGACAGATGGGGGGGAAATCAACACAGCAGATACAGAAAATAAAATTAGATCTGCTGTTTAGCCATAAGGCCTCTGCCAGCCTTACAAAAAAAAATCCTGTGGGAAAAAATAACATCTGGTATCTGATTGCAAACATTAAGATATTGCCAATATAATATTTGTTTCTGTTACAGTTGGGGTGTTTTAGTAAGATTTGCCATAAGCAGCTTGATCCAAAATGTTTTTTTATGGAAGAAGGTGTTTTATTTTTCTACCTGCCTTCACAGAGTGCAGTCACTTTACTGTGACTAAGACAATTACGGAGTCTCTAGGGAAGACAGAATGGAGTGGTGTTTATATCAGACAAATTGTTGGGTTTGTTTTCTAACATTTCTCTAAACTGAACTCCGTAAGGGGGAATAATATTTCTTGAGTTGATAATGGATAGGGCCACATTTTCAAATACACCCTCTAATCTGTGCATACCTTTATGCAGACATATTAAAATAATGTGTCTAGGAGTCAAACTGTCTAATTTGCATGAATAAATCCTGCAAATTCCATCATGCAAAACACAAATTTAGAGGCTGTATTTTCAAATGTGACCCGTAATGGTCTTGCCTGTATTTCCTGCCTGTTGTACCACTGCACTAAACCTAGTGATGCAGAAAGATCACTCCAGATGTCAACAGAGAGTGTCCATGCACCTAGGCTGTATTGGGATGGGATAGAAAATAAGGGGAACCTGGAATATATTTTTACTGAGATGGACATTGCTTTGAAATGATCCACTAAAATAACATGGGCCCAATTCTTATCTCGCTTATATTGCAGTAAATCAGGAGTAATTCCAGTGAAGTCAACAGAATTATACCAGTGTAAACAAAATCAGATGCAGGCCCTGCCTGAACAGAGAGTTCTTTGCGCTAACAGGAATGATACTAGATTACTGTTCTGAGTAATCTGCATGCTGAAAGTTGCTGCCCCTGTGAAAAACCTGTTGGACTGCTTTATCCAATATTTTCCTACCTGCACCCCCTACTCATCTCAAAGTATCAAAATTCCTTTAACGAATGTATTTGTAAACAATGAGAAGTTCCCAGATTGAATATGAAATCCCCGTTAACCTCGCAGAGACCAAGGCACCCACAAATTTTCTTCCAGCTCTGTCTCTATGGACTTTAACAAGCAATATGCACTTTGAGCCACTCACTTCTGTTTCATGAAAATACAGCGGGGGGGGGGGGGGGTATACGTCCAAACTTCCACCTCACCTCTGCAAAGCTGAATAGCATTGCAGTGAAATCTGTGAGCAGGGCACTAAAAGGCTTCTAGAGTCATAGGCTGAACAGATGAGCTGCTGTTTCCTTAAGTTAAGGAGCAATTTCCACACACTAAAGAAAACAACATACTGAGAATTTTGCATCAAGACCTGTTGTGCCTGTGTTCTGAGATTATTCATTTTATCACTGAAGAAGAATAATGAGCAAAGCCTTAAAATAACTGGTTGTAAAGAGGATCTTTAACTTACTTAGTCTAGGACCTATAATAGCTCCATTAAAGACCATTAAAAAGGTTACATCTTCAGAGCTTAAAAATGTGATGAGGTGGACAGCTCCTCCAAAAGAAACCTTTCAAATCATTCCACTAGAACAGATCGATTTGGAATCACCCCTACTAGAAGCAGGAGGCACTTTTCTATGTTGTCTGATAGAGATTTTTTAAATTATATTTGTAATATTCATTTTGATGGGGGAAAGAAAAGGTCATTTTTAAAAATACACAGAAGGCTTTATAATATGTAACAGGCTGCATCCTGATGCCTCTCAACTAATCACCAGCATCACTTCCTTAGGATGGCAACTGTGTGGATTATTGGGTCTCTCCTTGATTAGCCGTGAAATCCAAAGGAAACCCCATGATAAAGCAAACAAAAATCAAAGGATCGATAGGTGTCCAAATAGAAACCATGTTTTCTTAAGAGTCTAAATGGGGGAGAGGGAAAATGTAACTGTTCCAGTTGAAAAGAATGCTGCAGAAAAGCCAGTCCCCCCCCCCCCAAAAAAAAGCCTTGTTTCTACAGCATGGTCACAGACCACTGTTGAGTTACTAAAGGCCAGTTTTTGCCACCCTTATTCTCCTCATTCTGAAAGCAGTTCAACTGGCATCACTAAGTTCAGATGCCTCAACGGGGCTACCTGCAGAATAAGGCAGCGCTCACTGAGAGTCCAGATGGCAGAATCTGACCGTTACATATGATGAGCATGTAAGATCTTTTGTGGTCCCAGGGATTAGCTGAAAACAAGACCTTCTTCAAGGTCAACATCTGAGTCAGTGTCCAGGATGTTCCCAATTCCACTCCCCAGGGGGAAAGTATCAGAGGGGTAGCAGTGTTAGTCTGGATCTGTAAAAAGCAACAGGGAGTCCTGTGGCACCTTATAGACTAACAGATGTATTGGAGCATAAGCTTTCGTGGGTGAATACCCACTTCGTCAGACGCATGTAGGAAAAGGTGTCTCTATTGGAGAAGGCCTTGCATTTGAGTTAACGTTGCAACTGAGATGTAAGAGGAGAACAGCCTCCAATTCATTTCTAGAAGCATACAGGATTTGAACCACCATCCTGGAGACTGAGGGGTTTGTTACTTTAGCCACAAAGCTATTCAACTCCAGAATGGAAGCACTTGTAAGAAGCAGCATGTTGCCATTCCCATACTCCTGTGTTACCTCGTGAAATTCATATTGCCAGACTCTCACAGGGTGAATTTGGTAGAATAAAATGAATGTTCTCAGCATCTGAACTAGATGTTAGGATGATAAGGTAATTTCAGTCCAATCATTGACTAACGCTGACTGATGGCCATTAATCTGAGATGTAAAACCAGCTGAGAAGTCTGATCTCATTTCTACCCGGAGTGCAGGTTAACAGGGCTCTGCAAACTCCATTGTTAATAGTCACTTGAGAGCATAAACCCAAACCTTCTCATTAATATAACTGGTATTTAAATACTTACAAAAATCACCCTCGCCGTATCAGACCATGTCAGAGCATATCCACATACCAGGTCTCAGTTATTCATTCATGGACATTTTTAACTTACTTTAAAAACCCCATGTGACTGATACTAAAGGGATAGCTAGGTCGCTAAGGAGCTTTGATTTTTCTTTGTTTTGTTTGCATCAGCTCTCATAGACTGCAGGAAGGCACATTAAATCACCTTTTTTTCATTATTTGCAGTAGTAACCCTTTTAATTTGCTATTGTTACCTTAGACAGCTTGACTTACATACCCTCCACTGACTGAGAGCCTTTGGCTGAGGGTGTAGGCATAATCATTTCTATTCTTCCCCTTAGATATTAAGGTTACATGTGCTCTCCCCATATCTAAGCATGCGTGGCTTTTCTTATTTTTTTTTTCTAAGCCACTCTCCCCTTCCCACAATGACTTCAGTCACCAGCTGTGACTGTAATGACTCACCTCAAGTGATTTGGGGAAATTAGCTTTATAAAAAGCTGCTAATACCATCATTCCACGGCGGTTTAGCAAAAAGCTAGGGCTTTCGGAAGAGGCGATTCTACTAGAAAGAAATGGCCAGCTGCGTCCTGCTATATGCGACAGAAATCACTATCATGTTTGCAGAGACCCTGTCACCATATTGTCTACGAGCTAGCCTCCCATGCCTGCTGTACTGGTCTTCAAAGAGAGAGAAAGAAAAGCATCCATTTCATCAAACCTTGCATAGTAAAAGGTTGTGTTGCTGAGATCAGTGGTTCACTTCCCCTAACAAATGAAACCTTAAAAAATATACTGGTGCCTAGATACCCCTAGGGTAGAAAGGTCATTTTCACGACAGAGAAAGGCTTGCACAGATTTACACCAGGATTTCATTCTTAGAGCTCACGGACCAGCTCCTCGGCTGGTGCAAATTGGCCTAGGTTTGAATAGGTTTTCAATAGCTTCACTGTTGACTTCAGTGGAGCTATGCTGATTTACTCGAGCTGATGTTCTGGTCCCGTAGAGCCACATGCTACAGATTACACATCCACACACAAACAGCTTCTGAAACTCTCCTGATGCTCCAATGGACCGACACACCGATTCTGAGAAACAGCCTTTTTACAAAGCACGCACAGAAATACCCTGCAGAGAACAGAGACAGATCTAGAGAGATGCAGTCTTCAGTTATACGGACGGAGCACAACCCATGATGCAGACTATTATTCATTCCATATATTGCGCCACGGTAAGCTGCCGATTTCAGTACTGCAGCACATCTGGTTGGTCCGTAGGCATAGCCGGCATCATATAAATATGTCTTGATCAGAGCCAATTCCAACTGAGAAAAGCCTGAGAAACCTTCATTTACCAACATGGAATTTTGATTTAAAAGCAAAAACAATAAAACAAGAAACCCTCCCATATTCTTGCACCTTTTTTCCTCCTCCCCCCTCCAATTCCTCTCTGGCTCACTGCCCGCTAGAAAAAGGAGAGCCCATAAATAAAATGCCTTATCGGACAGCCTACAGTGGGCTCTGTTGTATTTATCAGTGCCTCATTGTGGGCAGGGGGGGGAAATAACCATGGGGTTGCCAAAACGAAGAATGACATGTGTGGAACAGTGGTTCTTGCAGTGCAATCAATCACTGCATACGTTGCCTTCAGACTCAAGCTGGCAGCAGCAACCCGAGATACACCAAAATCAAAGACATTTTTTCTCCCTAGACAATGGCCCACGGTACTTGTTCTCATTAACAACGCAGATCCGAAAATACCGAGCAGGACTGGAGCAAAAATCAATGGCAGTCTGGATGCCTATAACATTGGCCCATGTCAGCAGTGAAGCGCAGCATAGCTAGAAACCCGCACCAGATAGAAAATTCCCCTCCATCGCCTCTCAGCCACCCTTGCTTTTTTATTTTTCTGGCTGTGGTCTTGAGTGAGACGGTACAAAGCAACCCCCTGAAAAGTGCCGAGCACCCACACTCTTCAGGGGTGGGAAAAGTAGAAGAACCTTGGAGACAATAAAAGAGAAAGGCAGCTGATTGCATCCAGCAGCTCTGACAGGGTGCTCGGTTCCTCACAAGATCAGGCCTAATACATATTAAAAAAACAAAACAGTGTGCGAGATTTATAAAAGTCAAAGACAAAGAGGTACCCATGGGAGACACTTATGACTGCAGCAGAGGCAGAAGGAGTGGGACACAAATGTCAAATTCCTGGCATGAGGTTCCTTTCCTGCAATATGAAGTCTACTTTGAAGCACTTGAAAGGACTGTGGCCAGGATAAATAACAGGAGTACTTGTGGCACCTTAGAGACTAACAAATTTAAATCTAAGGTGCCACAAGTACTCCTGTTATTTTTGCGGATACAGACTAACACGGCTGCTACTCTGAAACCTGTGGCCAGGATAGTGACTCTTAAAATGACATCTTCTGGCCTCTATACACACGGCTCAATTCTCCAGTCAATTCCACCACTTCGATACTAGGGTAACTCTGCCAATCTCACTGCAATTCCTTTTGATTTACTCCACTAAAGCAAGCCCATAGGCTCCCTTTCAGTGACTCCTAGCTCAGATCTATTCAGTGTATGAATCAACACAAGGCCTTCCCCCACCCTCCACCATGATCCTCACATGCCTGCCATCCAAAAATCAAAGCCATTCCCATGCTTTCTGCTCCCTCCATCGCCCCCTGCCATTAAGATTCTGGGATTAGAAATTAGCCGGCAATTGCACTGTTGAAGTGTGCATCTGAGTCAAATACAGCTTGTTCTTCCATAGCAGCATTGGCCCTGCAGTGCTGGCAGGAGTGAAAACCTGATTTTGTCAGGAAACTGCACAGATCTAAGTTGGAGGGTGCACAAGGAACCAGTGTGGGGAGCTCTCACAGTTGTGCCTCAAAGCCTCACCGTTCATTTAAAAAGTTACATTTCCTTAGAGATCATGAATGAGCTGGTTAATTACACCAGGAGTCAGAAACAGCAGAGGAAACATTTACCGTCAGTTCCCCTTTTCAGAGCAAGGTATTCTCTCTCATCTAGCTTTCCAAACCTATTTTAATTCACCTAGGCTTTCCATGGGCCCAAAGGGCCCTAAATGACTAGGATTATTTTTGATAGAATTGAATTTATTGCTCAGTAAATTCATTTTACCTCAATACAATGTAATTTTCAGATGGAGTGCCCATGTTCCAGTAGTGACTGCGTAATTTCACAGATAAGCAATGGATTGTGTCTGGTATCAGGGTGCCTTTTCATAATGTTTGTGGTGTAATTTCACAGAATAAACGACTCTTTGTGTTGGATGTTACATTTCTATTAATGAAAAGGAACTCTATTTAATCTATGATTCATCACAAACAGCAACTGTAATAGCGTTATCCAGTCTTAAGAAATATTAACCATCCCTAAACTGAAAGTGGCTTTATTTTTAAAAAGCATCTGTAGTGAACTCTCTATGTATGCTGTTCTGATGTAAATGCAAGTGATACTAGAACTGTAGGAACACAGGCAGGATAGCAACAAAATGGCAGATGAAATTTAATGTTGATAAATGCAAAGTAAGGCACATTGGAAAGCATAATCCCAACTATACATATAAAATGATGGGGTCTAAATTAGCTGTTACCACTCAAGAAAGAGATATTGGAGTCATTATGGATAGTTCTCTGAAAACATCCACTCAGTGTGCAGCAGCAGTCAAAAAAGCTAACAGAATGCTGGGAATAATTCAGAAAGGGATAGATAATAGGACAGAAAATATGTTGCCTCTCTATAAATCCATGGTACACCCACATCTTGAATACTGCATGCAGATGTGGTCACCCCATCTCAAAAAAGATATATTGGAATTGGAAAAGGTTCAGAAAAGGGCAACAAAAATTATTAGGAGTATGGAACGGCTTCCATATGAGGAGAGATTAATAAGACTGGGACTTTTCAGCTTGGAAAAGAGACGGCTAAGGGGAGATATGATTGAGGTCTATAAAATCATGACTAGTGAAGAGAAAGTAGATAAGGAAGTGTTGTTTACTACTTCTCATAACACAAGAACTAGGGGTCACCAAATGAAATTAATAGGCAGCAGGTTTAAAACAAATAAAAAGAAGTATTTCTTCACACAACGCACTGTCAACCTGTGGAACTCCTTGCCAGAGGATGTTGTGAAGGTCGAGACCATAACAGGGTTCAAAAAAGAACTAGGTAAATTCATGGAGGATAGGTCCATCAATGGCTATTAGCCAGGACGGGCAGGGATGGTGTCCCTAGCCTCTGTTTGCCAGAAGCTGGGAATGAGCGACAGGGGATGGATCACTTGATGATGACCTGTTCTGTTCATTCCCTCTGGGGCACCTGGCACTGGCCACTGTCGGAAGACAAGATACTGGGCTAGATGGACCTTTGGTCTGACCCAGTAGGGCCATTCTTATGTTCTTATGTTCAGATGAGTATTCGAGAGCTGTTAGAAATCCAGGGCCGGATCCAAAGTCAAAGGAAAGGCCCCACATTTCCTAGTTGTGAAATAAATGGGTTCACAGATTCCAAGCCTAGAAAGCACATAGAAATGATGAGAATATACTTACCTAGAGTCTGAGACCCTGGCCTTGCAAAGGCTTACATACATGCTTAAATGTATTCACCATAGCCCTATCTGAGCAAAGTGTTTAAGCACATACCTAACTTTAAGCATGTGAATAGTCCCATTGATTTTAAAGGCTTTGCTATATGAAGAAGTGATCATAAACATTTTTAAGTGTGTGTGTGTGTGTGTGTGTGTGTGTGTGTGTGTGTGTGTGTATATATATATATATACACACACACACACACATGGATTTATTGGATTTGTTTCCTAATTCACGGCCAATTAAAAACAATATTGTATGAAGTTCTGAATTATTATTCTTCATTATTTTTTTAAGAGAGGGATTTTTAAGAGACGCGAATTAGGATTGTAAATCCTACTGAAAGTCAATAACAGTGTTTCCGGTGCTGCACAAGACACAAAGACCTTTATCCCTGTCCTGACAATCGAGAAGTCTGAATGTCATCAGACAGGCTGTAATGAGAGTTTGTAGCTTCACAACCGTATATTTAAGTGAGTCTCAAATAGGGAGAATAAACCCAAATTAAAATGAAAATAATAGCATTATCAATACAAGGGCAACAATTAAAAAGATATATCTGTCATACAAATAATTAGGAATGGAGAGGTAGCTCCTGGTTTGTTGTGGTGTGTCTGGGACCCCCTTCTCCCCCGGAAGGTTGCATTGTTTTTGCACTATGACAATACATGTTCATTAGTCAGAGAAAAACTATGACGGGCAACACTGAATTAAAACGGTAAATATAAAGCGGCTTGGACAATGTCATTAATCACGAGAGTGGGGATTGTGAGAGCAACAAAGGACCTGTCCCATACAATCTGTCTGCCCCTTTCCTTGTGCCTTTCCTTTTGAAGTTGTATATAGCCCAGGGATTTCTTTTTTGCCCCGGGGTTGCTTTTTTCTTCTGTTCTGGCCACCTGGACCTGCTCTCAAGTTGCTCTGTCCATCCAGGGTGAGAGATTGTTCCAGCCACTGGTGGCTCTGCTTGGTTTTCAATCAGTTTTATTGGGATACTTTACAGGTCTGGATGAGATCCTTTGCAGGAAGAAGTAAGAGATGTGGCTGCAGGGATGTGCTGTTGAAGGACGTAGACACCTGCATGCTGCAGCCTGAAAATGATTTTCCTCGACCTTTTCTAGAGGGTCTTTGGTTTCCCAGTGGATATTAACGTTCCCTGGAGGGTTAATTTACTGGTGCCAAGTGGAAAACTTTCTCCATCTTTGTTATATGCCCATGCAAGTATGTAGTAATAATTTACGTTTATATATCGTCTTGCATCTTAAAGAATCCTAACGTGATTTAAAAACTCTGCCACTAGTGCAATGCAGCCACTTCTGGGGTGAAACAGACACTGCTTATACAGCTCATAGCAACACTGCACAACATCTTAGGACGAAGATAAGACTCACGTGTGAAATTTTTTTGCATGACTAAGAGATGCATGCAGAACCCCTGGCAGCATCTAATGCGTCCCTCTCTTTTGCAGTCCTCATGCCGGCAACATCCTCCTTGCCATCCTATCTCAAGACCAAGGCCTATGATTCTTACCCAGCTGTTTAATGAAAATACTAAATCCAGATGCTCCTTGAAACTTGGCTTTGCAAGTCCATTCCCTTACCCCATCACCTCCACAGCTGCTACCGGCATGCTATATTGTAACCACCACCCATTAACTGCATTGCATGGGCTACAATCAGCTGTGCAGCATTATCTAACACTTTGCATGAAGCGAGAGAGAGATACTCAGAGCTCTGTTCACTCTGCAGCCACCTGCCCAAGAATTCAGCATCACAGTCCCCCGATTCCTGCAATGCGAGTTGCAGAGACAAATGTTCAGCAAATGAGTGTGGCTCTTTTTAATTGAATTACATATAAATATTGATTGAGCTCTTCATTTCAATATTTAATCTAATAAAAACCTCCATTTGTGGAGGGTTTTTCCAGGCATTCCAGGCCACTGTCTGTCTGACGGTTTGCCACAGGATCCAGTGCTGACGTGCTGCAAAAATCAGGGACGACCTGATGCAGCAATTAAGATCCCTCACCCTCTTTCAGACTCTAGCCTCCCTCTTTCCAGCTGCTGAGGCGGAGGAGAGCAGTGGCAGCAGACATGAGGGAAGAAGATGAGAAATTAACTGGAGAGAGAGGGTTGAGAAGGTAGGGGTGGGAGGAAATGTGACCAGACTGCCAGCCGGGGGAGATAAGGGATGAGGAGCAGCTGGGAAGGCAGAAATGGGAGAGGAGACCAGATATTTCAAGGAGGGGTCAGGTGTGAGATTGGCAGCAGGAGAGGATGGGACCAGAGAGAAAGACAAGGGGGAAGCAGGCGGGAAGGCAAGCAGTGGTGAAAGGGAAAGAAACTGGCCATGCAAAGCCGCTCAGAAGGCTCCAGGGAGATTGTTAGCAACTCTTGGCTGACTTTTCTTTATCTTGAGGGGAAGGGGGTGCCAACCTGCCAGATTCAAGTTCCTAATCAGAAGCCGAGGTCCCCGAAAAGTGCCATGTCGGGGCCGAGGTGGCAAACTCACCTAGTCTAGAAATAATCAAATGCCCTCTTTGTGTGGAAGGGACAGGCAGGAAGGGAGCACAAAATGGTGGCTGACGGAAGGGCCCATGGCGAGGCTGAATCCGGCCTCTTTTATTCGGCCCATTCCTGTTGTTCGAGTCCAAGTGCCACTTTAGTGGCAGATGGCGTCTGTTAGTCCTAATCTCTATAGCTAATATCAGGCCCCTAGGATGTATTTCTGTCACCAATGGATGCCAATGCTCTGTTTATATTTATACCTCCTAGAAAGGTACAGTTCAATAAGGGTGTGACACCCAGGGGTGCTGGTAAGAGACTGTATTTATTTCCTGACCCAGCTCCAGGCTATAAAGGTTAATAGCCCTGTCACTTAACAGGAGTCAGTGTTTCTTATCTTACAGTGGTCCAAGAATAAGCCTAGCGACCCTTGAAGGGCCCTCTTCTGAGTAAATACAAAACCAACCTGCCCACTCATGAAACCACCCTGTCATTTCCGGTGCTTCTTTTCCCCATCAAGACAGCAGCATGCAAATAGAAGCCTCCTCCTTCAGAAACTGCCTGCTCCTCTGCCTTGAATCCTTCAGCGGGGTCATCATGACACCACCGCTCGCTGTGTTTGCCCCGCCCAGCAGTCTGTTGGCGACACTGTGCACTGCCATGTGGAGGTCGGAGTTTGGTCCCCCAGGACTTTGGAGACAAACTCAAGCCAATCTTGAGTAACTATCCCCTGGCTGATGCTCCTAAAAGCATTGGTGGCTTCCTTGCCCAGCCTTCCTTGGGTCCCAGGGAGGGTCACTGTGACATGGGGCATTTAAGAGTGCTGAAGGGGGAATAACATGGAGGAAATGGGGAAATCCAAGCGGACTTCTTCCCTCACCACCCCAGAACAGAGCACTACATAGAACGTAAAGTCTTAGATACAGCGCTCTGTTGTTGTGACATTTCTAAATTAATCCACCAGAACAGGCTGATTAGACAGGAGGAAGCTTTTAAGCCCCAAATATGATGATAATCAGCAATGATGGAAAGAAAGAAAATAGCTGACAGTTAAAGGAGACTGTGTGAAGATGAGGTGCGGAGGTCTGTCTAAACTGTTTCACGGATGCTTTTGTGTGTATGTGTTAGGACAATGAAGGCAAACTCGGGCTGATCTTGAGTAACCATCCCCAGGCTGACACTCCAAAAGGCACTGGTGGCTTCCTTGTCCAGCCCAGAGATGTTAGCCAAGAAAAATATACCTGATTAATCTGCCACTATAGAACATCTCGCATGCCTGAGTGATCTGAAACCCTATTCAGCCCGCAGGGAAATAAATTCAACCTGCCACATTTAAACGACTGCTCTCCAGGTTCTGGATGTGGTAGGGGCTTCGGGCAAACATGTATGGCACAGCATGTGACAGGAGTCTGGCACACTAAACTTCCAGTGACAGTGTATCATTTAGCTCAGAACTACAGAGTAATTCCTGTTCAGTTCCACATTAACTCCAGGACAGTGCCGCGGCCCAGCGTAGCTGTCGTGGCTTGTGAGTCAATCAAAGGGGACCCAGCTTGGCATTGCCTTCAGCAGCAAAGGCGCAGACTGGGCACTCAGAGAAATCCCCTGCAATGGAATTGTTGCTTCTGTTGTGAAGGCTACATGAGAGAGACCTAAAGCTAGATGGGTAGCTCGGCACTGGCACACTGGGGAGAGCTGCTGTCTATGGATCAGGCTCCTGTGCTGTCATGTGAAGGACACACATACATGGCAGATCTAGTCATGGGACCGGGAGCTAGGAGCTCAGTTAATCGGGTATGTCTGCTCTAGTGTTCAGCAGGGCCGGCTCCAGGCACCAGCTGAGCAAGCTGGTGCTTGGGGCGGCAGATTGTTGGAGGCGGCATTCTGCCCAATCCTAGGGCGGCACGGCCGCTTTTATTTTTCCTTTTTTTTGTTCCGCTCCGGCCACCCTGTAGGGGGCGGCGGCGCGGAGAACCAGGGCAGTCCTCTTCCTTCCCTCCCCGCCGACCGGAGCGGAGCCCTCGCGGCAGGCGGCAGGAGGCGGTGCAGCGGGAGGGGCCGCGTGGCAGCGCCCCTGCTGTAACCCTGGCCACCCCCTTCTCTCTCTCATTCCCGCCCGCTCCCTTCCCCTCCCCCCCCCAGCCGGTCCCCCTGCACCCGCGCTCCGGCCGCACCGCAGGTTTTTTTTTTGCTTTGCCGTTCTGGCCGCCCCGTTTTTTTTTTTTGTTTTTTTTTGCTTGGGGCGGCCAAAAAGCCAGAGCCGGCCCTGGTGTTCAGACACCCACTGGGAAACACAGCCGAGGTCCTCCTGGCTAATGGGCTCATACGTTATTTATCACACATAACACAACAGCAAATACAGATTTTTTTTAAACTGTTTATAACTCGCTACACAGAGGATATTGCAAGAGGTGCTAGTAGATGACTCAAGGGCTTAATAGTGGGCTAAAACTTTTGCATTTCTGCATCACTGGTTGAAATCCAGCTGAGGGCCAGAGTGCCTGAAAGTTCTTTCTGTAACTAGTCACCAGCCTGCATGAAATGAGTTTAGCATCTCGGTCCGTTTCCCAGTCTCCCGGTCAAAAGCAGAATCAGGAAGTACAAAGATTCCCTCCTCCCCACCACACACCTCATGCGGGAAGGTGGAGAGGGTAACAAACTCACTCTCTGGAGCTTCAGAAAATTAGCAGCCGGACAAGTCTGGATTGCAGCAAGCAGAAAAATAAATTACCCATGGGACTAAACATCCCACTGTTGTACGTTCAGTTAGCTTGGGCTGAAATTGCACTTTTTTTTAAAATTACATATTCATTAAGGCCGAGTTCCAGTGAAATCCATCTATAACCTATGCTTTCACACTGGGAGAGCGTGTGATGTCTTCTGAGTAGTGCCGTGATAGCAGTATTGTCATCATTCTGATCCCAAAGAACTCCTCCTGATTTCTCTAGGGACTTCCCCATCATTTGCACCCTCCTGTCTTCCTCACTTTAAAACGGGTGACAGCCTTAGTTGGGTGTTTTATATAGGAACTCTATTCATCTTCTCACTTACAGATAATTGGGCAAATTCTGCTCTCGGTTAATGCTCACGCATTGCAGTACTGAGGTTGCACATGTGTGACTGAAAGCAGGCATTTACCCTAGGAGGAATACACATAACACAGCAGATTCATATTAAATAGAAATAAGCCTCGGAGGATAACTTTCCTTTCACTGTTGGCTAGGCTTGGCAGAATTTGATTTTAATGTTTTTGTAATTTTGACGGATAATATTGATGCTTATCTTTTTTTCTATTTTTATCCATTTTAAATTTTCACAATTGCGGGAAATTATGGGGCATCAGACAACAATTATGTAATGAAAGTCAACATTGAGATTCAAAACTTTAAAGCTTTATAACCGTTAAAACACAAATTGTCAACATCACATGTCAAAATACACAGAGTAAATACCCTCAAATCAAACTCGAGTAAGTTCTGAAGCAGCATTTTTCTTACTTTGCCTGTCTGTAAATTTCGATTATCACTGATGGAAATATTTTTTCATGCACTTGTGTGCGGTAGGGTGAAATTGACATTTGCCGATAAAAATCTAGTTCTTACAAGCCATTATATTGATGCATACTGTGTTTATGATCACGCTATGTAATCCCGCCTTAGGAGCCTAACTCTCACTGCCAGTCACCAGCAGGCCCACGCTGGTTTTCCTGCATCCCAGACCTCTCGCATCCATGCAAGTAGGAGGGAAAAGATTTGCTTCACAGTGCAGATTTTATTGCAAATAAATATTAGGAGCCAAAACCTTGCCCCCATTGTGTCTGGTTTGTGCAGCTCCAGTGGCACATAGCCTCAAAGTCAGCTTGAGTGGCTAGCAAAGGATAGAGCTGGTATTGCTCTGCATAACTTCCCCTCTCAGAGACCCTGGGGCACAGGTATGACTGGAGAGTCCTTCTGCTCCATTGTCCCTCAGCTGCTAGGCATCTGCATTATGCTACTTCTCAGGCCTGGACTAACACCCTCCCCTAAGCTGTGTGCAGGTCACCAAATGGCCAGTCCCGAGGACCTGGTCTTCTGTTTCTCTCTGCTATAAACAGAGACTAAAGAAAAAGAGGAATGTGAGTTGCCTCAGTTGAAAGCAACCCCCAAGTGTGTCTCTCTCTTTCACACATTCACACTCACTCACACACCCCCTCTGCATGGCTGTTTCTTGTTTAACAAAATCCAAGACATTGTTCCCGCGCAGCACTGACC
Organism: Emys orbicularis; assembly: GCF_028017835.1. Lineage (NCBI taxonomy): Eukaryota > Metazoa > Chordata > Testudines > Emydidae > Emys > Emys orbicularis. The sequence continues at coordinate 108,318,172 of NC_088690.1, read as the reverse complement.
TGTAGGAAATGATCATGTAGCACATATTAGATGCACATTGTACCACGTCTCTGAATTGTCCAGATATCCTGGGGCCAAGTTCTAGCTGGTGTAAATCAAAGGTTGCTCTAGTGAAGTTAATGGAGCCATGCTGATTTGTCTAACATGTACTACTTGTTGTGCATTTCCCTCCACAAACACTTGCTTTGCACCAGTTTGTGCTGCTGCTGCCGCCAACTGTTATTGTTGCTCTTGGTTTTAAGGATTAACAATTACCTTCCTGCTATTTAATGGGGGAAGAGGAGCGGGGTGCTGATTACATTCCTAGGCTTTTCCTCTTTGTGGGGAGAGAATTGATAGTTCTCTGCACAAGCATTCCACCATAGCTGGAGATTTTGGGATGTCGGATTTAATCAGGGGACAGCCCCAGCCACAAACAAGCATCAAAATACGTCATTGTGGCCACATAAATGAAAAGGACAGAAAGCAGCTGGATTGGGGACATGTCTAGACTTTGGGAGACAGCTGCTTCCTACCTCAGACCCCTGGTTATAAGAATCTTCCCTCTGTTTGTTAGCAAAAGAAAACAATCGAGTAACACAGCCGCCGGGTCAGTGTAGATGCCAGCCTATGCCGACGGGTTCCGAAAACTGAAGCCTCAGAAAGCCTGGGTAGTGCATTTTAGGAAATGGGATGCTTCAAATTCCCAACCAGCCCAGTTCATCTTCCAGTGATTTTCACCTTCAGATGTGTTCTGCTGCTTGGAACTCGTAAAGCTCAGAGCCCGCGTCTTCCCTGTGCACTAGCATTTAATCTCACAAATGATAACGCTGGTTCACTGACCCTTTTTGTCGTTAGGATTGTTTAACAGCCGTTCTGGGCCAGATTCACCTGGGATTACAACCGTGTAAATGAAAGGAGCATTCCTTTGTCCTCTTGTCCCTGGGCCGGTACTAAAACATAGCAGGCTTCCATCTTCCTGCAAACCGCACTGTGATTAGAGACACTGCATTCTTTATGATTTCTCTTCGACCCTTGGTCTGTTTGGATTGTCAACTCTTTGGGACAATGCCAGTCTCACGAGGTGTACTGAAGCACCTAGCACAATATGGCTCCAATGTCGGTAGGGCCTCCGGGCATTAATGTAATACGAGTAACTAATATGAATACGTTCTGTGTTATGGTGCCGATGAAACTGAAGCAGTGTCATGGTTCTATTTACTAGGGGTAAGTCGAGCTGGTTTGGATAACCCAACAACCAACACTAGCCCCGAAGTTCACTTCTTTTTATCATCAATAACTTTAGACTAACTGGACGATTTCCCCTGACTTGTATCTGGAGGACCCAGTGCTGTCCAAGGGGAAGTTCTGAAACAAGCCATGAAAGGGTCACTTAGGGTCGCATTTCCAAGCCCACTTGGAAGGCGGAAATCCCAGATATCGCACAAGAAAGCCTCTCCTCGAGAGTTTCCATCTCTAGCCGCAAGAGGCTCAGGCAGAGTTTAGAAAACCACCAGACTTGCGGGGGCTTGTCTTATCTGAGCCCCCAACGCAACGTTTGCCCAGAGCAACCCTATAGGGAGCAGCTGTTGGCATAGCCCGTGCTGGCAATGGTGAGCTCCTGCAGCACACACCAGCCCATTGGCTACATGGCAACACTTAGTAGCCCACTCAAGTGCTCCTTAACTTCCTGAATATTACATGCAGCAAACACAGAGGGGCTATGAGGTTTCCTCAGGTGCCTAACAGCCTGCACAAAATGCCACTGGCAATTTTGACGTGTGTCCAAAGGGAGAGAGAGAAGCTACTTTTTGAGATGCACACTAAAGCTCCAGAGGGCAGGGAAACAGGTAAAGGGCTCTCTCTCTCTCCCCCACCTGCCTTCCAGGTCTAGCAAACTTTAAAAAGACAGGGCTGGCGCCTCACCCGAAGTCAATGGCACTATCCCAATTTACAGCAGCTGAGGATCTTGCCACATACACTTTCTCTCTATTTTCATGTCCATTATCGGGATGCGTGTTTAGCTGTGTAGAAGCTCTCTCATTTAGCAGCACCTGCCTCCACCTACCCGACTGCTCCAGACTTATCTAGCTACACGCCAAGTCACACAGTTTTGTTTACTGTTCAGGCAGCTGGATGCCACGCACGATTTATCCTCTGCTGTCCGAGCCCAGCCCTGAGATCTTATCTAGACTTCTCTCTTGATCCTCTTCACCACAATGCACCGTCCCTGGCTACAATGCAGAAGAATGTGGTGTACATTTTTCATCACTTTCGCCCTAATGCCTTACTCTCATGCAGAAGCAAATAATTTCGTTCCCTGACATGGATCTGTAAATGCATTTCAAATTGATTAGGCCATGGCGTATATTTTAAATTTTATGCAAAGTGGTCAGTTTCGACATGTTTTAAACATGAAAGACCATTTCCCAGTGGCTAGAGCAAGGGATTGAGAATTAAGTTTCTGGGTTCTCTTCACATCTCTGCCAGTGACTCACTCTTTGACCTTAGTCAGATCATTAAAGTTCCCTCTGCTTGAGTTTCCTTATCCTAAGAGCGGGGCGGGGGACAGAGGAGGGTATTTAAAGGAGCCTAATGAAGCTAGATGCCCAAATCCCGTTGAAATTCAATGAGCCTAACTCCCTTAAATTCCCTTTGAAATACCAGCCATGATATTGTTTCCAAATACAGGTAATATCTGTTGGTGAAAGAATTAAAGACCACCTCTGGGGAGCTCAAAAGCGTGTCTCTTTCACCCACAGAAGTTGATCCAATAAAAGATATTACCTCCCCCACCTTGTCTCACCTATAACATGTCCATTTGCACATACCCTCCCTTCACAGAGCTGCTGTGAGAATTAATGTTTGCAAAGTGTGCCGGGAGGAAGGTGCTCAGATACTAGGGGGATCGGAGCCATAAAGGAATCTAGCTAAATTCAATTATTTCTAAGTATTATTATTAGATTAGGCAAACTATTGTTGGATTTTGCACGTGAATGATTGCAGCAAGCCTATTAGAAAAGATATTTTTGCATGTGAGCTGAGGCCAGGCAACTTGTGTCATTTGTGGCTTAAAGCTGAAAAGGATCTGAATAACGGCATCCATTCAAAGCTAGTGTAGTCATTCATTTGCAATAGATTAAAGCCTCCTTCTGTATATATACACAACCAAGGCTGCTTTATTAGCTATCAGTTTTCCTGTATGTTCAATCTCTCTGTTCCGTCATCTCATTTTTAAAGTACAGTAAATTCCAATGGAACTAGAAGGGTTTTTTTTAATAATCTTTTTATACTTAAAAAAAACCTATTAGACTCGTATTGCATTTTTCTCCCTGTATTCTCCCCAAAGCCCACGGTTAATGAGAAGAAATCAGTTTATTGCACTAGCTGGCACCTCTGTGCTGAAATGGCAGGATTCTTTGGTTACCGAGCCATTTGCTGCTTAATTGAAATTTTTTCTCCAGACTAATTTCCATGCAGAGGCTCTTTTTGAATGCAGATGTATAGTCCAGGATTGATCACCCCCCTCCATACACACTTTTTCTCCTGAGTTTGCAAATTAAGGATACAATTTTTTTTAAAGCAACCCATCCCGTTGTCCAATCTCATCTGAAACCTTGGTTTGGGGTGGGGCTATTTGCTAGATCAGACATGGGAATCAGGGTCAGACAATTTAGTCTGAAATACACCTCTACCCCGATATAACGCGACCCGATATAACATGAATTCGGATATAAGGCGGTAAAGCAGCGCTCCGGGGGGGGCGGGGCTGGTGCTCCGGCGGATCAAAGCAAGTTCAATATAACGCGGTTTCATCTATAACGCGGTAAGATTTTTTGGCTCCTGAAGACAGCGTTATATCGAGGTAGAGGTGTATATGAAAACTAGATATACTCTATTGTATAACCTATAGCTCAGGTTAGATTTAGATTGAGAGAGGATTAAAGCATAGAGGTTGTAAAGGAGCCGAGTAGATAAACAACCTCCTAATTTCATATTCCAGATCACTTCTGGTCATAAATTTTCTCCCCCGTCAGCAGACCAACATCTTTACTGCTGAAATAGAACAAAAACAAATTTAAGGCAAAAAAAACCCAGCCATCGCAATCTGCAGAAAATTATTCCATTAATAATCTTCTGGAGATCAAACGTTGTGTTCATGAAGGTTAAAGGCCTAGAAACTGAAACCCTGCTCTTAATTATTTGCCAGCCATTAGAGACAAGAGTCAATGCAATGCTATCTCCCCTTATACACAGGCATATTATATGCACCTTAAATCACCAGTGTCCCCTGACCCATCAGGATATATAGCATGTTGTTTTAGATGTTAGTAAACCTCCATTTTGTTCTGGGTAATGATAGTAAATTAACCTCACGCCATGCCAATCTAGGAGTTTTGGTTTTGGAGAGAGCAGTCCAAAGATGGTTTGTGCTGTAACCATTTAACCCCTGGTCAGTGTGGGCTTGGTGCCGCCCCACCATGCCCCGTCCTCAGAGGATTTGCATCTGTGACAGCCCACAGAGCCAGAACTGGCTCATTAACTCAGGCTGCAGAGACTCACACTTTTAGCTCTGGAGGTCCCAGGTCTAATCCCCAGTGTAACAACCAAGATGGCAGCCACCATGCCATCAATATTAGCATCTGGTAACGTCAATTACCGAGCAGGAGGAAATGGAGACGATGTTCACAGAGACTTCCAAGCACCATTCCAAGGGGCGTTCAAACATCAGATGAAGAGCCCAATCTAATACTTCATAGAGTCGAGGGCCAGGAGGGACCATGGTGATCATCTAGTGTGACCTCTTGCAGGACATAGGCCCTAGGACATCCCCGAATTAATTCTCTTTGAACTAGAGCAGCCCTTTCAGAAAAACATCCCAACTTGATTTCAAAATTGCCTGTGATGGAGAACCCACCATGACCCTTGGTCAATTGTTCCATTGGTGAATTACCCTCACTCAGTTTGAGTAAATGTTGAGGAGTCCCCTGAGCGTAGAGAAAAATCATGCTCCCTCTATAAATATATCATAAAATAACAGTAACTCCCAACCCCTGTCGACATCCTGATCCTGGAAAACAGTCAGATTTGCACAGGACACAACTACTACCACAGTCCTTTCCCTTCACCAGACAAGTGACAACTACCTCCCATCAGTGTGCCCCTCTCACTAATAATCCAGTAGGAGGTGCCTTACTGCCACATTTATCTTACTATGGGGTCAAATTCAGCCCTGCGCAGAGGGTCAGCACAAAACCCAGACACCCATTGAGCTCTACTTGGGGCATTTAAGGGGCACGTTGGTCTGGTACTGGCCATCTGCATGGGGGTAAATTTCATTCATTGCTCTCAGAGTCCCAACCTGTGTCCTCATTTGGAAAGCAGGATTCTCTGATGAACACGCAACTCTTCCCGCATCAGGACCAGCCAGGTGCACTACATTCCCTCCCCACTGCCATGAAAACAGACACCCACCAATGTCAAAATACAGAACTCAAGGATTTACTGTGCACAGGAATACAGGGCACATTACGGCAGCATCTAGGATGAAATATTAGCTCATTTCTATCTTGGAAATTAAATCTTATTGCAAACTTGAAAGTATAGATTCTAAGGTTTATTCCCTCTGGGTGAAATTCATCCCTGCGTGGATAGCAGTAACAAGGGGTAGGCCCCACTTAAGCCCTACCCCGAGGACTTCAGTAGGATTTCAGTGGTATACAGCTCTTGAAGGTTTAAATGGAGTTAACTGGTGCATAGGCCTTGGGCTAGGCCTCTTCTCGGGGGTGAATTTCACCCCTTATGGGACAACTGATGACTTCACTTATTCCATCCTAGCAAGTCACCAAGTTGTCCATAAGTGGCCTCATCCAAGGCCTATGCACCAGTTAACGCCACTTCAGCCTTCCAGACCTGCACACCACTTAAATCTCAATAAGACTGTGGTCCTTGCCTTCCCCACCCTCAAAGTCCTATCTGACGAGGCGTATCATTCCAGTGTTAGACTCTGCCATGCTCCAGGCCCCTGGCAGTGAAAGACCATGGGGGTATCTCAAACTCAGATCCCTGCATTGCAGAGAACTTCATCTGCATTGGCCAGAAAGTGTGGAAGATAACAAAGTCCCTTCCCCTACCATCCCAGAGTTCTTCATGAACTATGAAGCCATTCAACACCTATTCAAGCCAATGAGAGTCGTGCAGCTGAAATCTCCCCTGAGAATGTCAGAGCACTGTACGTGCTCCTATGCTATTTGCTATGTAATTACATGGTAATATGGTGGCCTGTAATAAAACTAGGCTAATCTCCAAGTGTCTTTTCCCACTGGGGTTCGGTGCTGGAGGTCACACTTCTGATTTAGTCAGACGCCAAGGGTCCGTACCTACATTAGCAACAGGATTTTGTTCATTCGTCATCTCAACGGTACTTGGGATTCTATATTCAGAGATGTTTGGGCTTGGCAAACAAATTAGCAGAGACCAGCCTCATTAAGAATCCACAGAGATATCTGGCCTATCTTGCAGTGGGAACGAGGCACTGACTGCTCTGCCTACAGATCCCCAGCCCTGCACAACATGGGACACAGTCTCTATAAATGCTACAAACTAAACCTTTCCTTTCTTTTCAATCACTCAGCCTGGCAGCTTCCAAAGAAGCCGAAGCAGCAGCACGGTCTACTTCCAAACCCATGTCCCCCTCGGATTTCCTGGATAAGTTGATGGGCAGAACCTCAGGATACGATGCCAGAATCAGACCAAATTTTAAAGGTAGGCACAACCCAGCTATTTTATTTTGTTTGTTTCAGGACAAAGTTTACATGCAACCCCATGAATGTCTTCCCAGTTGAAAATGAAGTACAAATACTTCCTATGTACATCTTCCATGCTTTGGGACCCCCAAAAGCCTTTTACTAACTTGTTATAGCACCGTATATAAAGGAATCAGTTTGTTTCCAACTGAAGTGCAGCTACCTCTGGAGTGGAATGTAATGGCTTTCAAGCGGTACACTCAGCAACACTGAACACCAGGTAAAGGTAGAGCACAAAGATGAAAATTACACCCAATTGAAACTGCAGAGGACATCTAGGTGGGCAGAATATAACTCCCTAGATCATGGGGTCATAACCAAGCTACCCATCCCCATATTACTGAACAAGAAAGAGGGCCTGTCTAGATGCCAGCTAGATTGGAGCAGAGGGCCCAGGAATGGAAACAGGGTCTCTTTATAGAAAGGGCTATGAACCAGGGTGTTGGAATATATATGGTGAATGGGTATGAAATGACCATGTTATTTCAAAAGCGGTGAAGCCATAAGAGAGTTACATGGGTTGTCCTAAATGAGTGCTGATGGAAGCCTTTAGCCCACGCTTCCCCGTCATGCATGTCAAGTATCATATATGTCATATCTGCCACATTACATAATTATTATTTTAGAGTTTAAAAAAAATCATTGGGATTCTTTTTCATATTCCACCTCTTGGAAAGCCAGGTGCCTTGGTTACAGAGGGTACGACTATGCTACGAAAACACCCCACGGCCACAAATCTCAGAGCTTGGGTCAACAGGCTCGCGGGGCTCACGCTACAGGGCTAACAGCAGCAGTGCTGACGTTCAGGCTTGGTATGGAGCCTAGGCTCCGAAACCCAGCAAAGAGGGCAGGTCTCAGAGTCAGGGCTCTAGCCTGAACGGGAATGTCTATGCTCCGAGTTTTAGCCCCATAGCACAAGCTCTGCCAGACTGAGGCTGCTACAGGTGTTTTTTGCAGTGTAGACAAACCCAGACAGTCTGTCTGAACAAGGCTCAAAGGGAGCCTTAACTACCTCTAAAAACAACTTCAATGTTGCAGTTTGTAAGCCCAATAGCCTGGGGTTTTCCGGGGCTAGGAATGACAGCTGGGCCCATTGGGAAGCTGGAAATCTCCCTTTCCAAGGGGATAAAGTCCTGCTTCTAGCTCTGTAGGATACAAGATTGCAGCCATTAAAGTCATGATGTTTTTATGAAGAGAAAAGTCATCCGTGATGCAAGACCTCATCCCTCCTGTCTTGGCGCAAGGTTTTTTATTGTTATGGTGAGGAAGGAGCAATTCCACATCAGGGGAAATAAGAAAAGCTTTCTTGTGGCAGGATGGTTTTTTGAAAGGGAGCTATTTGAAGATGCAGAGCGGCTTGGCAAATTAGATTAAATCCCAGGGCAGCTGGGTGAGTGGGCGGAGAAGTGAGGCAGTGAAAAGAGCAGGGAAATGTAGCTTGATCACAAGACTCCCCTTTATCGCATGGATGGCCATAGCTCCCTATGTGCAGTGGGGGGCTGGCAGGAAGGGGGGCGGTATTAGAGGTATTGTGAGGTATACACACACTTCTGTGAACGGTGTCCTGGACTTCCCAAAGGCTCAGAATGGTCAGGACCTTGGTCACTCGGCTTATCTAAAAGACGGCACCAGCAATGTAGCCATCTCATCCTCCTAAGCCACCAGTCTATACTCAGCTATTAGTTCAGTGCTGAACCACAGGGAGGAGCGCCACCTACTGCTTGTGATAAGCACTGAGGTTTAGAGCAGGTAAATGCAGGACAGAACATTCCCTCTGAGAGGCTGGAGTAATCACACAGGCCTGTCGTTGCATTTGATTTAATGCCACATCCGCCTGTGTGGTTGGTTGATTTCATTTATTCCCGTCCTTCTTTGTTATTTGGGATATTCAGACACAAACAGGTTCTTTGCAGCTTAAGATTTCATCGGTTCCAGTCTTTTACAGCTCACCTGCAGTCACCCTGCTCTGGCTGTAGCATTATAGCTGTGGAAATGCCCTGGCAGAGCGCTGTGATTTCAAGTGGAGAAGCAGGCGCTGGAGTAGATTAAGGGCCTGATTCTCATTTAAACAAGGGCCCATTTACGCTGGCCGTGCGAGTGGAAATGAAATTTACACTGTGCGAAGAGCGTAAAAAGACCTTAATGCAAATAAGAATCAGGCCCTAACTGTTAAACAGGAAAGATCTTGTTTCCAGACAACCTCAAAACCTTATAGAGTGGGTCAGTGTTATAGCGAACCCTGTCCCATCAAACCTTTGAGCATCCACCCATGCAAACTATGGTTCCCCAGATGCCAGCTGGGTTGGGCTCTCAAAAAGTGTGGCAGCCAACACAAGGGAAGTCTTTATTAGGCTTTGTCCTAACCGATAAAGAGGAACTGATCATAGAACTAAAAATTAATGGTAGCTTAGGTACAAGTGAACGTGACTTGATCAGATTTATAATGTGCAAGCAGAATAAAGTCCCGACCAGTAATATATATGCACTTGGTGCTTTAATAGGGCCAATTTCACAAAGCCAATTATGAGTCAAATGAGCTGGGAGGAAGAATTTAATCAGAAAAAAAAAAAAAGAATGACAATTGGGAATAATTTAAGAACACCTTATTAGTTGCCCAAAAAGCCACATTCGAGGAAGAAGGCTGTACTGATTAAAAAAACAACTTGGCTTAGAAGGGAAGTGAAGGCAGCTATAAAAAATAAAAAATAATAGATAACAAATGGAAGAAAGGGGAAATTGTTAGTCATGAATATAAATCAGAAATGGGAATTGTAGAAAATTGATAGAGGAAGCCAAGGGACACATGGAGAAGTCTATGGCCAGCAGAGTTAAGGACAATGAGGAGTTTTTTTAAAATGTATCAGGAACAAAAAGAATCCTGACAATGGTATTGGTCCATTACTAGATGGAAATGTTAGAATTACCAATAATAATGCAGAAAAGGCAGAAGTGTTCAGTAAGTATTTCTGTTCTGTATTTGGGGACAAAAACAGATAATATAGCCTCATCACATGGTGATAACATTCTTTCCGTTCCACTTAATATCTCTGGAGGTTGTTAAACAGAAGCTACTAAAATTAAATATTTTTAAATTAGCTGGTCCACACAACTTACATCGAAGACTTTTAAAAGAGCTGGCTGAGGAGCAGGCTAGACTCTTAATGTTGATATTCAACAAATCTTGGAGCACTGGGGAAGTTCCAGAAGACTAGTGGAAGAAAAATTGGGGGAGTGGTAAATGATGAAGAGAACAGGTCATTGATTCAGAGTGATCTGGATCGCTTGGTGAATGGGGCACAAGCAAACAATATGCATTTTAATACAGCTAAATGTAAATGTATACATCTAGGAACAAAGAATGTCAGCCACGCTTGCAGGATGAGGGACTCTATCCTGGGAAGCAGTGACTCTGAAAAAGATTTTGGGCTCTTGGTGGATAATCAGCTGAACATGAGCTCCCAGTGTGATGCAGTGGCCAAAAAAGAGTTAATGCAATCCTTGGATGCATTAACGGGGGAATCTCCAGTAGGAATAGAGAGTTTATTTTACCTCTGTATTGGGCACTGGTGCAAATGCTGGAATCCTGTGTCCAGTTCCGGTGTCCACAATTCAAGAAGGATGTTGATAAATTGGAGAGGGTTCAGAGAAGAGCCATGAGAATGATTAAAAGATCAGAAAACATGTCTGATAGGGATAGACTCGAGGAGCTCAATCAATTTAGCTTAACAAAGAGAAGGTTAAGGGGTGACTTGGTTACAATCTATAATTATCTACATGGGGAACAAATATGTAATAACGGGCTCTTCAATCTAGCAGAGAAAGGGATGGCCTGATCCAATGGCTGAAAGTTGAAGCTAGACAAATTCGGACTAGAAATAAGATGTCCATTTTTAATGATGTGAGTAATTAACCATTGAAACAATTTACCAAGGGTCCTGGTGGATTCTCCATCACTGACCATTTTTAAATCAAGATTGGATGTTTTTCTAACCGCTCTGCTCTGGGGATTATTTTGGGGAAGGTCTATAGCAGGTGTTATAAAGGAGATCAGACTAGATGATCGCAATGGTCCCTATGAATTTGCAGCTGCTGCTTCCGTGAAGCCAATTTGTAACATGACTTGAGGGATTGTGAGGGGACATCATGACCTAGGGGAATGATCTGTTCTGTGCGTCCTGTGGCAACACAAGTGGCTATTCAAAAGCAAACTGTCCTGTACTGTAGCATCTTCTGCTCCCTGCTGTGCTGGAGCCCTCATCGACTGCAGGGCCTGAATCCCAGGGACCCTGCCTCAATCTGAGAAGTGCGGGAAAGGAGCACTGCCATTGCTCTTCAGTTATGTTCCTCGAGAGTAGGATTTTGTCTCCTCTTCGTTGCATGCAGCACCATGCACACTACTGATGCTCAGCAAACAATAAATAATCACCCTCTTCCCCTGAATGAACCTAGTAAGAACGACACCCGGGTAATAAAGTATGAAAATAGGATTCGGGACCAGAATGGTCTCCCAGCAGCAGGTTCCGCAAATCTTCATTACAAGGGCCCAGTGAACTCTCACGAATAATTCAGCTGAGCCCGGTGCTCAGATACAAAGGTGGGGAATGTGGGATAAATGGCTAGACAGATGGATGCCACCAGCCCAGTGGGTGACAGCCTGGGACCGTAGCCTCCTGTATGATAAAAGCAGGGCCACTCAGCTGACTCCCTGGTTCCAATCTACTGGCTACATTTTCATAAGCTCAGGAAGGGTCGCTTTCCTGCCCCCATTGAAGCCAATGGGAGCTTTGCTCATAGACTTAAGGAGAAACAGTGTTAGATACTTAAGAGGCCCACTTCACCACTGCCCTGGGCATTGTATAGTCATTTATACCAGAGCAAAATGCCACCAATTCCAAATTGTAGCATTTTACACTGACTTTGCACTGGTGCACGTATTCCCCAAGGTCCTGGGAAATGGTGAATTGGTCCATAAATTATGGGATTTGTTAGATTTTTTTTTCTAAACATCTTTTCTAAGGGCTTGTCTACACATGAAAGTTCATTCGGATTAAGGGAGGGTGTTTGAATTTAAAGAAGAATAGTTATTCCTACTTAATGCCCTGTGTGGATGCTCTCATTCTGAAGTAAGGCATTCTTAGAGATGGGGGGAAATTTCAGCAAATAGTTAGCTTTTCATTTTAAAAGACATTATGTTTCAAAATGTGGGGGGGGGTTTAAATCACCAAAAAAAATCACATAAAAAGTGGAAAAAGAAAACCACAAAAAGTAATTGAAAAAAAAAAGTCATTTCACGTAAAAAAAAATAATAAAACCCTTTGTTTTGGGCTGAGCAAAATATTTCCTTCAACTCAATAAAATTTTTGATTTTTTTCAATTTGGTTGGGGGGAAAAAAAACCCAAAATCAGTTTCTGTTTCCACGGAGCCAAAGATTTTTCCTGATTTTTTGGTTTGGCCCCCAATCAGAAAAAATCAGTTATTCACTCATCACAATAAATATTCCTGAATAGCTCTTACAGTGGCTATTGTTCATTTCTAAACTCTCCTTTCCAGGTTCTTTGTCCTTGACTGTTCCCCCAGACAAACCAGGACCTGCAATCGCAAAGCCACTGTCTGTTAGATTTTAATTTCTGTTGCTTATTTTTGTCCCTTACCATCAGGTCTTTTTTTCTCTCCAGGAATAATTGGTCTGTGATAATGCAAAACTCCTACAAGCAATTAATCATTGCAACAACTCCTGCAGTCCAGTTGCAAGCACTAGCTCTATCCCAGGTTTTCACATTCAGATGCTTGCATTAAGAACATCCCCGGGGTGACCAGCAAAAGGCAACACCTTCCGTAATACCAGTGAAACAACACAGGGTTAAAAAATGCTTCACTGGAACTTCTTACCACCATGTTGCACACACAAAAGAAATTAAACTTTAATATTTAATGAAATATATATATTATCCTTCTGCTGAAGGCTGCTGTATTGTAATTTTATTCGGGATAATTTAATTTCAGATTTATTTCAATGAACTACACCTTCCCCATGGGGGCAGTTTACTTGCTTAGTCTCCCACACATAAATCAGTATCCAATTTATATGGAAGTCACAGCCGCAGCTTTGCAGAGCTTGGGGTTGTAGCTCTCTGAGCACGTCATTTAAATTAACTGGCAGTAACTCATAAAGGCACTTTAATGGTTTCGATTGAAAATAATACCAAGACTGTGCTGGATCGATCGTTGGGGAGGTTAAGAGTAAAAAAGGGGGAAGATTATGGAGGAGCCACATACAGTTTGGACATCTCCTTGAAGTCACACTTCCATCTTGAGAATAGGAAGCAGCATCTGCGTTTTGTTTGAATTTGGGGGAATAAAGTTAGTACCCAGGAAGGTTAGAGTCTGATAGTGCTAGTTAGATCCACCGCATCCTTTCCATCCATCCATCCATCGCCCCCTTTCCCCCACAGCCTTGCCTCTGTCATGAACTGCAGTACCTTTCCCTGCTGTTCCAGGCCTGGATTCCTGCACAGCTGTGTTCCACCCCAGAGGTGGCTGCATTTTAGTGAAGAGATTCCCAGCTATCCATATAGGTTTTGGTTGTCAGAGGTGCTGAGTACTCACAGTTCTCATTCGCTTCAATTGGAGCTGCAGGTGCTGAGCACCTCTGAAAATCAAGAAAGCAAAATTTTTCTCTTAGATCCAGAGGGTAGATGTTGCTTCACATTCGGCTACACTAACATACGTGTCAGTGAGGAGTTCCACGTGGACTGGCGAGAGTCAAAGAGCAGAGCAGAAATCCTTCATGTACATCAGAGGAGAACGTTGCCCATGCAGTCGTTTATCATGTTAGTTTAGCATTTCGCGCGCAGTCCCCTTTGGGGTGAAAGGCTCCACACACACGCCAGAGATTATGGATTATTTGCTAGTGTCATCACCTACACTTTTGAGCCTGGTGTTTTAGCAGCAGTTACACACACACACACACACACACACACTTTGTTCTTTTACAGATGCCCTTGAGTTTGATTCTGGGAAACCAGTCACTCACTTCCCAACCCAATCAGAGCATTACAGAAGGAGCAAACTGAGCACCACCAAACGGCAAGAGGAATATCCTAGACATGTGCTTTGCATAGTGAGTTCACCCAGCCACTAAAGGGTTGATTAGCTCCATGTCCATTTCACATGGGCTCCTTCAAACACTGGGATGTCAGCTATGTTTCTCTTGGTTGAGAGGGGCTGGTAACAGGGAAAAGATACATTTGTGCATGTGCTGTTCTAGCCTGTACCTGCGTTAACTAGTCTGGAGAGGGAGCAGTGCAGATTGAGAGCTGCTGTTGAGTTGGCAGAGAGCTGTCCAGAAGCTGGCAAGAAGACAACCGTTTGGATTTCTGGGAATCTTTACAAAGAAACTCCTAATGACGCTGCCTAGCACTTATGCAAAGCGAGGTGGCTGTGTCTCTGCAAAGCTGCCCTTGCTCAGTAAGAGGTATAAAGCTTTAGAAGGGGACAGGACAGAAAACAACAGGCTCTGCGATCAGGAAATTCCATTAATTTCTACACAGGAGGGAGTTTACATTGATTACAGACCACAAGCTTCTTGTTAAAATCATTGGGCCAAAAAGGAGCATTTCATCTTTTAGCAGCTGTTGGATCGCAGATGTGGCCTCTGATGCTTCACTTCTCCTCCCCTTATCATCAAGTATAAGCCATCTGACACCATCAGCAGTGCTAATACATCATCCTGGTAGCCAATAGGGATTTTAAAAAACCCACAACCACCATATGCCATTTTCCTTTTTTCCCCCCCGAAGACTGCCCCACATGAAGCAGTTACAGCTGAGACTGAAAATAAGCCCAGTTTAAAGAAACCAGAAATGCATACGTTAGATGTCTGTGAACGACTTATGTAGGGAGAGCTGTCAGGGCACAGAGAAGTACCTGCGACTCCTGCTTCAATGACAGGGTTGTTTGCGATGGTGGGGGGCAGGGCTCAAAAGCCCTGTGGCTCACTTCCAGTTTGTCTTATGTTACTAAAAGTTCATGCTTCAGAGTTTCCCCTGGCCAACCAGCAGGAGGGTCAGGAAGGGATTTTTCCCTCCTCAATGTATTATGTGGGGGTACAGAGTTGGATGATGCGTGCCAACAAGACCTGGATATGCCCGCCACTTAGGGTTGCCAGCTGTCTAAACACACAAACCCAAACACCCTTGCCCCGCCCCTTCCCCGAGGCCCTGCCCCTTCTCTGAGGCCCCGCCCTGCTCACTCCATCCCCCCTCCCTCGCTCGCTCTCCCCCACCCTCACTCACTTTAACCAGGCTGGGGCAGGGGGTTGGGTTGCGGGAGGGAGTGCAGGCTCTGGGATGGGGCTGAGGGGTTTGGAGTGTGGGAGGGGGCTCCAGGCTGAGCCTGGGGCGAGGTGAGGGGTGCAGGCTCTGGGAGGGAGTTTGGGTTTGGGACGGGGCTCAGGGTTGGGGCAGGGGGTTGGGGTGTGGGAGGGGGTTTGGGGTGCTGGCTCCAGGAGCGGGCTCAGGGCTGGGGCAGGAGGTGTGGGCTCTGGGAGGGAGTTTGGGTGTAGGAGGGGGCTCCAGGCTGGGGTTGAGGTGCAGGAGGGGGTGAGGGGTGCGGGCTCCCTCCGGGCGGTGCTTACCTCGAGCGGCTCCTGGTCAGCAGTGCAGCAGGGATAAGGCAGGCTCCCTGCCTGCCCTGGCCCTGCGCCGCTCGTGGAAGCAGCCAGCATGTCCCTGCAGCGGATGGGGGGATAGGGGGCTCTGCACGCTGCCCCTGCCTGCAAGCACCGCCCCCCACCAGTTCCCACTGGCCTCAGTTCCCGGCCAATGGGAACTGCAGGGGTGGTGCATGCAGGCAGGGGCAGTGTGTGGAGACTCCGTCTCCTACCCCCACAGGGACATGCCGGCTGCTTCCACGAGCGGTGCAGGGCCAGGGCAGGCAGGGAGCCTGCCTTAGCCCCCCTGCGCTGCCGGACTTTAAGCGGGCTAAAATCTCCCAGTTTGGCTTCAGTAGCCTCCCAAGTTCTGTCCCAAGGCAGAATGGGAAAAGGTTTCCTGTCGCACAAAGCTTTTAGAGATTTGAAAAACATTTCCCATCCAGCCCTACTCACCATCTAGCCAACACCACATCTGAGCTAAAGGAACCAAAATCCAGTTTATCCCCCTGAGTACACTCAAAGGTCAGGAATTTTCATGTGGTGGTGAAAGCAGAAGGTGCAAGAAAATTCAAGGCTTACGTGTGTGGTTCAAACTCTGTTCTTACTCATGGTTTATATTTTATTTTATTTTCTATTTACCTGGGTCCAATCTGCAGGTTTTGGTAGCTCCCAAATTCCAAACACCACATCACACGATCTCAAGCTGATCAGTGCAATATTTTGATTCACATTTCCAGATGCACCAGTTGTCGTTTGTAGCTCATACTACATAAAAATCCCCAAAGACCTTCTATCCAACCATATCATGAGATCCTATCAGTTCATCCTTCATCTCCAGTCCCCTCCACCTACTTCTCCCCAACCTCCCTCCTGCTTGTAAGTTAAAATACACTTCACAGCCTGCACGGAAGGTTAACAGATGCATGCTCTGGTGGACCAAACAGAAAGCATTCCAGAATTCAGGACCCCTCACAGGCCACCCGTGCCAACTGCTTACACTCACGCGTGTCTCTGTATGGCAGTATGACTAGATTCCATGAGACGGTCCCTCATAGTCTCATGCCATTTGGAGCTTTATTGTTTAAAACCAGCATATTGGATCTTTACTCAGGCAAATTCCGGCCAGCACAAGCAGAGTTTTCTCGAGTATTGACTGAATAAAATACGAAGAAGGACTGCAGGATTTGGCCCTACAGAACATGGAAGAGGGTGGAATATGACCCAGGGGATATACATATGACCCACTCAGATTTTCAAACAGCCGCAGGGCAGTGTAGAGGTTATGGTGCCATATAGAAAGCTAAACTTCCAGGCCAATAGGATTTAGCACTGCAGTGTGGAAGTATGTTTGCCAGTGATCATATGGTGGATTCCTGATCTGCTCTTAATTTGTTGCACAGGCCCTGCAGTAAACGTCAGCTGCAACATTTTCATCAACAGCTTTGGTTCTATTGCAGAAACGACGATGGTAAGTAAAATTAAGTATAGCTGTTCAACTTGTTCGGTCACGTTCTACTTCCAGTGCATGTGGCAAGTTTCCAAACTGCTCTTATTCTGCTAAAGGAGACAGTTGCTCCTCTGTTCCTGGATTGTATTGGAAGGGTGATTAAATTAAAGGCTTTAGTGTACAAGATTTTCATTGTTCAAAGACTAAGATCTTGTACTATCTGTATGCATCTGCACACAAATATAGGCATTTGAACAGGCAACAATAAGAGGCTGACGTTCTCAGAAGAGTATATAGAAGTAAGGAAACGAGAAAAAATTGTTCCTAGTACCACTTGCAAAAGGCTTCACCAAGCCACATAGTTCAGAGATGCACCCAAGATTTCTAAAAATTCAAGAGCATTTAGATCTGGGATTTTGAATTAGCCCATTGTAGAGTTAAGGGGCAGCAGCTCAATCCAGATCCAATCTGAACCAATCCTCAAATTCCCCAGAATTGGAGAGGGTTTTCACATCTGGATTTTCTTTGGAGCCACTGTCTGCACACAAAAAACTTAAAATGCATTTAATCAGAATCAACATTTGCAAGGTTTTGCAAGCTCAGACCATCTTTGGGGGAAATTAACCAACATTGCAATAGCTGTATCCAATTTGTAAGGAGCTAGAAGGAGACAATCATGAGGAAAGGAGATAATAGTCTTCAGATGGAGCAATTAAAGATCAGTTGCGACATAATCAGTGAACAGCAAACCCAAGCTCTGGAGGTACAATGCCATCCCTCTGTATTAATTAAAGATAATTCAGAAATATGATGTTCAGTTACTCTTTTTGTAAGTCTCTCTAGAGAAGGATGTTGATTGAAGTATGTAAAATGCCCCAACTCCAATTGTCCTGTGCATTTAGAAGAGGATTTTATAGGTCTTACAGACACCATTTTACACTGGTGTCACTTTCATTGACTTCAGTGGAGTTACTCTAGATTTACAGCAGAAATCAGAGGAGCATCGGGCACTATCTATGCTTAGTTACAGTACAGCAGAATGTGTAGCTTAGTATTCTTTCTAATGCAATGTACATTTAGTCCTATTACTAGACACGAGTTGGCATTGATTATATTTGGTCTAAATTCTTAAGGAAATACAATCCTTAGCTGGAGGGCAGCACTTGTCAATAACATCTCAAATCCTAGAAGCACACATTATATTGTAGTGTGCCTAAACTCACCACATTCGTTTGCAGAATAAATTACCATTCCCTAGACATTTCTATTTGTCCATGAATTGGAGAATGGAACTATTACTAACGTGTTATTTTATTGGATAACTTCATTGGGCGTGAGGTGCAATAAGCAAATCATGATGTGGACCCTGTCTCCATAAAATTCAGTGGAGCCATCCCATTGAATGGCAGAGGAGATGGGGTAAGCCCCCAATAGCCCTCCCTGTACAATATACAGAAAGACATCATGCAGAACAGCCTGCTCTCATAACGTACCTGTTATATATTGCTCCCCAAGGCATTTCACAATCCACTGAAACAATCCCGAGGCACCCTGGTGAACTGGATATGCCATAAAACGAGTGCGTCTTAAGCCTAGCCCAGCAAAGAGAAACACAATGCAGACCAGGGCCGGCTCCAGCATTTCTGCCGCCCCAAGCCAAAAAAAAAAAAGCCGCGATCACAATCGGCGGCGGCAATTGGAAAAAAAAAAAAAAAGCCGGGAGTGAGGGACTTGCCGCCCCCGAATTGCCGCAGGTGCCGCCCCTCTCCCTTGGCCGCCCCAAGCACCTGCTTGTTAAGTTGATGCCTGGAGCCGGCCCTGATGCAGACCTATTGAACACACTGTGGGGATCTGCTCTGTTCTGCAGGGTCCACCATTTTGGAATCCATTCCTCTGAAGAAAAAATCCCCACTACCACTTGGAAAGCGTAGGTTTGAGTGCCTCTGAGAACTCAAGGCAACAGATGCTGATTCTTCTCAAGCAGGCATCAAAAAACAGACGTGTAGTACCGGAGAGCAGCTGTTAGAACTCTCCATCACCCTGCTAATAAGCTGGCCCCCACCCCTACAGCTGTTTTTTTAAATGTAGCAGATTAGCTAGATTGCATGAATGGCATTGTCTCCAAACTCGGGCTGGGAGGATGAAAGTTCCATTTCACAGAGGATTTTGAGATTTCAAAATGTAGCTTATTCTGAATCAGTACAAAACCAGAAAATTCCACAGTTCTTCACACAGGAAAATGCCAATCAAAAACTTGGTTCTGGTCAGCCAGAACGTTTCATTTCAAACCGACCAAAATGTTTTGATTTCAGCTTTTGTACTGTGTGCAATATGATCCATTACAACAAAATAACCCTTTGAAATGGAAAGTAGCTTCAAAACGAAAAATCAAAATGTTTTGGTCTGATAATGTTGAAACGGGACATTTTGATGGTATCTGAACAGTGCACCTCCCCCCCTCCCCCCCCCCCCCGGTCCCTAGTTTTCTTCTGAAACTATATTCTGGCAAAATCGACCCGATTACGTGAAGCATTTCAGTGTTGACAGAACTGTGTATTCCAACAGAGTATGGTTCTGTCAAAATTTCTCCAACCAGCTCTACTGAAAACAACCATAGAAACCTGCTTGTGACTGGGTAAGGTCTGGTCTACACTGAGGACCGGCGCTTCCATTTAGGTGACCTAGGTGGTCGCCTAGGACACCAGGATTTGTGGGAGCGGCAGTTCGGCGGCGGGGGGGTCCTCCCGCGCTCCGGGTCTTCGGCGGCAATTCTGCGGCGGGTCCTTCACTCGCTCCGGGACCCGCCGCCGAAGTGCCCCGAAGACTGGGAGAGCGGAAGGACCCCCCCGCCGCAGAATTGCCGACGACGACCGGGAGTGCGGAAGGACCCCCGCCTAGGGCGCCAAAAACCCTGGCGCCGCTCCTGTCTACACTAGGGGGAGGGATCAATCTAAGTTACGCAACTTCAGTACATAACTGGCAGCCAATACGTCCCTCGGCCCACGCCGCTTCCTGCAGCTTCCATTGGCCTGGAGCGGCGAACCGCAGCCACTGGGAGCTGCGATCAGCCGAACCTGCGGATGCGGCAGGTAAACAAACCAGCCCGGCCCGCTAGGGGCTTTCCCTGAGCAAGCGGCGGCCCTAGTTTGAGAACCACTGATGTAGACAAGCCCTAAGTCTAAGGGGGCTGCCACATGAATGAGGGAGGGGTTTTGCCACACCTGCAGCTCAAGTCCTAGCACCCTTCTCAAGTAACAGTGTAGCTGACATGAGGATAGCATGGCTCCTTGTCACCAGTCCAGAGGCTGGTCCACATGGAGGCTGGAGTCCGCTACCGCTAGAGCTGGTGGGGAAAAAAATTTCCATGAAAAACTGGAAAAGAAAATCACTGTAATTGCATTCAAATTTTTTAATTTTTTCATTTTTTCCCCCAACAGAAACAGAGAATTAACAACAAAAATTTTGGAAAGAAAACACAAATTGTTCCCCTTTTTTTTGTCATTTCTTTTTACTCCCTTTTTTCACACTAGAAAAGTGTGAAGTTGGGCAAAGGTGTCGGGGGAGGGGGGGTTTCAAAAGTGAGAGAAAGTATCAACTATTAGCTTTAAAAAAAAAACACTTTTCCAATGGAAAAAATTAAATAAATGAGAAAAGAATTCCCTCTGTCCACTGAGTTGAAACAAAATATTTTTTAAAAATTCAACATTTTTCATTTTTAAATGTTTTTCCAAAACCAAAAAATTGGTAAACTTTTTTCATGAAAAAAAAAATTCCATTTTTGACTTAACCCCATTTTTCAAAGAAAACAAGTCAACCAGCCTTGACTCCAGCTCCCAGCTAAGGGACTTAATTCTTTTGCTGGAGTAGTGCAGTCTCAAGCTTTTAGCCCTGATGGTCACAGGTTCAAATCCCACTGTTGACCCAAATTGGACTGGTTATGGTAGCATTGTAGAATCACTGGCCAAACAAAACAAGAAAGCTCAATGTTCAAGAGATGCTACAGCTAAAGTCTCCTGGATGGCTGGATCACTCTAGCATGCTGTAAGAAGTAACCACATCGCTGGTACCCAGGGAAGCATAACCACAGAGATCTATCAATTCATTTAATTAGAGAGATCTTTAAAATATGTTTTGGGACTTTTCGTTCACACATAAGCCATTACTGTTGACATTTAAAGACTCTAGCGACAAGCTCCATAGCCCACAAATCAGTGGGGATCATTACTGTCAACATGCATACCGCTAATGAGATCACCAGTTCACAGTTGAAGGCACCATAGCAGAGTGAGAAGAATCAGAGAAGTATGGAAAAGGGCAACAAGGAAGAGAAGATATAGGAGCAGGGTTTAGCTACATGAAGAAGTTGTGAAACTCCGGTTTCCATTGATTAGAAAAGTAAGTGGCAAGAAGGAAGGTAATAAAGGTGCAGAGCATTTGAAGAACAATCAGCCTTCTATGAACTCTCTAATGGGGGCTCAAAGGGCAAGAAGTGAAGAGGTGAAATGTTCCAGGAGGTTAGGAGAACGCATAGAGGGAAATTAATGTGTGGAATGGACTCCCAAAGGCAGAACCAGATTAAGGGCATGATCCTTCAAGGTCAGTAGTAGATGAGGGCTCTCAGCACCTTGCAGAACAGGAACCCAATGAAATATAGACATAGACACAGGAACCGTAAGTATGCATACACAATGCCCTGTGATTGATGGGACACTGTTATAGTGTGAGACAGGGCCGTAGCAACAAAGAACGTGGCCCCCTCCGAACGGTGGCCCCCTCCGAACATATGTCCAGGCGGGGCCCCTTACAATGCAGAAACTGGAATGCGGTATTTATTTTGCCACTTTTAGGGGCCCCCTTCCTTGCGGGGCCCCTTCCGGTCGGAGGGTACGGAGGGCGCTCGCTACGCCTCTGGTGTGAGAGGTTGGGTGCTCTTGCAGCTTGAGGTTTGTATCACAGCTCCATCCGCCCTGCTCTGAATCCAGCCCAAGGATAAGAGAAGCAGCAATTGGGAACATATTCAACATAGAATTAAACAAGCACTTTGAGGAGAAAAACATTAAAGGGTACAGACAGATGGGTGGATGGGTCTAGATGGCCCCCTTCTGTCCGGAAACATTGCAATAGAATTCTGCATTTAACAAGCTAGGAGATGCACCTTTCCTCCAGCTCATTTTTATTACTGAATGTTGCGGTATTTGCAGACCGAGGAATCTAAACACAACAGCAAATATCTCATTCAAAACGGAAATAGAAACCAAACACCTCATGAATTGAGTGTCCCAGCTGAGTGGGCTGAGTTTAGGAACGAGTTATAAATGAGAGTTTAAGGGAAAGATCATGCTCTGACATTTGGGATTCTGATTCTCCGCAGTGCCCTTTGCATATATATATTTTTCAGCTGTTTAAAGGAATTGCACACAGGATTCATCCCATTTGAAAAGGGCAAACTAAACGTAACCTTATAGCCAACTGCAGCAAAACTATATCCACTAAGCAAGTATCTAATAAGGGCACAAGAACCTGGAGGGTGCAACCATCCAGCTGTAATATAGTTGTTTGGATAGTTCTTGCACAGATGTCTCCAATCAGATAATGAATCATTTCTGTAAATGGGTTTAAACAAGCCACCACAACTTCACCAGCCTCAATCCAGCATACACTGTTGATGAAACACCGGGAGAAACTATCGACCCAGGGGCCACGTTCGGACCTCAGATCCATAGCCTCTGAGATCAACAGGAGTTATGAGTGTCTGCAGACAGAACTGGGCTCAGCTGCACATGTAACGAGCAGGGCAGCGAAAAAACAGTGAAGAGCGTTTTGTGACGTTTCGCTCTCTTTTTTTCAATTTCAATTTCATACATGCAACATTTTTATTTTTCAAAACATGTCCAGAACTGGAACTTTTTACTCAAAACGTGCAGATATTCAAAAATTCCAAAATATTAGTCCCTCCCAAACCAAGATTTCTAATTTTGAAATTCAAAATATCAAAAATGCTGAGGCGATCATTTCTGACTAACCAGGGAGGGGAATGGTGAACTCTCAAAAGGTTTTTTTTCCCCCAGTAAATCAGTTTATTTGTATGAAAATCACAAACAAATGCAAAAACCACCAATGCGGAGGGCCCCCCAGTTTTGCTGTGAATATTTTGCCCAGCGAGTGTAATCGTTTGGCGTTACCAGCTCAGTGAATTACCAGTACAGAGAGATCTTTCAAATATGCCTCTGCATTTTACACCAGGAGTTTAGGTTAATTTTTCATATCAGTAATCTCTCTTCAGCTCTGTATTTACAGTTTCTTTATAGCAAGATATCATACTGATTTGCACCTCTGATTTTACTAGAAAAAAATATTTACTAATGTAAAAGCCAAGGTTAGGAAGAGCCTCTTTTGAGTGAGATGCTTTAAAGTATACATCCTGCCCCTAGCTCACAGCCTGAGTAACCAGGGGAGGAATCTTTCCAGGCCACTCCTGGGGCTCCCCCCACACACATACTCTGCATCGGGAATATTCTGTGGGCCTACCTAGTTGTGAATCCACAAGCTCCAACACTCCCCCCACCCCTGCATTGCCACTGAATGAGACTGGTCGGAGCTACACTTTGTAACATGCAGCTCTCATGCCTTTTGTGTGCTCCAGACATTCTTCCCCTCCTCGCCATCCTTTTCCCTCTCATACCTGTTCCACTGCAGGCACAGATTTGACCATGCCCACTGGAAGTAGGGATCGGGTTTGCCACTCTGTCAGTGCCCTTTAGGCCGTGTCAGGCTGCCCTTCTCTTACGTATATCAAAAAAGAAACCACTGCTGTATTCTACAGCTATGCATGAAACCACAATAGCTTACAGTAGTAGTGCTGGGGTGGTTATTTTTTTATTAGATGGAGATATACCTATCTCATAGAACTAGAAGAGAACTTGAAAGGTCATGGAGTCCAGTCCCCTGCCTTCACAGCAGGACCAAGTACTGTCCCTGAAAGATTTTTGCCCCAGATCCCTAAATGGCCCCCACTCAAGGATTGAGCTCACAACCCTGGATTTAGCAGGCCAATGCTCAAACCACTGAGCTATCCCTGTCCCCCATTAATAGAGAGCAATGCAGTGGTGGTGGGTTTGGGGAATATTTTTAATTTGGGGGGGGGTGTCACATTTTTTGAAATTCACAGGAAAGGGATCCAGGCTCAATGGTCTAGAAGCTGGCGAATTTAGATACAGTAACGCTCTCTTTGCAGCCAAATTATAATGAAAGTCCTGAGCTGCTTCAGTGTAAAATGCCATTCCAATTATCGAGGTGATCTCTTTTCCTGGACCAACTTCTGTTGGTGAGAGAGACACACTTTCGAAAAAGCTCTACTTCAGGTGTGGGAGGAGCGCTGTGTAAGCTCAAAAGCCCGTCTCTCTAATATGTTGGGACCGACAAAGCTATAACAACACTGCATTCCAAGTATAGGCAGCCTTGTCTCATAGAGTGAAGCAGATTTGTGGGTTTCTTTAGATTACTTCACTCTAATAGGTCCCATTGTACTTGAAGTCAGATAAATGTGTCACCACTGGACTCCCTTTTATGAAATCCAAATAATACCAGCCAGCCTGGTGTTTTATTTTTCCTTCCACTTCTGCAGGAAATGGTTGATGCAATGCAGGATTCTCGCTTGTCTGTGCACCTTTTGGGGGGACGGGGGCTACAGCATTTTATTGTATCACGCTGAATGAACTGCTGTTGCTCCATGTGGAATCTCCGTCATTGGAGGTTTTTAAGAACAGGTTAGACAAACCCCTGTTGGGAATGGTCTAGTTATTATTTAGTCTTGGATAACCTACTGAGATCCCTTCCAATCCTACACTTCTATGATTCTATTTGATGTAACTAGTGGCAGTAAATAATACTGACACAGCACAGATATTTAAAGAAAGAGACCAAAGGTATATAGTTACTGTGTTACATACACATTGTTTCAGATGGGGTTACTTGGAGTGATGCATCCAGCTGATTGTGCAGATGGGGTCGTTCATCTGAAGATCCCCATGCTATTTGCAAATATTAAACCTCAGATTAGCCCTGGGAGGAAGGTATTATTTAGCCATGCTACAAATGGAGAAGTACATATAGAGATTTGTCCACACTCACACAGCAAACTAGTGGCAGATCTGGCTAGAGAGTAGAACTGGTGAAAAAAAAAAAATCAACAAAATGTTTCCACTGAAAAATGCTGTTTCGACAAAACCAAAGTGGTTTGTGGCTGGCAATGGACCAGCTTCCATATGAAATTTTCATCTAAAAGCTTTCTGAGTTAGAGACACAATGGAGTGCTCACCTGGGACATAGGAGACTTAGCTGTGCTGGGTTCAGAGCTGGGACTTGAACCTAGGAAGCCTTGGTGAGCGTGCTCACAACTGGCCAATAAGGCACTCTCCCTCCCTCCTCTGTAGGAGTTGTTCCACTATGTATAAATAGCCACTGGGCCAGAGAGAGACTGATTCTACAGCCTGGTGAATAGGGCACTCACCTTGCAGAGCAGTAACCCGAACCTAGGTCACCTACATTACAGGTGAAGGCCCCAATCCCTGGGCTATTGGCTATTCTGAGCTGTGGCTCTGTCTGTCTGTCTCTCTCATCCAGCCTTGGGATAGAAAGTCCCGAACTCCCATGCTCGTAATCTAAGCTCTGGAAAACAGTCCTTCCATTTAGCAGTAAGGAGGTGGGTGTGAGACACTATAACCAGGTGCACTCTTGTGCTCAGCATCTTTATCTGGTTACTATTCCTTTCTAGTATCCATAATTTTATAAGCCCTGTTGAGCATTCCTTCGCCACCGGCCTTCATCACTTTCTTGGACTGAATTTTGCAGCCTGTAATGAATGTACAGAATTAAAAATAAACCCTCCCCAGTCACACTACCTAGTAAGAGAGAAGTGGGTAACGCACTGCCTTTGGGGAGTGCCGTAACCCCTGCCTAGTGGTGCCAGGAGCCCATTCCCTTTGGGGGATATAAGCATGGCCCAAAATAAAAAGCCCTCCCCCCAATTCCTCTACAGTCCAAGCAGGACAGCAACACGTCTCCCTGAGTTGCGTCCAGCCTTCTTCCATGCTGGCCACACCTTTCCTCTCCCTCCACGGATACATGTCAGGAGCGCTAAAAAGTTTAATGAGCCCCAGCTGAGCCTTCTCCTCAGTCATGGAACCCTTTCCTGTCTGGTTCCAAACTCCAGCAGGAACCCAGAAATGACAAGAGAGCCAGTCACTCTGCACAGGTTTAATTGAGGGCAGAATCCAGACCATGGTATTTAAATAAGGCTATTTGAAGCTGCAGACCCACAGTCATTGCTTGGAAGCTTTAGCCAACTCCCTTGCAAGAAGCTAACTGGTTGCTATTGGTTATTTCCCACCCTAGATACATCCGTTCCAGCCAGTGTCAAACCTCCCATTCCTGAGCAAGCTCAGAGAAAAGCTAGCCAAAGGCCCACTACCAGTTTATCTAATTTAAGCCAGTACCTAGACTCAACATAATCTGGATTCAGGCCAGGACATGGGAAGGCAACAGCTTTAGTGGCACTGATAGGTGATCTCCTGCTTTCAATAGACAGAGGGGCAGACATCCATTCTCGTGCTCCTGGACCTCTCTGCAGCATTCAGCACTGCTGAGATACTGCTCTCATATGAGAGAGGTGGCCCGGACCCACATCAGGGAGCAGAAACAGTCTGAGTCTTTCCTGGATGGGGGCACCCAATGAGAAGCGATGGGAAACAGATGTCAGTCATGTCACTTAATTCACTACGAGAAGGACAGTGATGAGTGTGGTATAAGAACCTATATAGAATAGAACTAGGGCATCATGGAATGTTTTGTTCTCGGGTGAGGCTTCTCCATCACACTGCCAAGTCCTGTCATATCCAAACTACGTTCCAGAAAAGGACATTCATTTTCATTTGGCTCGTGGTCAAGTTTGCCTACAAAACCATCTCACCTGTCATCCGGGGAATAGTAGATCCTTCTACTTCCAGCCTCCTCCCACCCTGTAGCATCCGTTGGACAATTAGTCTGAAGCCGTTCCTGGCTCAATTTCCTTTCTTCCTGGCGACTTTTGGAGCTGCAGCTATGAATTTAGCCCAGTAGCACAAACTCTGAGTAACACAAGCCCTTGTGTGGGGGGAGGCTTGGTTCATTTTCCACAAGGCTGAGCACACTCTGGGCAGCTGCTGCTGAAGTTCCTTCCAAACATGGATTTGACTCATGTCGTACATGAAATAGACGCCACGATGGAGCTGACCTGCTAGCGTTCCGCTGGTTTGCAGCTGAATAAGCAAAACAGCCTTTTGCTTTCTGCCTATTCGACCAATTACATTGATTTTCCCTGACTGCAACCACCACTGATCTTTACAAACAGAAAGGGGGGAAATCAATGTATGCAACTTGTTCAGATTGCTACTGTGTGCAATGAATTCAGGGCTATTTTCTATCCGCTTCTCCTTTTCCTCTCTGTCTCTCTTTCCTTCTTTCAGATTTATATGATTGTTAGTTCTGCACAAGGCCGCTCATTATTAGCTGGCCACCGCTATTTGCCATTTTTCTAGAGACACATTATCTTGGGGAGAAGGAGATGGATAATGAAGTGAGAAAGACCCACCAGAACTTGTAAAGGTGACATCTTGGCTCTCAGCAGAAGGGGAAAGAATCGAATTGTATTCATGTTCAGAAATCTATTCCCTTTAACTTAATCAAGACATTGGCCTGTGTGCTGTTGGCAAAATTACAAGGTCATTAGTAGTTTCTATGCACAAAGGGTGTGTATGGGGCAGAGTCTTAAAACTGATTTCTAGAAGAGCTTTGGTAATTGACTGCCCTAATCAAAACTATAGGACACACCCACTGTGTCATCTTCTAATCTTGCCCCAGGGTAATCAGACTGCAAGTCATGTTTACACAATAATAGCAGCTGATCCCTCATGCTGAGCCGGCTCATTTGGTAGCATTCTTATCCCTGGGACAAGAGATTATATCGGTTCAGATTTCTGATCAGAACTCCATCTTAGGCACAACACTGCAAGTGGGGCTGTTGCATTGTCAGAGATGCAATCTTTAAGGGACAGAGGGTCCTGTGGCACCTTTAAGACTAACAGAAGTATTGGGAGCATAAGCTTTCGTGGGTAAGAACCTCACTTCTTCAGATGCATCCAAAGGACCCTCTGTTGCTTTTTACAGATTCAGACTAACACGGCTACCCCTCTGAATCTTTAAGGGAGGATCCTTGTGTTCTACAGGTGGGCTTTAAAGAACAGATGGCAGACTCATGGAATAACCCCACAGTCCTGGCAAACACTGCCTCCCAGGAAAAAATACAAACAAATTGGTTCAAATGTTCAAGTTGAGCATTAGACACTGATGAGCCCATAATGGTTGGTGTGCACACAGTTAATTCATTGCCAGTATCTGACTCCCAGCTTTGTAAAATGCTTCAGGCTACTTCAAGTAAGAAAGGCACTAAATAAAACCATGGCCCTGATACTAACAATTAGTTTGGCCAAGGGCAGTGAAATTGGTTTTTGACATGCCACTCCTCGGGCACTGTCTGCCAAGGTACTTGGAGCTTTTATCGCCCACCTGAGAGTCGGTTCTCTCTCTCTCATTTCAATCGGTCTGCTACCTTTCTCATGCAAAAGGCAGGGAACGGGACAGATGGCCTTGGGAAGCCATTGGGTCAGACACAGAGAACAAAAGTTGCCCCATTATTGTCCAGGAGAACGGGTCATGAATGTGAGCTAGAGATCAACAACCAGTTTAGTCTGGAGAACCCAGGAGAGCTGTAAAACATGACGTTATGGGACAAATTATATTGCTAAAGGGACACAGTGCAACGAAATCACAGACCAAGCCTATAAAATCAATACCATTCGTTATGAGTTATGGTTGGAGAGGAGAACCAAATGTACTAGCTTAGGAGCTAGAGAGGTGTCTCAAATGACATCACCCCCATGCTTCCCCTCCACCCACCCCACAGGAGAAAGTCTCAGAGCAAAAGGCTTGGAGGGAGATCGGTTGAGACTGTCTGGTGCCAGAGTTTTAATGTTTATGAACATGTAATATGGATCATCCCCTTTAGTGCTCGCTCTCGCTAACACCTTGGTTGGGCTTTTTTCTCTTTTAAATGTCCTTCTGGAGATGGAATTTGCGGCCTCTGTCATCCCATTGCCAATTGCTGCCATAGCTACAGACAGCCCTGTGTCACCACCACCATCCTAGTCAGAAAGAGTGGCAGGTTTTCGCCCTGCGTGGCCCAAATCCTGGAACCCTGGGTGTTGAGACCTATCTGCCCTCCACAATTAAAGAGCTTTAGCAGCGAAAGGAAGGATGGTCTTATGGCTAAGGAATTAGTCTAGGCTTCAGAAGATGAGAGTTCAATTCCTAGCTCTGTCACACAGATTTCCTGTGGGATCTTGGGCAGTCACTCATCTCACTCTTCCTCAATGCTATTTCCTTTGTCCATCTTGCCGATTTTGATTGAACGTCTCTGCCCTGAAGAGCTGTCTCTTACCACGTGTCTGTACAGTGGGGTTCCGGTCATGATTAGCCCGGCCTCAACACAAGTAACTTGATAGAGCCAAGTTGATTCATAATAAAATGGATAATATCTACAAAGAACCTATGTAAAAGTGGGACTATAGATAGAGTCCCATCCCGACAGACATTGCAGGGGTGGACACCTTGTGTTCTTAAGTGATCCTTTCCTCCATTCACAATCAATGCTAAAGATGGTAATAAACTCTGGACAAAGGAAGGGTTGTCAAGGAGCAGAAGCTTTGAGGATGATGAAGTAAAAAGGAGAGAAATGTGGGGTCCTGGTGGATTCCCTCTCAGCAAGGAGGTAGCATGCCTACAAATAACAAGCAGGTGGAATACTGAATACAATTGCTTTCTGTGCCCTCGACAAGATGCATCTTGCAAATATAATTCCAGCCCTCGACACACTCAGTAAATGAACAATATTTTAGTAGTCCTGGAGACTTAGTGAGAGTGTAGGTTCAGTAGCAGACCCTTGAATGGAATTTTTCTCTTCAAGCTAAATGCACAATAGCAGTGGTTTTCAATCTGGGGTCCACAGGCCCCTGGGGGTCCACAGACTATGTGATTTCCAAAGGAATCCGCACCTCGATTTGAAATTTTGTAGGGGTCCTCAAATGAAAAAAAGATTGAAAACCACTGCCCTATAGCACTGGTGAGGCTGTAGCCTCACATGCTATGGATTTGGGGATCACTGCAACAGAGCAGGTGTCGTGGAGAGCAGCTGTTTGCCCATCATTGTCTCTTTTGGCTACAGAGCTAAAAATACAAGGCAGTTATTCCTTGAGAAATAATGCCAGTAGGGAATGTCACAGAGTAAGCGTGAGATCCTAGTCATGCCGAAGACATTGTTTGTTTGCTTGTTTCAATCCAGCTGCCTTCAGTGTCCCTTTCTTCTGCACTTAGCAGTTTCTGGCCACTGCTAGTGTCTTTTGGGCACCGTTAACTTTGTGCCCGCCACTAACTCTTGTGCCCTTACTGCAGGACTACAGGGTGAACATCTTCTTGCGGCAGCAGTGGAACGACCCGCGGCTGGCGTACAACGAGTACCCTGATGACTCCCTGGATTTGGACCCCTCCATGCTGGATTCCATCTGGAAGCCTGACTTGTTCTTTGCCAATGAGAAGGGGGCCCATTTCCATGAGATCACCACAGACAACAAACTTTTGCGCATTTCCAGAAACGGCAACGTCCTCTACAGTATCAGGTGAGACGGATAAAGAGAATGGTTGGCAGTGGGGGGACGGTGGGCCTAAGCATGCTTGAGGCTGAGTTGAGAAGCTGGTAAATAAACAGAGCATTAGGGGTTGGCCTTCAAACCACTGAACTCCCTGGGTTCAAATCCCAGCAAACTGACTTGATTCCATCCTCACAATTCTGAGGTAAAATCCAAGATGGCAGCCCTGCGCTGGCAAGGAGGCAGCAGCAAACACTGGTGTTTCACTCTTTAGCTCAGGTCTTGTAAACAAGTTTCAATTTAAAATCACATGACACTAACAAAATGGCTAGGATGGGCCTTCTACTGGAGAACATAAGAACTTCTCAACTGTGTGTCAGAGGCCTTCCATCCCTAACAGAAAAAGGAGATTCTCCATTAGGCCAAGATATGTGCTTTTTGGAGTAGGTGGATGGTTCAATCCTCACTGCTGCTGCAATGGTCTGCAGTAGTGATGTTCCTAAACGGACACAGATTCGTTACAATATTTCGCTACAAACCAAAATGGTTTTGAATATCAAAGAAACCTCAGAAACCCCAGCTATCCAGGTCTGAAGGAAAGAGGAAATTAAGAGGCCACACTGAAGTAATTGCCAAGGATTTGTACAGATACAGAGAATAAAATTGTTCTCTTCTGCATTCCCTGCTCCTACATACACTAACATCTCCCTTGGTGGTCAGAGTTCTGCCCTTTTTCAATGAAACTCTGTTCACTAAGCTTCCGGAAGTCACAGCCATTTCATATGTATGTGTGCAAATGAACTGTGTGTCTACATGCAAAAAGAGGTAACCTAATATACTCAAAACTGGTCCAATTTTATCTACACTTCTAGATATACACACAGTAATATATGTTACATACACATACATCTAAATGCTTATATACACGTACTGTGTGACATGAAACAAACTTAAAGGGGTATTGCCAAGATTGTTCAATCATGACATTAAGCTAACATGACATTTGTCTCATTACATGGATTCTATCTTAAGGACTGCCCTATCCATAGTTGGTTTTTTTTAATAGTTCCATCCTTTCTACAGTTCCAACTGCAATCAGCCCAGTTTTCAAAAAGCACCTACCTAACCTGAGCACACAAATCCTGCATTTACATGTGCACATAGACTTCTAGGTACACAACTTCCCAGTTTGCACATCTGACACTTTGCATGAGCATATGTCATTTAGGTGTCCATATCTGAAGAGCAGGCCTTGCATACTTAAAAAAGAATGTTCCAGTGACCCATGAACAAGCCAGTACCTGAACCGCCCGCTCCGGCACAGGAGAACTGCACACATATGCTTGCTGAAGCAGTATTCATCTGAAAACTAACAGATGAATGCAATCCTTAAGGTAAATGTAACCAAATAGGGCAAACTATCAGAACACATTAGCTTCAAGGCCTAGCCATATTAATACAGTCCCTTTTAAAAAAAGCATATGAATAAAATCATTTTTCTTTAGATTTATGTAGTTAGATACCTATCCAAAAGCTCTAGGCACCCTGACAATTAAAATTGCCACATAATAATACTCCTTGCAGCAATAAAGAGAAAGACATTCAGGCAGAACTAATAATAATGCTAAGTGATTCTGTTTTAAATATACCCAGTTCCTACCGAGATATGACACACAGACAGTTTGGAAGCTCTGACATGGGCGCTGTGTTTGAAATGGACGGGGAATGTACAGCATGTGCAGGACAGTCTCCGTGGCAGGCAAAGAAAGCACTTCTGTTTGTTATGGCATGGTCCCTCCATAATCACAGATGGCTCAGTCCTACTGAAGGTGCTGTAGCTGGGATTAGTGCTTCCTGAAAAAAAGGTTGCATTTGGGGTGGAGAAGGAAATCACATCAACACAAGGGAGGTGGATGAGAGCCACTCACTTACTCAATAGACAAACTGAAGCGAGCAGAGGATCGGAGGGGCTTCTGCTATGTGATCTCGACCTATTATTAGGGCTGCACTAATAGGGATGGGGATGGGATGGGAAAGCCAGGTAAAGGGGGTTCCTAGATAATCCCTTTCTTCCCCAATTCAAGCACTTCACTTATCCTAGATTTAAATTAAATACGAACCAGAACCTGCAGCCTTCAAATATATGCTATTCCCCCTGAGGTCAATGGGAGTGTTACATGAACAAGACCTACAATAACCCAGCCCTCAATTCCTTGTCTCCACTAGGGGTTTATTACCTTTGCGGCTGACCACTGATTGCTGAATTAAGGCAAACTTCTGGTATAGATAAACCCTTGGCTAAATGGGACCATTTTCCTCTGCCATTGCATTGAAACCAAGTGGAGTTGCAAATTTGCATGGTTTGGATGCCCAAAACCATCAATCTACCCAGATTTTGCTCCAAACTTGGTCCAGGTAATCGACCGAACTTTGGGCACTGCAGCAAGAAACCCAGTGTGAGTTAAGAGTTTATACTGAATTCCCCCCCACCACCACCACCAAACTCACATTGCTTTGGGGATCACCTGGTTTCCTAACCTCTTTATTCCATTCTCCTGTGTGGTTTTCACTCAGGAGAGCTGGGAGGGCGAGTAAGGGGGTATTTTTCTACCCCAGAACCTCACAACCTTTTCCCAGCATTACTCCGCAGGGTCACTCATTTGCCATAGGGATCCAGAACACTTCTGTGGAACTGGTACTACTTGCACTAATTCGCCTTTGGAAAACATCCATTTCCCCACTCTCCCCGTTTTTTTAAAGCAATAAATTTAAGAACAAGCACTTTTATTAAAAATGCTAGGGGGGAAAGGAGCCAAAAAGACGTCCCAAAGACATGTTGCCTTCTTCGTAGTGTGGATTTGTGTTACATTGGGAACTCCAGGTCACTCAAACCTCACATTACAATCCCCAAAGGCAGGCGGCAGCTGCATCTTATTATGCTATCTCATGTGTCCGGTGGCAGCGTGGTGCTGTGGAATGGACAATGAACAGGCAGTGCTGTAATGCAGATCGCCACCATCAGAAATGGGGGATGGTTTCAGTGCAGATAGCAGCTACCAGACAGCAAGCCAAAGCAGTAATCAAAGCTGCCAATCGTGTAGGCAGAGTTTGGAGACCTGATGCCTCCCCCCATTTTTTTAAATCACACTGTGGTTTGAAACCGTTCTCCACCAACAATGTGCATGTAATAAACCAGCCATCAGCGCCAGATGACCTAGTAGTTAGTGTTCTGAGCTGATGGGCAGGAGACACATGTTTGAGTCCTCATTATGTTCCCTCTCTGGCTGGGGCTGGGAGGGGTCCAAAGGTGGACTGCTGAGTCACTGCAGTGCTGGAGTTACTCTGTAAGATGGTGGGATGACTCAGCAGAAGAAAAACCAGCACTATCCAAGCAAGGTTGTCACCCCTGGTTTCTCTTTACCAAAGAAGGAAAAATATGTGAACACAACCGGAATGTAAATCAGCAAATCCCCAATCAGCTCAGTCTGACAACTACTGGGTGTGGAGTCCAACTTTCTGAAAGGTATCTTCTCGCTCCCCTACAGCCAGGGCCATCTGAACCAGAGTCAGCCCTGAATTGACTGGCAACCAGGCATTGCTCTGACACCCTGTCACAGCGCTCAGCAGACAGGGTGTCAGCCAGAAGGATGTTTTAATAGGCAGCAGGTTTAAAACAAACAAAAGGAAGTATTTCTTCACACAACACACAGTCAACCTGTGGCACTCCTTGCCAGAGGATGTTGTGAAGACTATAACAGGGTTCAGAAAAAGAATTAGATAAATTCATGGAGGACAGGTCCATCAATGGCTATTAGGCAGGATGGGCAGGGATGCAAAACCATGCTCTGAAGTGTCCTTAGCCTCTGTTTACAAGAAGCTGGGAATGGGCAACAGGGGATGGATCACTTGATGATTACCTGTTCTGTTCATTTCCTCTGGGGCACCTGGCATTGGCCACTGTCAGAAGGCAGGATATGGGGCTTGATGGACCTTTGGTCTGACCCGGTATGGCCGTTCTTATGAGCATGGAGCATAATGCAGAGAGACACGGTGGTGCATCATGGGACATGGAGTCTGACCAGGAGGAATCGGCTAGAGGAGACAATGGGGCACAAGGGACCTGGAACTACAACTCCCACGAGGCACTGTGGCGGCTCAGGCAGATATAGAGTTTGACACTGACCTAACCCAAAATATTTTGATTCAATTTTCCCAACAGAAAATTTTGTTGAAATCTATCATTTCCTCCCGCCCCCACGCAAATTTCAATTTGGACAAAGCCCCATTTTCCAACAGGAAAATGTTTTGTTTGAAATTTTCCAACCAGCGCTAGCCTTTAGAAATATCCTATTTGGTGGATCCATGATATCAGACTGGTCCAGATTGTTATGAGCCTGAGGCGTGAAATAAAGATAGAAGCAGCAAGACAGTTCAGTGTGGGACTCTTCTGTTCTACACAATCCAAGAAGTGGTGTTGTCACAACACGCCACCGGCAAAAGGCAGCTGGGAATGAAATCACAGGCCCAACTGCTCGGTATTTCTGACACAGTGCAATTGTCACACTTGAAACTACATTCAAGGAAGACGCAGATAATCCAGGCAATGCCCCCAAACAGGTAGGTGTGGCCCTGCACAGGTAGCGGACTAGCCTATCTATACAAGAGTGGGCACCTAAATAGTTCAGATGTAATGTAACTACTTGTCAGTGTTCAAACTGAGTCTGGGATTCCCCTGTCTGTCTTCTCCTCCCAGGATTACACTAACGCTGGCTTGTCCCATGGATCTGAAGAACTTCCCCATGGACGTGCAGACGTGCATCATGCAGTTAGAGAGCTGTGAGTCCTGAGGGGTTTCCCCTCTAAAGATAACCACCATGTTTCCTCTGTCCCTCTTCAACTCTCAGCTGGTTCTCCGATTATGAAAGACAAAGGGGGATAAAAGCCAGGACATACTACCTGGCATGTGTGTGTTGGCATGATCCTCTGCTCACACTCCTTTCCCTGCCAGCACCCACACAGCCCCGCCTAGCACTAGTTTCTACCAACAACTATTTCTTGTGCCTGTGATGGAGGAATAAAGCCCCTGTCAAAGGCAAAGGGCATTCGGAGATGGATAGGGGAGGGCTCTTAAATCAGGGATCAGAGGCCAAAGTAGGGGTCCACATTCCTCCCTCCTTGCATCCTTCCCCCAAGTGCCCAGACATAAGCCTGTCTGTCACTGTGGTCCCTACAATCTTGTTTATTAGTTTTGCCAGGATTGTTTCATTCCTGCCACTAGCACTCACTCAGGGAGCAGTTTTCCAGGAAACGACCTGACATCTCTTAGCTTGATCCAGGTTCAAGCAATTGCTGAACTCCTAAAGGGAGCGCTCTTGTTTATCTGCATTTGCATTGGCCTCCTGCTTTGAAGGAGAAAGGTGAAGGTTCTCCAAGCTGCAAGTGGGGCTTCCCCCCCGCTTGCACCTACAGGAACCCCTACATGCCTCCTTCACTAAAAGGAAAGGAAGCCAACGATTAACTTAATGCAGAGGAAGAGGCTGGGGCTGAAAGGCTAAGCTAAGCTAAAAGAATAGCCCAAGCCCACAGAAAATCTGATTTATTGGACAGGAATCCACTGTGACGCATGAAGTGCACCACTATAACCACCACTGCCCACCTATACCATTTATATAAGATTTCATCACCAGGTATGCCTCAGCAAACCTGTTGTGTGACGCAATGGAGAACCACGAAACCCATCCTATCATGTCTAACTCCCTGCATCCGTGCCGGACTTCCTTCTCCGCAATACCATCCCTGTCTTCGCACCTGTCTTCGCCACCATTTGGTTTCTTGCTCATGTGTCCTATTTGTTCCCTACTCTCAACAGTTGGCTACACAATGAACGATCTGATATTTGAATGGCAAGAGAAAGGAGCTGTGCAGGTTGCTGATGGATTAACCTTGCCTCAGTTTATCCTGAAGGAAGAAAAAGATTTGCGATACTGCACCAAGCATTACAACACAGGTCAGTAACAGGGCATCAACGCCCGTCTCCCATCCTCCGGGCCATTTACCTTTACTCGCTAAGCTCCTTGCAGTAAGAATTTGGCCCTGTATATTTGCCACACATCATCTGTTGCATGCTCGTGGCATTTATCTAACAATTATATCCTGGAGAACAACCTGTCTAAAGACTTGCTGAAGATACAATCTTCACACAAATGTATTGACAGTAAGAAGCTAACAGACCCAAAACTTATGTCTCCTATGTACCCTTCTTGTGCCCATCAGAGGTCTCTGCGTCTGCCGGGGTATTTCATTCGGACCCTATCCCCAAGCTCACCTTCATGCTGTGTCTGCTCTAAAACTCAATGGGGAACTTCAGTCTACACGCCTGTTAATCTGGCGCCTTTCACTAGAGCTGTTTCTTAGCCAGGGAGTGAAAATTGCAGGCAGCCATTTTTTGCTGAGGTTGGATGCCATGAGATTATCATGCCTCCTACCAGAAACCCTCTAATTTAACTCCTGTCATTCTCAGGCAAGTTCACCTGCATAGAAGCACGTTTCCACCTGGAGCGACAGATGGGCTACTACCTGATCCAGATGTATATCCCCAGCCTTCTGATAGTCATCCTGTCTTGGATCTCCTTCTGGATCAACATGGATGCTGCGCCTGCCCGTGTTGGCCTGGGCATCACCACTGTGCTCACTATGACCACCCAGAGCTCTGGTTCCCGAGCATCATTGCCCAAGGTACGGAGCACCTCTGACACTTGGAAGAAATTCCTTCAAACCAATGTATTGAACAGTTAGGGCCAGATCTTCAAATATGTCCAGAATTCCAGTCAACAAACTTGCGCATGGGCTTTCCACTACCTTCGTATGCTCCCAAATTTGTGGGCCACCAGTGGCCAGGCCAGCCTCAATGTAAGTTAAAGCTGAGCTGCGCTAAGTTACACTAGCAGTAACTGCCCCCTAGGGGGCAGCATTCTAAGCCAGAGAACTGCGCTCTCAGGCCATGCCCCAAGTGCCTACAAACTCTTAACATGCATATTATATTAGTTCATATACTCAGTGTATCTCCTACATTCAATATTAATACTGAATCTGGCCCACTAAGATACAATCACAGAATCACAGAAATGTAGGGCTGGAAGTGACCTAAGAGGTCATCAAGTCTGGCCCCCAGCGCTGAGGCAGGACCAAGTAAACCTAGACCATCCCTGACAGGTGTTTGTCCAACCTGTTCTTAAAAAACCTCCAGTGATGGGGATTCCACAACCTCCCTTAGAAACCCATTCCAGAGCCTAACTACCCGTATAGTTAGAAAGTTTTTCCTAATATTTAACCTAAATCTCCCTTGCTGAAAATTAAGCCCATTACTTCTTGTCCTGCCTTCAGTGGACATGAAGAATAACTGAAACTCGGGTTTCTTCCTATTCTGCATGTGCTACTATTTTTCCCTTGCACAACCCATTGCATCTATACACTAGATAATTTCAGATGTGGGATTGTTTTTAAGGGGAAACAAGGATTAACATCGGGTCCTGGACAACATTCTCTCGCTCGGTAAGACAGGTTTTAATGTCTATGAGCTCTTGCTGAGCATGTCATGGGTGCCTCAATTGTTTCATTATCACTTTCCAAAGAGCTTGGGGGAATAGCGAGAAGAAAGGCAGATGCTGGAACAAGGTGTCTCAGTCTCCCTCTCTAACCCACAGGTGTCCTACGTTAAGGCCATAGACATCTGGATGGCGGTGTGCTTGCTGTTCGTGTTCTCAGCTCTTCTGGAGTATGCCGCGGTCAACTTTGTGTCCCGGCAGCACAAAGAGCTGCTCAGATTCAGAAGGAAGAGGAGGCACCACAAGGTAATACACAAGTCATGCAGAGCACAGCTGGTCCCAAGGAGTCCCCACCCTCTAGAACCTCAGAGGGTCACTCACATGGCCAGCTGGATCTAGCAAGTGGCGCTCAGGGAAGTCCTTTACATACAGTGAGATAGTGAGGAGGGGCAAGTATCAGAGCATATGGCCAGCTCTACTGCTTCTGGTTTCTCCTCCAATATTCAGCTTGCTCCCGGGGTGTACCAAACTCCTTTATTTTGTTTACGATGCCTGTTCAGGGATTTATGTCTAAAAAGACAGTTCTCCCAAGAGTGACTTCCACAGGGACTGATTTGGAAGTGCTGCTTGTTTTGATGTTTGGGGGCAGTGGGAAGGGGTCTATCATGGAATGGCATAACCTAGTGAGGCAGCTTACCATAGCGTGAAGGTAAGTGACACATTCATTGTATCTGCCACCTTGCCGAATAGCGCTACGTTCAGAAGCATCTGCTGCTCGGATTTACTGTGATGTTCCTCTCTAAAATACTCTTTAAAAAAAAAAAAAAAAACCTTTAAAATGTCCTTAGCCAAGCTCCATGCACGTTCCCCATGACTGAAATCAATCAGAACATGCCTGTGTTAGGTAGAAATCTACAGCCTGCACATTGGAAGCTTTGGAACCTTTCGGAATGTGCCCACAGCAGAGATGCTACGCCACAGAATGAACTAGAGAGAGAAATAGAACAGTAGATACAATTAGAGGCAAAGAAATATGAATAGTTGTCTCAGGCTGGCTCTAAATGCAGAGATGAATAGATACTAAAGAAGCTAAGCTTAATAAGCAGATAAAAGTCATCTCCTCCATGGCAGGTGCCTGGCCTCTCTTGAGAGAGAACAACTCAACAGTAGGTGATAAGGTCCTAGAGAGGAAGTGAGTAATTATTTCTGGAGGAGATCCCACCTTGATTACAGGTGTGCAAACAGAAGAGTCAAAATCAAACCAGATCTCACCTATGTAACTCAACCAAGTGTATGTCAGTGTCTAGAACAGAAGTCTCCACTGAAAGAGAATGGAACAGCATGGACTCTGATAAACGGTTGGTTGACTCGCTATGGTCATTAATAAGCAAGCAGTGCCCATCGGAGCCAGCTTCCACAATTTGTGTTAGCACCAATACCTGTCCAGATCAGCGTATTCGTGTAACTGTATGATTTCATGGCAGTGAACTTCATAAGTGTACGAGAAAAGAACAGAGGCCGTTCTGCCATTGGTGCACCATCTCATTCAGGAAATAAATCAGGGCACTTTACCTTCATCCCAGTTCCACGCATCATCCCCAGCAGTTAGCACAACCGTGTTCACCTTCCATTTTTGCTATGAACATTCTGGGAAGGGCGGCTGTTTCAGTGCCCCAGGACTGCTCTAGGGGTCAGTGTACAGCAGCTTACTAAGGGTTTGTAACTGCATTACAGCAATTACATTGCATGTGCACTAATCCCTAGCCTATAACCAGCTGGGATTTTGAACAGCTGCATACCTGCTAGGAAAGGGTAAGGCAAAGCTGCCTTCCATCTCCCCAGTGCTGGGGGATGATTTGGCTCAGGGCTGCTTTAATTTGTTTTGCCTGGAACAAGTTCCCTAGGGGCCACTCAGCCAGCCCAGGATCTGCAGCGTGCAGCATTCTCTGCACCCACCCGCTCAGCACTCACTGTACAGCTTGAGGCAGGGAGGAGGACAGCATAGCATGCAGCTG
The DNA here is from genome assembly GCF_028017835.1 of Emys orbicularis. Lineage (NCBI taxonomy): Eukaryota > Metazoa > Chordata > Testudines > Emydidae > Emys > Emys orbicularis. Next base: position 108,277,991 of record NC_088690.1, on the reverse strand, counting down.
GCTCTGCCGGGTTGACATCACCCAGGGATTCCCCTCTATAAGGGGAATTCCCAGCTGCCCCTTACGGCTTTCCCACTGTGCAAAGTGGAAGGGAGCAGTCGCAGAGCCCAGGGATCTGACCCTCTAAAGAATGGGATTTATTTGTTTTCTGCTTTATCAGCCTGACTTGCTAGTGGTGCTGACCACTGCTTCAGACTGGGAGTGCCAGCCTTGCTCAGGGATCCCTGGCTTTAGCCCAGGGGACTTGCTATGCATAGACCGGAAGATTTAGCACTTGGCTGAACCACACCTCTGCCAGTCTGTTCTCTCCAGGAGGTTGTCTTACAGCACACCCCCCTCTCCAGCTCGCCCGTCCCTTACAGCAGAGGAAGACAGCCTATTAGACGAAGTGCCATGGGACTCTCCCAAGAATTGTAAACATTTACAAGGCATAGACAAGAATGTAGGACCCATCCCGTTACACTGAGCCAGGCACTGTCCTGTAGGGGGCTCCAAAGAGCAGTGGCATGAATGTAATGGAATGCCACAACTTCAGCGCAGAGCTCGGCAGAGGACTAAGATGCCCTTGTAAAAGTGCCCTCAATTAACTAGAGAGACAAGGTGGGCGAGGTAATAGCTTTTATTAGACCAACTTCTGTTGGTGAGAGGGACAAGCTTTTGAGCTACACGGAACTCTTCCTCGGGTCTGGCTCTGCAAAGCTTGTCTCTCTCACCAACAGAAGTTGGTCCAATAAAAGATACTACCTCACACCTTGTATCTCTTATATCCTGGGACCAACATGGCTACAACTGCAAACTTAATTAACTAGGACAATCAACTAAGAAGCAGTGGATTTTCAGCACCATACCTAAATCACTGGCCTATAGCAAGAGTTAATTTGTTATGAAGAATCACCCCAGAACTCTAGAAAAATAGGTCAAACCACGGAGAAACTGGACTTCTAGCTGCACAATGGTTCCGCACATGCCGGAGAAATTGTCACAATTTCAGGAGGCAGCATAGTCTAGTGGATAAGATGCCAGGAGACCTGGGTTTTGTTCACAGCTCTCTAACATCTAGACAACCAACTTCCCGCCCTGTGCTTTGGTTTCCCCATCTGCGAAATGGGTGATAATGCTTGCTCACTTTTGTAAAGCATTTTCAGAGCTCTGGATGAAGAATGTCATATAAATGCACAAAGACAAGTGCTCGATGGGCCATGGGAACCAACAGCAAAGCTCCCATTAACTTCAGTTGTGCACAATCAAGCCATGTCATTTAGACAAAACTAGCACATCCTGGTTCTGAGGGAGTGAGAACTGCCTGCTTAAAGCAGTCTGAGCTGCAGCCATCCAGCACGGGTGCCTCATTGTGCTTTTATCTCCTAGTGCAGATTCAAGCATCCCTTTTACTGAGCCGCGCTGCTGCATGCAGCTCGCTCTGCCGTACTGTTGACAAAATAATAATAAAAACTCTAGTTAGGTCATTTCAAAAGATCTGTTGGCCAGAGGTATTCAACCAAACGCAAGGCTGCTATTACAATCCCTGCCTAATCTCAGAGTAATTTTAATGGGAACAAAGCATAAATAAAAACATCCCCAGTAAGCGAGGGTTGCACGCTCATCAAAACTTGCGGTTGATTGCGTATATTCAAAGCACATTGTACAGCTGCTGGAGAACCTGATGGCTCTATCCCGGTGCCCTGACAGGTTCTGATCTCTTTCTTCTACGCACTGACATGTCACACTGAATGAAATAATGTATTAAAATGGGCAGCACTGAAGGAGCGATCAGATTGGCTGACGGGGACTTCAGCCCACTATGGCTGTACAGGTCAAAACTTCCTAGCCCCAGGGCCGTCCCTAGCTACTCGGGGGGGGGGGGGGGTGAGGGAGGGTGGGCAGGCCTCCACACAGGGAGGGGCTGGCCCCAGGCTTCTGTGGGGGGGGGGGCGGGGGGCTGGCTTGCAGGGCAGGGGGGAACTGCCCCCCAGCACTCACCGGCAGCGCAGCTGGTGCCGGGTCGCTGCACTTCCCACCGGTGAGTGCAGGCCCAGCCCTGCTGCAGTCCTCAGGGGAGTGGGGCTGGGGCTGGGGTGGGGCAGGGGCTTTGGGGAAGGGTTGGAGTGGGGGCGGGGCTTGGCCGGAGCAGGGGCGGGGCCATGGGGAAGAGGCGGTGCAGGGGCTGGAGCAGCACGCAGCTGGGCAGGGCACCAGGAAATGTGGTGCCCCAAATTCCTTGGTGCCCTACGCAGCTGCGTACTTTGCGTATGGGTAGGGACGGCCCTGGCTAGCCCCCTTGCCTCCCCTTCATATCATGTGACCAACATGCTCCAAGGTGCTTCAGTGATGTATTCTCATAGGTGAATCTAGACTCACCGGCTATATTCTATTCATTTTGATTTTCATTTTACTTAGTGGCCGATGTAAGTGGGCTAGACTTCCCTGTCTGCAATGGCACTTGCCCACAAAAAATTTCTTTCCGGATTTCAATTGTAATCCAGAGGTGAAAGTTAGCCAGTATGGGCCAGTACGGTGTACTGGTAAGAAAGTGGCCACCGGTACAGGGTGGTACATAGCTGACATTAAAGCGCTGCCACGTACCAGCAGGGCCGCTGACAGGGGGTGGGGAGCAAAAGGGGCAGTTGCCCCAGGGCCTGGCGATTTAAAAGGGCCCGAGGCTCCCGGCAGTGGCTGGGAGCCCCGGGCCCTTTAAATCACTGCCGGAGCCCCAGGCGGCGTGGGCCAGGCAGCGCTGAAGGGCTGACAGGGGGAGTCTGGCCCCAGCCCTGCCCCTTTCCTCCAAGGCCCCGCCCCTTCTGGGGGCCCAGAGTCCCCCCCTTGCCCAGGAGCCTGGCCGCTCTGCGTACCAGTAAGTCCTTTAAGTTACTTTCACCACGTTGTGCTCCTAAATTCATAACCCCCTCCCCCCAGCACGCACAAGTGTGAGAGACTCAACTATCCTGTAAAGCTGCCTGCAGACTTATACCCCCCGATACCTTCCATGTTAGAGTCCTTCCATAGGAACTAGAAGGTACAACTGACCTCACAAAGGGTCGAATATCTAGCCCATAAAATATGCAGTTAGTGATTAAACGAGCCACGTTTTCAGTCATGTTTTGTACCTGCGAAAAAGCATCTCTGCATGCCAGTCAGGTTGCTGAGCTCCCCACTACCCAAAGAGCACGTGCAACTCGGATGGAGGCACATTTCTAATGGTGTAAAAACTTGGCTATGCATTTCCACAAGTGTAAATCAAGGCCAGCAGCAGATAGAGAAGTTGGCTCAATCAATGTAAGAGGGACATTTTCATTCCATTACTATTTGCAATTTCACAATTTATATAGGGAGGCACTTTGTGAAATTCAGCGAGCGTGTGTGTGTAAGAGAGAGAGAGAGAGAGAGAAAGCTGGCCAATCAGGGAGCAGAAGCAATATCATATGACCAGTTACACACCACAAATAATGAACAGCAAACAGCCAAAGGCAACAAGTTGTGAACACCCCATACACCAGAGGTCCCCAAACTGGGGGGCACACCCCACTAGGGGGACATGGAGGAATGTTTTGGGGGGCGCAGCAGGGAGCGCCAGCCAGCCCCACTGTGCTCCCAGCTCTGCCCCGAGCCTCAGCCCCCGACCATGGCCCAGCTGTGCACCTGGCCCTGCTCCCAGCCCCGTCGTCAGCCCCTGGCTGCAACTCCATTCCCAGACCCAGACCCACTCCAGCTGCGGCCCCAGCCTTGGGCCCCTTACCCCTGTCCCTGCTCCCAGCCCTAGGGGGATGGGGGGCAGACAGGGGTAAGGGGGGGCACGACCCTGAAAATTTGGGGACCACTGCCATAGACTGACTGTCCAAGCCCCCTTTGGCAACTACGTACTATGGTGTGTGCAGCTTTAAAAACTGTGGTGACAATGCGGTTACTGCCCCTTCAAGGTCTAGAACATTCTGGTCTCACAGAGCACTATTGACTTTTCATCATTTGCTGGAGTTGGAGACTGAACAGGGTAATGCCAGCTTGATCCCTTTGTGGGTTTTATTCTTGTTGCTGCCATCCTCATTCAGTTAAAGTCATTTTAGTTCATTAAAAGGCCCGATTGGCTGATTTGGCCCTGGAGACATGGCGCTCCCCAATAAAGAATAAATTCGCAGAAAATCAAGACTGGCCCATGAATGATTCATAAAGAACAAAAAGGGCTAAATTTGCAGTGAATATTATTCACAATTATTTGATATATGTGTGTGTTTGTGTGTGTGTGTCCCTGCCTGACACACCTGTAGTGGAGATGGTAGTCAGGACTCCAAAGTTAAGACTGAGATGTGTCTTGCACCGTGCACCTGATTATTAGAGGAGGGGTCTGGTTTCTCAGCACCTCTGAAAATCAGGCATATGGTGTTTGTACTGCATGCTAGTTGCATTGAGATTTCTACTTCAGTCTTCATTGAGATGATGTAGGTGTAGGCCTGCACCTGTGGCTCATCAGGTACTTGATATCAGGGCCGGCTTTAGGCCAATTCCCCCGATTTCCTGGAATCGGGCCCCGCGCCTAAGAGGGCCCCGTGCCTTAGGTGCCTTTCTAATTTTTTTTACTCACCCGGTGGCACTCCGGGTCTTCGGCAGCACTTCGGCGGCGGGGGGTCCTTCACTCGCTCCAGGTCTTCGGCGGCATTTCGGCAGCGGGGGGGTCCTTCAATAAGTGAGTGAAGGACCCCCCCCCCCCTGCCGAAGTGCCACCGAAGACCCGGACCACCGCCGGGTATTCGAATCAGGCCCCGCAGTTCCTAAAGCCGTCCCGGCTTGATAGCTGCCTCACCTGCTCTTGGAGCACATCCCTAGCTGTGCTAACTGGCAGCCATGGGTTTCTTGCTTTGGTTCCCTGCCACCTGCTGGCAACAGTAGGAAGTAGTCGCCTATCTGCTGCAAAGGAGAACATGACGGTGCTGGCTCAGAGAAGCTCCATGACTTGAGAGAGGCACCGGGTCATGTGGAGGTTAAAAGTGGCCCCCACACTTCAGAAATCAGTCGCTCCAGTTTCTACTCAATGCTAATTGCTGATGCCTCATCTACCACGTAGATTAAAATAGCAAAATCCACTTGCTGGCTGATAAACCACGTTTCCCAGGGTCTCCATAATTTAAATCTGCCTAGTAAACAAATTGGATTGGGGGGGGGGGGGTACTAAAATGGTAGAAATAATAATTCTATGAACTAGTCACTTCCTTTTCTCTTGGTTCTAATTAAGGCCAATGTTACCCAGGCACAGAAATGCCCAAGGGGGTGGCACACAGAGATTTTAATGGGCTCTGCAGAGAGTCGGGATGTGTTTCATGAAGGGTTATCCCTGCGACAAGCTCAGCCTCGGGCGGGTTTCTGCTGCTCACTGTCTCCCAGATTCACTCATTCCGCGTGTTCCTGGTTTGTGTGTGATGTTGGCTCAGCTCTTCACTTCCTCCCTCCGTCTCTCCCCCTGCCTGATGGAGGGACAGATAGGGACAAGGGGAGGCACCACCACGATTCAGGAATCCCGGTCTTCAAAAGTATCAACAGAACTTCCCAAAGCAAACATGGAGAATGCTTGTGCTTCGGGCAGAGTATCTCGCAAGGTGTACATACAGCAACTAGCATAACGCAGCCCTGATATCAGCTGGGGCCTCTAGGCTTTAATATAAATGACGGTGAGCCAGACCCTGATGTTCTGACTCAATGCCCAATTCAGATCCCACCGCAGTGTCGCACTAGTGTACCGCCACCCACTCCGGTGGGGCTCCTCCTGATATACACCAGGGTAAGTGAGAGGAGAATTCGGCCTTTACACTGGCAAAACTCCCAGCACTTCAGCAAACCCTCCCAACTGAAATCAAAGGCTGATTTAGAACAGAGCATTTGGCCTCAGCATACCTGAGTTGATTCTCATTAAGGTCGATCCTTATTCAGTCCCTTGTTACTCCCATTGACTTCAGGAAGAAGTTTACCCCACTGGAAACAGAAGGATTTGGCCCTGAAAACCTGCATTGCTAGGCCCCTATCACGCAGGCCTGTTCACTCCCACTATAGTTGCCAATTTGGGTTGGACGTACTCCTGGAGGATTCATCACATGACAATCTTTCATTAAAGATTAATCTTTCATTCCTGGAGACTCCAGGACAATCCTGGAGGGTTGGCAACCCTAACTCCGATGGATTTCAGCATCAACTGACCAGGGCTTAATCTGCAGCAAGGGCGATATGGGTTAGATGTGAGGAAAAACTTAAGAGTTAAAGCAGGCGTCCAAGGGAGGTTGTGGAATCCCCATCATTGGTTGGAGAAACACCTGTCAGAGATGCTCTAGGTTTACTGGGTCCTGCCTCAGTGCCAGAGGCTGGACTAGATGACCTCTCGAGCCCTTCCAGCCTGACATTTCTCTGATTCAAGGTGCCTTGCCCTCTGCTCATCTTCCTGACCCCAGCACAGAGCCATGTGGGTGGAGGCTCCTTGGAATCGACATCAGGGGGCAGGCAATGGGAAAGTTTCCTTCATCTCGGATTACTTCCGTCTGGGAACAACGTGCATGGTACCGAGGAGGTTTCTCATCTCCTCTCAGAGCTGGACATTCAGGAGCTTTGGGCCCTATAGGAGATATCTAGGACCACTGCAGAAAGCAGTACAGTGATGGAGAGGGGCTCACTGGTATGGCAGGAAGTGGAGTATCGAGGAAGGGAATGCGGCTGCAGAGAACCCAGCCCTGAGACAAAAGAGGAAGGATGGGCCTGTGATTAGAGTGCTAGCCTGGGACTTGGTGGAGATGGGCTGAATTCCCAACTTGGGGCAAGCTATTGTGTGTCTCAGTTCCCCATCTGTAAAATGGAGGCGATAAGTAGGCATTCAGATACTATAGCAAGGGGAGCCATACAAATAGACACCCCCAGGAGGAGGGGAGGGGAGGGGATGTTGGTGAGGGCCTACAGAAGGAACCCAGTGAGGGACGGGGACTAGGTACATCATGTCAGTAAGTCGGACCCCTCCCCAGCTTGCTAAGCTTGTCTAAAAAATAAAAGCAAGGCTTTATTTTATTTTTTGCTCAGCTGTGCTGACGTGCTCTTGGCTCCACTTTGTAGTTACCCAGCTGTGAGTGTGTAATTCACCCATGCCGTGCAGCTACACGCCCAAGGTAGGGGCCATCCATAAAAGACACTCTGCAAAGAAGGACTGACGGGGGAGGGGAGGGGGCACATGTTTAGAAAGATCAGGGAGGACTTGGAATTGGCTGGTGCCACATCACTGCACTTTTATAGATTCAGTCCCTTTAAAGCACTACCGGGAGAGGATGCATTTCTTCAGAGATTAGGGCAGAAGTTACATGGACTTGCCGGCTGACTGTTGGATTTTGAGCATCATTAGTAGCATGGCCTAGTGGATAGTACACATAACCAGGAGTCAAGAGACCTTGATTTCTATTCCTGACTCAGCAACTGATTCGCTGTATTACCTTCGGCAAGTCACTGCACGGCTCACTTTCCCCATCTGGGAAATGGGGCCAACACCTTCCTTTGTAAAGCACTTTGCGGTGCAGATAAAAGGAGTGACACCTAAGGACACAGTATTGTTATTTAGGCATTGGATTGTGCAGCGCAGACTCTTGAGCGAGCAAGTCGCCTAGCACTAAATGTCAGCACACTACTGAATTGCAGGTGGGATGACTATTTCCTTAAATGGGGAGGAGATGAAACCATGTCGACATCTTTCCCGAGAAAGAGGGGAATCAGGGCCACAATGAGACTTAGAGGAACAGATAAAGAAATGGAAGGTGGGCTCGTTGCTAATTCCAGAACACCTGCAGAGATCTTTTCATGGACGGCCCTTGACACTGCCAAGTCCATGTAACTCCATAGGAATTCTCATGTTGCGGCTCTTACTATACGAGTTACATGGAGCCCGCTCCTTCTGGGCAAGCCGAAAAAGAAGGTATGGGGGGAGGAGGGCAGAAGCAAAACAGGGGATGTGTTGGGGGAAAAAACTCACAAAAAACCCAATGACTAGCCTTAAGGAAAGAGAAGTCAATCCCATTTTCCAACTGCAGCTGGATCCCCTGATTTGCATCTGTGCATAATACAGAGAGCACCCCTCTATAAGGCTGGTCTCCTAAGACAAAGGGCTTGTCCAATACATCAAGGAAGCTGTGTCCACCAGTGGAGTTGAAGGCCATCAGTGGAGAGCCTTATAGCAAGGGTGCATTGTCTCCATCTTATTTTAAGTAGAGCCCTATGATGAATCTGTTTCAGGAGGACGAAGCCGGAGAAGGCAGATTCAACTTCTCTGCCTATGGGATGGGCCCTGCCTGCCTGCAAGCCAAGGACGGCATCTCGGTCAAAGGAGCCAACAACAACAACACGGCCAACACGGCCCCGGCCGCCTGCAGGTCTCCCGACGAGATGCGCAAGCTCTTCATCCAGCGAGCCAAGAAGATCGACAAGATCTCGCGCATCGGCTTCCCCATGGCTTTCCTCATCTTCAACATTTTCTACTGGATTATCTACAAGATCGTCCGCAGGGAGGACGTGCACAACCAGTGAGCAGGGCCGCCCGGAGAGGAAAGCCAAACGGGATGAGAGGGGAGAAAGCAATCCTCTATACCCATGTGCAATAGCAATGCAGCAATGCATGAATTTAAGAATGTGGCAATATCTACTTTAAAATAAATGGGGGTGGGGGGGACTTTTAAATATACAAACTGAGGATTACCAGGGGCTGGGGAAGGAAGTTTTCCAAAACTTGAATTGGGGGATTGCTGAGGGCTAGGCGTTTTACAGCATAGGAAGGTTCGGATTGCTACAGCGGCAGTCCAAGCAGTGTAATATATTAAATATATATTCATGCTTAATTATAATGCAAAAAAAAAAACCCCTTTTTTTAGCCTATTAACAGCTTAAATTCTAAAGCCACTGGAATGATTCATGATTCCATGTGCAGAAGATATTGCAATGATGCTTAAATCTGATTTTTGCTATATAAAGGCCATACCAGTTTCCAGCCAAGCACGCAAAAAAAAAAAAAAAAAAAAAAAAAAACCCACACACATACATACAAGAGAGTCATTTATGCTTCCCTAGGTTTGGTGTCTGTGTTTTCAAGTTGGGATGGATTGGGGGAACTTTAAGGAAGAGGCTGTGGGTCATTCTTTTGGCCAAGGATTTGAAAATCAAATATTTTGTCTCTCTTAGTTAAAGCAAATATAGTCCCCATCCCCTTTAGAGACTAACCCAATGAGAAATCTGAAAACATGAGGGCATTAGAAAGGGCGAGAAGGTGCTGTCCTTTTCAGCAAACCAAAAGAATGACAATCTCAAGAGGCAGAAATTACCCTTAGCACAAGTAACAAAATGGTTTTAAAACAGCATTTGTGTTTCAACCGTATTTGTTTGGGACGGGGGGTGGAGGGAGAATGGGAAAAACAAATAGCAATTGTGTTTCAATAGAGCTTTAAAAAAAATCCATGTGTTCTAATGCTGCACCCCTCATAGTGAGGAAGAAGATAGAGAAATAAGTGGAATTGAGTTGTATTGGTACAGGCTGGGGTGGGGAGGAGGGTGGTAACTGTACAGAAAGGGCGGTCGTTATTTTCTGGCATTGCATAGCAGTAATAATAATATTGAGACTGGGTTGATGGCCCAACTATATTTTTGTAACTTTTTAGTGATGCATTTAGCTTTGATGTCCAAGGAAAGAGGAACAAGGCTTCTTTTCCCTCTATTGTTTGGTGGGTGGATCCGGTCCCCCTGGGAGCCCCGAGGAAGCCAAGCAGATGAGGAGAAGGGAAGGCCATTAACATTTACATGGGGTGGGAAGGGGGCTTGCAGGAGGCAGGCATCCGAAAAAGGGACGGGAACGCTGGCAGATAGGCAGGGGGGCTGCCCTTCAGGCAAGCTTGTGATGCAGGCGTAATGTCGGTGTTAGGGGTAGGGATGGGGCATTTCATACAGCTCTGTTGCTGGCATTTCAAAGACAGGCTGAGGAGCAGTGCAGGTGAGCACAATAGTTGCTGTCCTATCCCTGTCTTTGGGGCCATCTTCGATCCAGTAGCCAGGCTGCCGAGCTGCCATGGCTGTATCTTTTTATTATTATTATTATTATTTATTTGCGCTCTTTAGTGTGTCAGGTGAAAAGCGAAGCCGCGAACGGGAAAGAAGAGACAATCAGTTGGCACGGAAGCACCCGGGCTGGGTCTTGATTGCTATGTAGAGACCCAGGATGCTGAACTAAGGGAGCCAAATCAGAGGTGCCTCGGGAGGTTTCCAACACCCCTGCTCAGGATTTGCCTTTCAGCAGCTGGAAACAACTGGCTTGGGGCAGGACTGATCCATTTCTATCCATTTAGGAGGCAGGCGTTTGATTTCAGGAGTTGCATCGCTACCTGTGATACAAGGCAACGCTAAGCAAAATGCCAGCCCGTTTTATACAGGTCTACTGGACCAGGGATGGACTAGAGAGCGCCTCTCGCCTCGGACACCAACTCGGATCTGACCCAGGTCAGTTGCAACCAGCCATCCGATGGGAGAGCGGTGAAAGGGTTTGGTGGGCTCAGTTCAGCTCCCAGTCCACAAGCCCATGTCACAACTGCCAGTCTTAGAGTAGAGAGGCCAAGGGTGGAGGCTGAACGCCACTCTAGCATAGACCAGATGCACCTTGGGAAGGGGAGGGAGGAGGGTGGGGAAAGCTTGCCCATGGCTGCCCAGGCGCTACGGGTTCTGTGGACAGACATCAGTCTGCAGGGGTGCCGGGCCAGCCCCTTTCACCAGCACTAAATGCACTTTATTTAAAAATAGAAGAAAAAAAGGCAAAAAAAAAAAAAAAGTGTGTCTGTTGCACAGAATAGGGCAAAATGCAGTATTTTCTAACGCCTTGGCAAGAGGTACCGCTTAGCTTCAGGGGCTCGTTATCATTGCTGGGGTGGGGACCAGGAGTGAAATCCCAGCCCCCTTCCAGTCTCCTCCCTCCACTCAAGCAGCATAAATCTTGTACGTTGAGGATTTTGTTCTTCTGTCGCCGGGTAACAGAGCGTTCCCAGGAAGGGAGAAGTCACTGGAATACAAAGCAGTCGGGCAGAGCCGATGTTTAATCTGAAGATGACTTTGAGTCTTGGCTGGGGACCGAGACTGCTGCTGGCTTGAGTTTGCTTGTTGAATTATTGAACCTTCTGCGGCATGAATGGCCTGTTGTGCCAGCTGTGTGCCGGGGAATTGCTCTCAACAGCTTGTCATGACCTGAAGTGAATGAGCAGATTGGGGGAATTTCCTACCTGTCTGCCACCAGGGCAGACTCTGCAGCTAACACGCCCCATACCCCCACGTGTTCCCCTTGAGGAGCCCAGGGAAAAGCCCTGCCTGCATTTGTCTGTCTTTGGTCATGTGAAATGGATTCTGGATCCATCCTTGGCACTAACATTTTGGATCCTGACCATTAAATAATGATTTTTCCCTTCCCTTTCCAAATTCTGATTCAGACTCCTAGTTTGGGCTAAGTTCATCTCAGTTGCAACTCCACTGACTTCAAGGGAACTACAGGGAGGGGTCAGCTGTAGGGAGAGTTCCCATCTGCACATTTCTTTCTGCTGAACCACGATGACAGCTGAGCTGTTATGAGTAGTGGCCATTAGATGATTAACAAACCACACGTATCGATATTCAATACTAGGGAATCTCGAGCCTACTTTGTTACATCCTTTTTTGCTTTTGTTTCAATTCATCCCATGTACAGAGCATGATGGGGGGGGGAGGGGACCCGGGTCTGACAAGAGCCAAGAAAACATGCTTCTGGTTAACTGGATTCTGATCCAGCTTAGAGAAGGGCACTGAGCAAAAACAACCCTGAAACTTTGGGGAAGTTCAGCTCCAGATCTGAACCCAGGGCCAAATTTGCAGCTCACGTTCATCTGTCATCTCCAGTCCTGTCTAGTTTGGGATGTTGGAAGAGAATAGGAGACATATGTCCTGATCCTGAAACACCCTGAATGCAGGCAGACGGCTGCACCTGCATGGAGCCCCACTGACTCGAACAGGGCTCCATGGGGCCATATAGATCCACTCAGATGGAGCACCTTGTAGGGCTGGGGCCAAACTGGGAGAGATTGGCAACTAAATTCTGGACCCAGTTACTGTGGTGCTAAAGTCAAGTTTTGCCATTCAGTGTAAACACGATGAGGTCTCTGTCATTTCCTCCCCATTACATAGCTAGTTAATATTTATGTGATATCTCAGGCTAAGGGCTTGTCTATCTACATGGGAAACTGACCAGCAGAAATACAGCAGTATAATCAGACCACTGAATATAGTTCTGCTGGTCACATTCCACATATGGAAGAGCCCTTAGTTTTTTCTACAGTTCTCATTCTTGTAGTACCCAAACACTGACAACTATGGAAGGTTTCACACAGTATGTTTCTACATACAGTATTTACCCCGTATATACTAAAAGAAACTGCCTGCTCTCCAAAGTATACTGCTTTATTATTGCCAGCAATACTATTTATTAGCAACAACCTACAGGTTTCCCTATTTGCACTGTAGGTTCCTGCCATATCTGAATCATATCATTACTGTAGCAGTTAATCCTTTATGGAAATTGGGCTCAGAAGGTGGTTTTAAGGGCAAATCATAATATTATGTAATGGCAAGAAAAACAAAGAGTGATCTGGGGGTAAATTTTTCAAATGAGACTTAGGCACCTAAATCCCTTTTGAAAATGGGACGTAGCCAAATCACTAAGGCACTTTTGAAAATTTTTACCCCTTGTTACCCATTGTTTCTTCCAGACGTGGCTGAAACAGTATAACCACATGATCAGGAATTAATGTTCTCACATGTAAACATGACCATTGAATGGGAAAAATAATAGTAATATACACAGTGGTAGTAATATAGATTTTCATTTTTCCTTACTAATTTTTTTTTAAGTTATAATTCACAATCAAAGTCAGTTTCGGGTCTTAATCCTGCTTCAAGGAAATCGGCAAGAGTTGCAGCTGTACCTTATGGTGCTGCGTAATTCGGTAAACGTGCTTGATCCTGCAAGATGCTGAGCATTCTGACCTCAGATCCAGCAAAGGCACGTGCTGACCTTTAAGCCTGTGAGCAGATCCATTGATCTCAATGGAAGTACTCATGTGCTTTACGTTAAGTTTGTGTTTGAAAGCTTTGCTGAATCGGGGCCAGCATGGTCAGCTCCCTGTGGGCTCAAAGCCTGAGACCACTGACAACTTTGAAAGTTCTTCTGCCAACAGAAAATAAGTGATTTACGTGTCAAACTTTTTTTCCCCCCACATAGTGCTGCTTGAGCCTTGTCAATTTCAAGGCAGAGCCAGGGTGGCTCAATTTAGAATGGTCATTGTGTCTTATTTATAGTCCCAGGGATCCTACAGGTTCTTAAAGTTGGTGGCAAAGATTCCACGCATTTCAAAATTATTATTTTTTAAAAAGAACTTTTAGGAGAAAAGGTTTCACTAGGTTAAAAAAATGACTATTTTTCATAGAGATTATAAAATCATATTTTTGTAATTCTCGAACCTACTTGATGAAAATGTAGGGATCAACTGGAATCAGACCAGGGGTCCATCTACTGCAGTGTTCTGACCCTGGCAGTGGCCAGTGCCAGATGCTTCAGAGGAAGGTGCAAGAAACCCTGTAGTAGGCAGTTATGGGACATAACCTGTCCATCAGCAGAATACTGTAGTGCATATTCCCAGGAAACACAGTTGTAAAGGCCACAGACCCACTGCCGAAAGCACTCTTAGTTAGTTCATAGAATCATAGAATATCAGGGTTGGAAGGGACCTCAGGAGGTCATCTAGTCCAACCCCCTGCTCAAAGCAGGACCAATCCCCAACTAACTCATCCCAGCCAGGGCTTTGTCAAGCCGGGCCTTAAAAACCTCTAAGGATGGAGATTCCACCACCTCCCTAGTAACCCATTCCAGTGTTTCACCACCCTCCTAGTGAAAAAGTTTTTCCTAATATCCAACCTAAACCTCCCCCACTGCAACTTGAGACCATTACTCCTTGTTCGGTTGGGAAGCTGTGTGTCCCACCATGCCTTTATGAATGCAAACCCTTTCTTCTTTGAGGGCCCAGTCCTGCTCCCATTTCAGTCCATTGCAAAACACCCACGCAGCTCAATAGGAGAAGGATTAGGCTCTCATCCCTTGGCTTACAGGAAGCATTTAGTAGTCTCTTGTTCCCGTGAGGAAGCTTTTTAAACTGTGCTTGTTGGTGGAAAGAAGCTCCAACGCTGTTCCTCTTTCTGAATAGGTTTCTACCATTTTTTTTATAGAGGCACTTCATTAGTTAAAGAGATAATTAAGGTACTTGATCATTCTTGAGGGCATTAAGATTAGCACCAAAGAGGAAATTAGCATGCAATAATTTTAGGATCATTAAGGTTTCCTCTGATACCAGCCAAGGCCATTACCCGTCTCTCTTTCCCTCCCCTTTCTCTCACTAATGATCAGTACTACCTTCATTGCTTAGGTTTATGCATCTCATTTTCTCAAACTAATCTATACCAGAAGGCTGTTACTTATTCCTGGGGGTCTGCAAAGTGACTTTGGTTCCTCTGTTTCACCGCTACAATTTTTCCATCAGAACACTAGATCCCACAGTCAGCATAAAGATAAAGCAAAGCCACACACAAAAAAATTACATTGCTTGTAAGAAAAAAACAACCTCTGATGGAAATTATATTCTGCAGAATCCCATTAAACAGCTTCAAACCAGCCTCAGATAACTAATGTGGGAATGAAAAGCGCTTGCTTAGTGCATATTCAGAGAATAATGGCTTTTTTAAGAGTGCCCTTTTCATGGCATGGCTTTTATTGACCCTTCTCTCGTCTCCCAGAACTGTTTTAGTGCATGTCTGTAAATCACAGGGTTCGAGCTTTACATCTTAAAATGCAATTAAACAAGACACTCAGTGGAGAAAAGAGAGATCATCAGTGCAGGATCACCCCTCCCCTGCTCAATCGCTGGTTGTGCCATGGGCTACGCTCAAACTCACTGTTCCCTTTTAGGAATCATCCCCTCTCCCTCTTCCCCCACACCTGCCTCAGACCCTAGATGTGCAAAGGGTCAGGACCAATCTCTCACTACCAAAGCAGATCTTTCTCTCTCTTTCACCTGACCCCCACCCCAAACACCGTCCTTGCCAGAGATGAATGGCTGCAGACAGAGCCCTCCAAGATGACCCCTTTCATGAGGACCCAAACCCTGCAGAATGCCTCATAAGGGCCCTCCCAGCTCCTAGGAGCCCAGGGCATAAGTATAGGATCCAAACTCAGATTCCTCTACCAGCCAGCCCACTGACTGTCCAGCTATCAAGTAATTCAACACCGCATAGGCCCATCGGCTCACTTTAGAAGACAGTCTCCCCACAACAGAGGCTCTGTCACAGGGGCAGCTGGGGCATTGCCCAGCACAGGAACATGAGAGAATATAATGTGCCTTCATCCCCCAGAATGAGCCATGCAGAGCTACTGATTTAAGGGAACAGCTGGAGGATCAGCATTCGGGCGGGGCCGCAGGGGTGCAGTCCCTTTTCATTAAGGAACATTGTGGAAGTTAAGGAGAGTGACTGTATCCCACCTAAATGTTTGACCTCCAGCTGCCGCTGTCTCGGGAAGTGCCCTCACTAACCCTGCAGTGTCACACTACAGCTCGGCCTGAGTGCCTCACCTGGAAGAAAGATGTGCACCCACACTAGCATCATAGCTTTGCACAGCAGTCTCAATTAAGGCCGCGCCCACCCCACAAGGACGATCCCATTGCCAGGGTATCACTCCTCTTTGCCAATGTTTAAATCTACTAAGAAACTGGAAATGCCCAGCAAGCTTCTCCATCCCCCTACCCTCCAGCAGAGACAAACCAGTTCACCCACCTCCCAGTTAGAAAATACCTTTACATCAGTGAATGTGCAGATGAATTTCTTTTCTCCTGCTGATATTTCCCGGTCTCTTTTTGTGGAGCGAAAAGCAAGGGCCCTGGGAGAAGGGGCAAGAATAAGAAAGGGAAAACATAGCAGCAGCTGACCGGGACTTACCAGCAACTAGAAGAGCAGCAGCTAGCAAAAGCACAATGTGAAAATGATCCCATTAGGGCTGCAGCTGCTGGACTCTGCCCAATTTAAAAGGCCAGCCCCAGAAAGGCATGCTGGGTAAAAAGCTCCTATAAGCAGGTAGCCCTGCGGTGGGCAAAGTTAGCCTGGATCAGGTGTAGCTAGAAAGGAAGCACTGCTAGCGAAAAGCCTATCTAGGAATGACTTGTAGGAGATGGGAGCTCCGTCCCCCACTAGACTGACTGAACTCACCTTGGTTTGTGCTCCAGTGCTGGAGAGCCAGTGGGTGATGATTCAGAAGTGACCCTGTGTCATGCTCAATCAAAGCCCAGTATCAAATTCCGGCTCAGGTAGAATCTTGCCCGCTGTGAGACATGTAGGGCCCAGCTTATCCCTGGTGTGACCCCACTGTCTTCACAGTGTGGCTGAATGTAGCCTTGTCCCGTCTATTGTTTCACACTGACTGATAATGAGCCATTGATTGATACCACCATCATATTTCACCTACATAATACCTGCCAAGGGGCATCTAAATAAATAGGATTCCTGTAGCCTGGTGCAAGACTGAGGAACACTTTCCCTCTAATTTGTCGGCCAAACTTTTCTTCCTGAATTTGCCTTGCTACGTTGGCTTCAATTTAAGAGCGTGCTGGGCTGGAGGAGACACTTCTATGCCCAAGCACCCCTTCACACACATGCAGAATATTACTGTGGGCCTCCACTTTCATCACGTTCTACAGAGCAAACAAATGTCCCAATCCTGCAGGAGGGAAGTGCTCCTCCTACAACGTTATGAGTGCCCTCAACTCACAGAGAGTTGAGAGCACCCAGGACTTTGCAAGATCAAGAAGAAGATGACACAAAAGGACAGAGGTCCCTTGATGTCACCCCTTCTCTCTCTTCATGAACTCCAACAGTAGGAAATAGAATATGGCCTTCTGAGTTTTTCGGGTGATTCCTGCTCAACACTCTCCAGGGCAAAAAAAAATCCAATTCCTTACTGGGAACATTCTCTTCTAACCTGAACTAGTCATCAGCTCATCTGAGCAAGAAACATGGTTAAGCAACTAATGCCATGTATACAGTACAATCCCAAAGACACCCGTGTTTTGATAAAAAGTATTGTAACTTCACTACTGGATCTGATAGGCACTCCATTCTGGGGGGCAAATCTAACCAAGTCAGGCATCTTCATTAGGTAGGAATGTCCCAGCAATTCCATTTTAAATTTAATGAACCACTTCCTTTGATTGGGCACAAAGATTTGTTACACACACACACACACTCTCTCTCTCTCTCTCGGTTTGGATTGTCACTTCTGGAACAGGGTGCTGAGGTGTGATTTTCCAATACAGCTTTGTCTTCACTGCAAAGCATAGTGTGTTTTCACATTGAGTTGGCTATCTGGCAGTAAAATCTAAGTAGAGACAAAGCATTTGAGTTTTTATCTCGCTATATCTAGTCAAGATAAAGTATAGTGTTGACCTCAACTAGCTACATCCAGGTTAAAAGTTACCTGTGCCTTATCACCCCTAGGGTTTTACATCAGTATAGCTAACTCAAGGTAAAACCCCATCTTTTGCTGCAGTGAAGACACAACATAAATCTGGGCTTTTTCTTCCATACACTCTTTGCCCTGCAATTAAAATTTGATTTCAGGGCAAGGATTGTCTTTGGTTTGGAATGAAGGCCTGATATTTGGGATTAACTATTATTAGTATTTATTATTTGCTGATGCTACAAGCGTAAGTTAAAAAGATGAGACCTGGAAACTTGGTCATTTCCAAGAACTCCCTGCTCCCACCCCTGTACCTTCATTACAGCATTGTACCAATGTGGAAGTAACTCCAGTTTGACGCCAAGTGTTGGCTATTGTAACGTGGATCCAACAGGGGAATTGATGTGAATGAGGCTTATGCCATAGAGAGAGAGAGGACTGCAGCTGATAGGGTAGGGAGTTGCCGATTTCCCTGGTGAATGAGGAGGTGTAAGCATCCTAGTATGTGATGAGAGGGGGGGGGATTCATTAATAACTGATAAACAGGAGAGATTCTTTTTCATGCCACATTCTGTTATTTGTCTTCCATGGGCATTTAAAGCACTCAACTGGCCACTGACCGATCAAAAGGTGGACATGCCACGTGCTGATTAACAGGCAGGGTGCAGCACCTGTAGATGCTACTCTGTTTTATATCATTCATATGTCCAAGCTTCTGCCAGTCTGCAGATCAAACCTGGTCATCGCGTACTTTACCTCCAGGGATCTGAAGGCCGACTGCATTGGGATCCTGGGCCACACCCCTCCTGTCTGCAATTGTCTAGTTGTATGCTGGCGTTTATTGTGTTTAGGTGGTTGTTAGATGGGTCTAGTCCATAAGGTGGTGGAAATGAGGCGGGGAGATGTCCTAGGTGTGACTTTGCACTGTTGTGGATAAACATAGAGGCAGCACTTAGAGTGCTGGTATAAAGTTCCTTGGGCCAAATTCAGTCCTGGCGTAACTTGATAGACAGGAGGATATTGCTAGCTCCTTTGGGCAGGGACTACCTAACCACCTTCTCAGCACTCAACGAATAATTAATGTGCCAGAGCTGAATTGTGCCCGTGGTCTGTAAAACTTCCTGGTGCTGTCTGCTCTCCTTGTGCTAGGGAGATGCCAGCTACAAAGAGCACAACTCCCTCTGGACCTACTCCAGCTGGGCTCTAAATCCTACCAATAACTGTGGTGGGGAGGACAGGACGGTGCCTGTTCATTTCCTGAGAGGTCAGGGTCTGCTGGCATTTCCATTGTAAAACCTGCTTCAGGGGACTTATAACACAACCCTGAAAAAGCCACTTCGGGCTGAAAACTTGCCATTTAATTTTTAACTACACGATCAGTGTGTGCTTCTATGTATATTTGATATATACACACACACACACTCTCTCTCTCACGTTTGCATCTTCAGATTTCTAGAGGGACTTTTTTTCTTTTACATTTTAATGAAATTTGGCAGGACCTTGGTCTGTGGTGTTGACTTGGTCCTTTCCGTACGCTCAGAAAACCATCAAACAACTCACTGGTTGTGGGCTTTTGCCGTGACTAGAAATAGAGCTCATGCATTTGTCCTACGCCGGTTTCTTACCTTCACACTCATTGCTAGTGGGTTGGTACATCACAAATATCATGTCATCTACATGGATTCTGTTGGTTGTGAACAGGGATCAAATAGCACTGAGGGTCGTCTGTTAACGTGAGGTGAAAGGAGATGTGTGCTAAATGTGGCTCTGAAAATACATAAATGAAGGATTTTTACCATGACTAGACTGTGGGACGTTAAGGCTGACAATCTAACTTCACACTGAATCCCCCCTTCTCAACTCACCCTGTTGTGTCTAGATATTTAACTCCAGTCCCTTTCAGTTAAGGAACATTTTAGGCTGGAGTTGTTTCTGGAGCTGGGGGGACATAATGGTATACTCTACGTTGCTCAGGCACCATAGGGTAAGTTAAAAACAAAACTTTGGCCTTTACTCTGGAACAGCGGTGGTGGGGGGGGCTTTTTGTGCTTTCAGTGCAGTTACATTATGGTTTCTTGATACCTCCCGAGTGACTCCTTTCAATTGACTTGTAGTGTATCTGGGAAACTGTCACGAGGGAGCTAAACTAATATAAACCAGGAATAAACCAGTATGAGAGCGTCTACACACAAAGTTGCCCGGTTTAACTAAATCAGTGCCACTTCTGTGCATTTAGAAAGCCGTAAGAGTAAGTCTTCACACTGCAGAGCACTTGTGTTATCTTAGCCTGGTTGTGAGCAGCTGCACTGCAAAGCCATACTCCAGTTACGGGGCCCACACTGGTGCTGCACTCACCTGCGTCGCTAAGACTTCTAGGGACCCAGCCCATGATTCTTTGGGCTGCAGTAAGATGAGACTTTCTAGGGTTCTCGCTCAGGGAATTGTGGGAGAACTTACCTGTCCTTCTGTGCGCATGGGGGGAAAACGTGGGAAGACATTGGAGGACTATCAGCACTTGAGTGGCTTAGCCTGCATCCTCACTGCTAAGTGGGTGAGTTACCAGCCTGAGTGAAAGTAGATCTCAGACTTTAGCCACCAGCCTCAGATGAACCAGCTAGGTGGGGCTGAAAGCACCACTAAACCTGGGTCAGTGATTTTAGTCAAGGGCATAATTTACTATGGGGAAAAGGGGGCAGTTCACCACCCAAACCTTGGTTTGCCCCCCCCACACACACTTTTCATAGGTCCCTATGATCCAATTTTTGTACTCCTGTGCCTCAAATTTGCAGGATATAATATATTCATATATGAAATGTTCTATATGCTGATTCAACTTTGCTCCCTACCATCAGAATTTTTCTGCAATAACCCCTGATTGTATTGTGTGGACAGGAACCAGAATAGGATCACCACCAGAGTAAGAGCCTGGGTTAACTGCAGTGAAGACAGACCCTTACGGTCATAATTTCCCTTCCCCCTTAAGCTTGGGGCCTGGTTCTGATCTCATTTTTGCCAGTTTTGCACTTCTATAACTCCACTGAGTTCAATGGGGGTTGGCAGAGTAATACAAGTAGATCAGTCAGGTCTTGGTCTTCATGCTTCTTGCTACATCTATTATCACACAGGCAGATCTTTACTGCAATAAAGCTATGAAATATTAAAGGGTTTGTCAAGGGTGATACATTTGAAACCTCCCCTAGAGATGCACTTAAATCATTTTTAAAAGGTCCCATCCCTCCCCTTAGACCTGTGATGGGGGGAAATGACCAAATTATCAGCCCTGAGGGGTGGGGGCTGCTCCAGAGGTTGGTGACCAGCCAACAGCAGATTCCAACAAGTGGGCATGTTATTGATCATTGCTCCTGGGCCGGCTCCATGTCTCAGACAGTAGGCAACCCTGCAAAGTAGCTCTGAAGTGTTTGGAACGGAGGATGCCCCCCTGTTTCAATTCCCTGCTATGGCAGCAATGGGAAAATACACTAGCCCCGGGCATGTGTCATTTCCCGTGTCCACAGCAGACCAACCCCAGGACTGAAACGCTGTTGCGGTTCTCACATGGGAAGGTGGATGATGGGGTTTCATTCTTCCCTTAACGGAGAGGCTTCGGGAGTGGGGACTTTGAAATAGGAAATGTGAACGGTAGGGAAGGGAAGGGAAGGGTTCAAGACCCAGATCAGCTCTGGCAACATCTCAGCAATCAAATCCTGCGATGTGTGCATAAATAAAAGGCAATAGCCATAACATAGGAACAGTAATGAAAGGGTGCCTTTCAGTACACTATTGCTGGAGCGATAGGGTCAGGGATATACATCTCCCAGTGTATGTGGTGGGGCAAGACCAGCAATCAGCCACCTCTGTCTAGTAGAGGTTACATAGCTATGGTAGGTAAGGGAAAGTTACTGAGAATGTGGTTCTTCAGCTCCCCCAGCCCTCCCTAAAATGTAGATAAAGGAAAAGCCAGTAAAGCAGCTAACCCTTCCCTTTCCTGCCACAAGCGCATTCCTGGTACTTATTGATGCACTATATAATGCACCTGGCCAGCCAGCCAGATCCATCCCTCCCTCTACCTCGTTTTCATTAGGATTCTGTACCCCCACGGGGCAGTAGCTTCACATTATGCTGCTTCTTGTCCACCAGGAATCAGGTTACCTTTATTTTTAAAATCCCCCAAATTTCTCATTCTGGAGTCATTGTTAATGTAGCCCTGACTCATGAAAGTGGCCTCAGCAGGGAACTGAGTAATGGAGGCCTTTCCAGCTCTGGAATAGCTCTTTACTCTCCGTTGCCCCAGATCCTTAACTCCCAAGGGGCCAAATGCTGCCCTGGTTTAAGCATGCAGCACCTATTTAAACCAGAGCTGAGTTGGGCCTGTTGCCTTCAAGGGGGACTTTTTAGAACATAAGAAGGGCTATACTGGGTCAGACCAAAGATCCATCTAGCCCAGTATCCTGTCTACTAACATTGGCCAATACCAGGTGCCCCACCGGGAATGAACAGAACAGGGAATCATCAAGTGATCCAGCCCGTCGCTCATTCCCAGCTTTTGATGGAGAAACCACAAAAGAAGGACTTTGAGATTTGGTGCCCTCCTTTGTAGACCTGCAGCTCTACATTATTTCCTTTTTTTCACTCCCGAGATTCCCAATTAATTGTCTGGGTTTGAATCCGAAGAAGTTGCACTGTTCTGATACAGGGATGACATAGGTGGTTAGCAGGACACAATGTGAGGCTTAACGAGGACACCATCCAGGTTGACAAGCTCCTAAATTACCCTACATTATAAAAATGATTGTTTGAAACAAATGGTCACCTCCTACTGAAGGTCTGTCTTGCTTTTAAAAGCTGCCAACACTGACCCAGGCCCTTGAAGTTGTTGGGACAATTGGAAGACAGGACTGGCTCCTGGCTTTCTCCCATTGAGACCCAGCAGGGAAACCTGCACTATCCAAATCTTTGCACAGTAAATCTCAGCTCCCCACTGGTTGAATTGAAGGCAGGTTAATTTGGGGGCTTGTCAGGTTTGGAAATGTCTTCAGAATTATGCTCCTCAGTAAGCACTTGAATGGCAGGGATGAGCAATCTGCAACGCCAGACTGCTGCTCACTGTAGCCTCTGACCGTCTCGTTGTACACTAGCACTGCATTCCCTGCTGCTTAAGCAGTCAGACATGAGAGGCAGGCCCATGCTGGGAATTTGGAGCAGGTCATAAATGTTGGCATAAGGCACAAAGCTGAAGGGTAAGTAGCTTTATCCACCTGAGAGGTGCACCGATTACCCTGAAATGCACAGCCTGGAGCATCTCATTCCTACTGTGAAGCTGAATTCAGATGTGAAAAACAGAGACCGGGGGCAGTTCCAGGGCCTGGTTATGACATTACTGACAGCTCCCACCGTGGCCAGAACTCTCCACCTATTTCATGAACTAAGCGAGTCCTTGGGAAAAATGTAACTTTGCAAGTGGGTTTGAAAGGCAGCAAGACCAAGGCAAAGCGAGAGATTTTGTAAAGCTGAAGCAACATGCCAAGGAGTTCGCCTGAAAGGACGTACATATAAACAAGTCACACATCACATTCCATTGCAGTGTATCATCTCCCTAACATCAGTTAAGACCATTCTGAACACAGCCTTTGAATCCTGACGTTGGGGAAATTTGCGTTGCCTGTCTAAGCAGCTGTTTGCTTGCCGTCTCAGGTGGATGGTTACAATGGCCAGGCAGAGGAACAGTATCATCATGGATGGGGACATTTTATTGGCTATGTTGTCTACTAACGTTCTACCACAATGTATTATGCATCACATTTAATGTATGCAAACTGAAGTGGGTAGTGCAAAACATATACATAAATAGTCAAAAAACAAGCCACCAAACCAGCAGAGATCTCCTCCCTCTAAATACACACATGCCATTTAAATTATATTCCAAAATGAATAGACCTAACTTGGGCACAAAATAAACTCCTAAAATTAATTGCTTATAAATTATTTCTATTTAGGCCAAATAATGCATGTGTGGTTTTACTGTGGAAGGGAGAACACACACACACAGTAGGAATTAAAACATTAGAGAAGTGAATGGCCCAATACAGAATACTGGTTTCTCAGTATATCCTTGAAATACAGCAGTTCAGAGTTCCCCAGAAGCATCAACCGTTAAGTTTGACCTACTCGTATTTAAAGACTTTGTGCCTGTGAAAAAGGTCTCCCTGAAAAGTTTGAAACAATGCTGTTCTCTCATATTTTCTGCATCTCTCTCTCTTCTGACAGTCCTATGAAAAGAGAATCTTCGTTTTAAAAGCTCATTTGGCCTCCCACTGCTCATTAGTGGAGCGTATTAGTACTATTTATACATGGCAGCAGAGTGCTGCCTCCTGATTTGCTCTTCCTCCACCATCTTTCAATTCTCTAGTTTAAAATGGGTGTCAGACATTTTGCTAGCCTGCTTGTAAACATGCCCCTGCAACATTTGCAACCTGTTCAGCGCAGCTTTGGGATAACACATGCAACCAGAAAAGTCAGAAAAAGAGGAGACTAGAACTTGGCTTCGTTGTAGATAATTTGCTTCAACGAGTGGCGCATTAAACACAAGCAGTGGCATCAGAGACAGAAAGTAACCAAGATTATTAAAACCCTTTCCATTCTAATAGCCTCAGGGGTTACTAGTAACACAGAAGAGGACTGATTTTAAGTACAGGGATTTTAATCAGATAGTTTCCCTTTAACTTCATTCAAAACAACATTTTAAAAAGAAAATACAAAAAGTTGTTCATATTCACCTGCCAAGGTTTGGGCTGCTATGTGTGCTGATGCAACATGGGTGGGAAAATACTATCAGCCTCTTGCAAGGGATTTTGGGCAGGTTAGAGAAAGAATTGTCTCTCTCCTGAGCTCTGGTAAGCAGGAAGAGAAAATTGGACAGCCACCAACTACTCTCCAACCACTCCTAGGGCTAGAAAGGAAGTTCAGGTTTGCTCTTGAACATCCTGCTGTAATAGAACTTAGCAACGCCCATGCGCCTGTAGCTCCTTCCTCTGCTGAAACCGTTCTCTCAGTTGTAGCATTGCCATTGGCTCTGTGGCAATCAAATGCCCAAAAGTGGGAAGTCAGGTAGGAAACAAGCAGCAGGAGCAGAAACTAGTTTTCATGCTATCATCAAGAACAAAACCAGGGCTAGAGAAATACAGAAAATACGCACTGAAAGAGGTATTGATTCTCACGCAAAGGGACTGCATTTTCCAACAAGTGCAAACTGCTCTAGACAGAAAAAAAAAAAAAAAAAAACAGCTTGCATAAGTTTCTCTTCTCCCCTGCCCCTCTTAAAAAAAAAAAAATAGTGACCTCTCTGTCTTTTCTATGTGAAATTTATTTGTATATATCGATACAGTTGGTATGGCCTTAATGCTCCATTTAAGGACGTGTTTTGCTATATGGGCACAGAGTGCAAAGCAACTGCTTCCTTAAGAGTAACGTTTTTACATCATGATAAACAAACCTATAACTTATACAAGTACAATTTGCATGAACACATGAACACAGAAGCAATGGCAGATTATTTTTTTGGCTTGTAAAAACAAATTTAAAAAAAAGTTCTATTTCAGCAGTTTGAAGATGGAATGTAAGATTTCTGTTGTAAGTGTATATAAAAATATATATATATATATATTTATTGAACCATACATTCATGCCGATTCCAATTAAAAACAAAATAAAAGTTTTCTGAAATTTGCTTTCAGTGGATTTTTAGTACCGGAGATGTCATTTTAAAGCCCGTGCTAATGGCTGAGAAGTGCTGCTCTCCTTTAGTATTTCATGGACATTTAAGTAGGATCATTGTATTGTGTACTCTAATTTTGCTTTGTGGGGGGAGGAGAGAGAAGAATCTTCTCATACTGCTTCCCTCTGAGCCCTCATCTACACTGCAGTTCCTCACAACAATGCTAGGGTTTACCCTTGCAGTACAGATAGATGAAAAACTATCCAGATCCCCAAACCTTTTTTGCCGCTTTGGACATTAGCAGGGCTGTAGCAGTTCAGGAATACAGCCTGATCTCTTTTACACGACACAGATTGACTCTAGCAGGATTTAGGCCCAGGTCTGTTATTAGGTCACCTACTAAAAGAAGTAACTTTTTACTCTGTTGAACACAGGTGAGTGTGCCCTGTACCCACGTACTAAGTGTCAAAATGGCTTTGCTTTTTCCAACCAGCATCAACTGGTGTCCAGATGGCAGGTTGGGCACATTTTTTCTTGCCTTTAGAATAAGTTGGAGCCTAAAAACAGCATGTTAGAGGTGATTTCCTAGGAACAGTGGTATTTCTTTTGTACTGCTCTACTTCCCAAGTTCTCACGCGAGTTGAAGTATGGTTCCTGGCCCTGCAGTATGTTACCTACTTGTTCTAGGGAACTATGTTTATGCATGGGCACTATACGCCACCGACTCTTTAACTACCTTTCTGAGAACTGTTGCATTACGTTGCTTGTATACAGCACTGTCTTTCATTGTTGGATGAAGTGATCCCTGCAGTGCCCAAGGCTTTTTTAAAGACCTTATTCAAGCAATTTCCTCAAAACTGAAGCCTGGGAGAGAAACAAGAGAGGAGGGACACAATATTTTCCCTTTAATGCTTGATAAGGCAACTAAGTATTGAATTTCCATTAGCCAGGCAGCACATGGTACAGTGCTTAAGCCAAGACTGGAAATACCTGTGAAAAAGAGGGCCATGGCCAGCTTTTTATACTTCCCCAATGCAGGCCATTTTCAGCCTCATGCCCCCCCCCCCCCTTTTTAAAGCCTATTTACATTAAAGAAACACTGAAGTATGCCATTTAGTAAAACGTATTTCTGATTAGGCATGTCAAGAAGTTCACTATTAAATCCAATTATTATGTAGCCGGCCTTAACCAGAGAACATTCAAATAAGTTTCCCAGAAGGCCTGAGACGGTTTTTCAGTTACCAGGCAGGCTGAGAAAGGTATTGCTGGAAAGAGAAACAAAGACAGGCACAAGCTGTAAATGCTTTAGCAGGAAGTGATTAGGCAAATTGCTAGTATTCTCAGCCATGGGCAGCAGCATGCAGGGAGAGCTATATGCAGCTACAAAATACCATGTCTTTACCTTGAAAATCTCGGGCTCAGTTTGAGACACGGGGAGGAAATGAATGCATGGATACTGTAACTTCTCCATGACTAGCCATCCTTGCAGAGCAATTCTTCCATGAAGTGGAGGTGGTAAGAGATCAGCTATTTCTTTCCAGTTCAATGCTGCAGTTGCATCCCCCCAAATGAACACTGGCAGCAAGAAGCACAACAGAGACTGCTGCCGGTTTACTCTCTTGGGGCTCACACTACAAGGTGCACACACAGGTAGTAACTTTTTCTGGGCCAAGACAAACGTTCGCCAGACACATGCTATTTTATAGCGCCAGCTGCCGCTCTTCAGGACAACCACTCTATTCATTCAAGGCACTGCGCCTTCTACAAGCAGAGGTAGCACAGCCAACATCCGTAAGAGTATCAGGGACAGCGGTTCATGCACTGAAATCCATCTTATCACTCAAGGGATCAACAAAAAAATCTTGGTACATGAGAGGTGGTTAAGCCTCTTGGCTATGCTTGTCCACTGAACAGGGCCTGCATGCTATAGGAGGGCCTTAGCACAATTGTGGACTATAAGGTTTGTAACAGCAGAATCATTTATAGAAACACCCTTTAGCCATTCAACCGTTCCATCCCTCTTCAGTTTGAGCTCTCACCGTAGCTTGCTAGTTTAATAAAATGTATTATGTTCATGCTACTTCAGCTGAGGGGGGGGAAATTACAAAGACCAAGACATTTGACTGAATGAGAGTTTAGAGTTGACTGAAAACCTTTTTTCCTCGATAGGATTTACCGGTCACCTCCCAATACTTATAGAAAGCTCTAATTCAGGTACATTTACATACACAGATTAGAACTGACGCCTCAGGACATGCCCTCCATTCCTTACAATGTAGACTTGACAGTACAATGCTAAATGCATAAAGGCTAGACCAGCAGGTAGAAGGCAAAACAGGTACGTTTATACTTTTGGCACTAGTGTTAATTCCACACAAAAGCCTGCTCCCTGAGAAAGTGACTATGCACTTGTTACCTCTAACCTAGAGAAAGGAAGGCTCAGTTTAACACCTCGCTGTGTTTTCGTAGAAATCCAGAACCTCAGGAACCCTTCAGAGCAAGGCTTACGAAGGCCTGCTGCTGCCTTACTAAGCAAAGGGGCCTGTTCACTTGGAACAAGTACTTCCTCTTTACCGGAAAGGCATTGGGAACAGGCATATGCCGCCACAGTGCCACTCAGATTTGGCAGGGCCACCCTGCCACAGATGAACAGAGGAGCAGACATGCCAACACTGGGTGATGCTGCAACGTATACCAGGTTGCAACACCTAGCGGGAGGAGGCGGGCCCACACCCATGGGACAGAAGCCACCACGGGTGCAAGGTGGGGTCATCACAGACTTCATTCAGATTGTTACTGTGAACATCGTGACCTCCATGTCAAAATTGTAGCCTTCATCATGAATTCATATAGTTTGAGATGCTGTTGGTGTAAACTTTTTAAAAAATAGTTTCTCCTATAACAAAAACACATTAAAGTCTTGCATCTTTTTAATTTTTGCATTTCATTCACCTTAGACTATGAAAAAAAATCTGGTCAGTTTTGCCTCCTGTCTTTCTTCTGGCACTAGAACAATGATGTGGTTCACACCACAGAAGACTGGCTGTCTAAACAGAGACAGCAAACAAAACCCATTTCAACTCATTTAGGCTTTGCAAGTCTTCTCCACTGCCCTCCTGAAATTAGATTTTGAGCCCAAAACTATGACAAAATCCCTTTGAGGACATACTCGTTTAACGAGTGGAGAGGTGTTCACAGCTCTGGCATGTACAAGGGACAGGTGCTATTTACTGAAGCTTTGATAATCTAAAGTGCAGTATCTGTTGCTAGAGTCTGATTTCTCCTCAGCAGAGGCCCTTCTCCCTCACCCCTGCAGTATATTATACGTACCTGTCGTTATGGAGCTGTAGTTGTGAAAAGCAATGAAAGAACGCCAGCGGGGAAGACTTCAGAGAAAGACTTGCACTTAACCCCTTGGCAATGGTAGACACGATGTTTCCCTGATCTGAAGTTGGGAAAACCATTTAGAACAGACACTACCAGTTATTACCGCAAGAGGGAACTGTGTATTTCCTGTATGTCTGTGCACTAAAGTGGCACACTGCGAGGATAGTCATTACAGTTGGCTCTGCTCAAGTGCCAGGACGTGCCTCTATACTTTTGGGAGCAGGTTAAAAAAGTCAAGTCAGTCCGTAAAAGATTTGAGGAGAGTCTTTAAACAAAACATTGAAGTCTCTGACAAAAGCTTCCAATGACTTTAGTGAGGTGTGGACCGTTTAAACTACACCAACTCTCACATGTAACTTTTCTGGTATGGTTTATAGTGACCTCCCCCTGGCCACAGACAGCTCTGTTCTAGTTTGTAAAGCAGAATGTGTCAGAGGCCATGAAATATGGATATGCCATTACATCACATCTGCACAGATCCTGCATTAGAAAACCCAGAACTTAGACACTGAATCCTGGTTCACACGAAAGACAATTACTAATAAGCTCTCCAGGGTGTCCACTGTGATGCAGATACTGCAGGGGGCATATGATATACCATCCAGTCACTTCATATCAACGTAAGGTGGTGGTGCATGGAGCCACCGCTGTAATCTGACCCCAATGGCTTCGGATATTAATCTGGAAGCAAGACTGCAATTTTCTTCCAGATGTTTTTCCATACAATGGAAGTTAAACACCATACCTATTACCAAAATAGTGAGCTGTGCACTGGAATCCTTTAAGACTGGTGTAATAAAGATTGTACACACAGTCTTGTCTTTTATTTTCAATTTTAGTGGAGTCTGAGAATGAATAAGATATTTATTCAATACCAGGAGTATATACCAGCAATTGATAGGCAATCAGTACACCTCTAGCATAAATTGTCAGAGGCTGCATCTGATCTAGGTAGTTTCACCTCTGGCAGAGGGGAGTTGCTAAACGGATGCCCAAACTGCAAAAGCGACTCCCCCTCCCCCCAATAAAGAACAGAGTAAGTATACAGGATCCTAAAAAGCACATTTACATTGCAACAATAAAAGATATCTACAACCACAGTTTCCTAGTCACAACAGGAGTTGTTACAAAATCGTGTAACTTTTCAGTCAGCTGGAAAAAGCAAACAAACATTCAGCCAACCACCACCGTGCTTTATAATATTAGACATCTCTACCTACTACCACAGCAAAGATTGGTTCAGTTTCCAAAGCACCTTTTGTCATTATCCTAGACAAAGGTAGTGATGGGAGGAATGGAGGGGAAACTCCCCCTTCACAAGAATTCCAACATACTCCACTTGATAAAGCAAATCTAGACTTTTTTTATTTTTTTAACAATTTGCCAAGACTGGAATGAGAGATAAATAGAAGGCACAACAATTTTGCTTTTTTTTTTTTTTATACAAATACAAACTAAAACATGAAAAAAACCTCCCTATTTCAATAAAAAATTTCACAAGTTCAGGAAAAATGTTTTAAGAGTCAAGTTCTAGACATTTAAAACCTATCCCACAATCCAAAATTTGTAAGTGGTAAAACAGTAGTTAGAATTCCTTTTCGTGATCATGTATCAAAAGAAAAAAGATTCTATGGATACCCTTTATTCCACTTTTACAGCGCCACAGAGAGAAGAATGAATGTCAATTTTTCAAGTGGCAACATGGCCAGACCAGAGGATGTGCACATGACCCTCAAGGGACAAACAATAGTTTCTCCTGCCTTGAAATGCTTGCCAAGTGCTAGGTTTTCCTACAGGCTCTTGAACACATGCAGGTGAAAGATTATTCCACTGACTGAAATGCACCCAATTTCAATATAGAGCGCAAAAAAAAAAAAAAAAACAACAAACAAAACAAAAAAAAAAACCACACATTCCTTTAGGAAAGACCCACTGGTACACCAAAAAAAAAAAAAAAAAATCCAGTCCGTAAGTTTGCAGTGAGCAAGGAACTTCAGTTCTTTTCTTTTTAAAATCCACTTTTCCTAAAATATTGTTCCACAAAGCTGGAATCTGGGACAAGGACTAGGGGGGGGGAGAAAAAAAAACAAAAAAACACAAAACCATAACAACAAAAAGGGGCCAAAACAGTATCAAACGTAGCAGTCTATAACAGGCCAGGGCCACATTCCAAGATACCCAAGGCTGAAATTCACAAATCTGCAGGAACAAGGGTTTGTGCCACCATGCCAACATCCTTGATGCATTCACTGGCGTTGCCCGATGCCCCTTCCAGCTCCAAATCCTGGTTTCTGAGACATTCCTCCACGTGGAGGCCCTCGAATCCCACCTCCCAGCCCTCCCCGGGTGCCTCCAGGTCCACGTGGTCTGTTGTCTCTGCGGTCACCCTCCCTGGCAGCTCGTGTTTTCTTCTCCTCCACGTTCAAACGCACCTCTCCCCTGAACATGATGGGCTGCAAGAGAAAGAAAAGATTTACCAGCATTAACAATGCAGCTGTAACTCTCCAACAAAGCCTTTCACGTGGGGAAGTTTATGCTGTTCCCTTCAATGGGATTAATATTAGGAATGGGAGCAAGACAAGAAAGAAGGAAATAAAGCTCATGGCAGCTACCTATTTACAGGTTAAAAAAATACTACATCAGTTGTGTACTCAGCCAGACATTTTGTTAGGGTGGCAGGAGAAGGCTATGGGGGGGAAAAAAGAAAGGGACAGTTGATCCATCCTTCCAATTGTTTGAACAGTGACTTCTCAGGCAGCTGAACACTTTACATGCTCCACCTTTCCTAGCAAGTCGTTAGATAAGATGAGCTTGTTTCACTGACACACTTTAGTACAATGAAAAGTCATTCAGATCACTGCTAGTGTTCCAGTTGACTTTTCCTCGGATTTGAAGCAGCTCAGAGGCCCATACTGCACCCTTCCTGCATTCTGGTGAAATCCTTCACTTTCAGCAAAGCAGCATTTTATATTGTGTGATGAGGAGTTACCGAGGGCGTGTCTATATGGCAGCAAGAGAACTACCCTAGTACACGAAGCCACACTCTGGGCCTTTCAATGTGCTGCAGCAGTGCACCAATGGGGAGTTAGTGCACAGTGTGTTGTAGATTCACCACCTGGCTTGCGACCCAGTAACTCACTGTGTAGACAAACCTTGAGTTGGCAAATTGCACTGAAGCAGGGAAGAGGCCAATCAGAACATATGCCCTATTAGCACTAAAAGCTAAATAAGCTACTGCCACATAAGGCTGAGGAATTAAGTCTACAAAAAGCTAAGAAATTCAAGAGTGAAGGTTCCTTCATACATATATCAATTATCTCTCATTAGAGACCATGAATTATTCTGGATGCTCTAACATATAAAGAAGGGCTTGAAAATCCCCCTTGCTAGTGACAAGCAGAAAGCTTTTCAGCTAAGATTCCCACTTGATGATCAGTTCCCCTGGAGCTGCCCTGGCATGAGGGGTACCAACACCCTTCCCAGCAACCAGGTATGGGAATAGGGTTTAAGTATCTCTCTGTCACTTTGCCCCTAGACTTCACTGGCAGGGCCTCCCTTTCACACGAACTGCTAGCAAGCAGGTTTAGCTCTCTGGTTGATAGTTTACTAGTAATCTTTAAGTCCCGATATGCAGTATTTGCAATGTAGCAGAGATAATATTGTTGCAAGCACTGGTCTAGAATTAAAGGAAACATGCTTGTGTCCAGCATACTGTGCATGATGGTTGGAGAAAATCAATACAGATAACTAAAGTTAAATTACAGATGGAAATAAGGGTTCTGAATTATTAGAAGTAAAAAAATATTTGAAATGTTCAGCCCTGGGTTAAATATACACATAAAGCCCCCACTACTGTCTTATATTACCAAGAAGGAGAGCATCACAGTTAATTATACTTTAAGTCTGACACAAACATTCCCTAGAGCCTCCAGATTTGTAGCTTGCAGGAAAAGAGCACAAAAAATGATATAAACAGAATACATACAGAAAAGGGCCAAGGACTGGCCATTCCTCTCCAAGAGCCTGTAAGTGTGATGTCTCACCAAGGGGGTGAAAGAGAAGTGCCCCTGACTGCTGCGAACTACAACTCTCTAACTGCTGGCTGTACAGGTGCAGATGTGTGTGGGTGCAAGGTGTTTAGATCTACCACCTACACAACAATCCCCCTGAGGTCACTAACTATAGCCTTTTACATTCATAGTGGCTGTGGCCAGTCTGAGAGCAAGTGACTTTGCACCCTGCCTTGTTTAGGGTGTAAATTCCTTCTTCAAGTCAAATACTAACATGGTTCCCCCCGCTTTTTCAACGCTTCTTTATTTGGGCTCTGTTTTCCATGGCAACCTTATCTCGCTTTTGGTTTGCTTTAAGGATGTAAATATCCGTTCAAAAAGTTAACCGTTTAAATTATTAAAATTATGTTCTTTAAATGGTTAACCAATTGAAGGGAGAGGGGCTGCTCCTGGAGCAGGCAACTGGCAGAGTCTGGGGGCTAACAGTTAGGATTTCAGAGTAGCAGCCGTGTTAGTCTGTATCCGCAAAAAGAACAGGAGTACTTGTGGCACCTTAGAGACTAACAAATTTATTAGAGCATAAGCTTTCATGGGCTACAGCCCACTTCTTCGGATGCAACCGAAGAAGTGGGCTGTAGCCCACGAAAGCTTATGCTCTAATAAATTTGTTAGTTAGGATTTGTTAACCAGTAAGACTAATGCTTACCGGTTAACCGTTTAGGTTTGTAAAATACTAGTTTGCTTCAGCACTAAATTTGGCCAACTGTGTGTGTTAATTTCCAAACAGCATGAACACGTGAATCACACTTATTCAGAGTGGTTCATTTATGGACGTAAACTGGGGGCAGAGGAAGAAGAGAGGGGCTAAAAATCAGCTGGCTAGAAGAATGTCCCTTCTCCTTAAGGGTCAGACGGACATTGCCCACCATTAACAGAGAGGAACGAATTCAAATACATTATTTTGCAGAATCCAATCTCTGCTGGTCCAAACACCACCACCTTACCCTATTGCTAAGGATCTTCTGAACTGGTTCAGGATCATCGAACACCACAAACCCAAAGTTAGGGAGCTTCCCACCGCTGTTGATGCGGAGTTCCACAACGTTCCCATAATCTGCAAGAGAAGAGCCAAGTTCTTTGGTCACACATTAGAATGTTCTGCAGAAACAGACATGTGCTTATGGTTGCAGACCCAAAACCCTGTGGTGAACACAGCAAAGTCAGCAACTTACTTTGGAAGAAGTCCTTCAGTTCAGTTTTATCCACATCATGAGGAAGGTTCCCAACAAATAGCTGGTGACTGTCTGGGTACCTAACAATCCGTCTAGTTTCCATGTCACCCTGCTCACCTTCACGAACTTAAAACAAAAAAAAACACTTGCTTAAAGCCAAACATCATGCACAATACCTGAACAGTTCTAATCATCAGTGTAACTGGCATGCAGTAAGATTCAGTCTCAAGTTCGAGTGGAATTTCAATAATTTTCACAATAGCCATGCATTAGAAACTCACACTGATGAGCAAACAAATCAAAACAAAATCGAAATACTACAAACTTTTTTATATTTGTGAAAGTTCATTTCTAAAACAGAGAGGTTCAGGTCCAGATCAGCTAAAACAGCAACAGTAGCAGGAGTGACTTAGAATATCTATCATTAAGAACTGAAAAACCAACACTAATTGGCACATGGTATATTGAGTGCTTCATGGCTCCTTAGGCAATTAAAAGGTGATAGAAAGTGGGGGGAAAAAGTGAAGTACTTATGCTCTTCTAGCTTTTCTTACTTGGTCTAGGCCCTCTCTGTGGTGGGATGCTTGTTCGCTGCTCCCTCACCCTCTGATCCCTCTGTGGCCTCTGTGACGGAGTCTGGGATTCAGGCTTGGACTCAGGACGGGGCTGCAGAAATGAACCACCAGTAAGTGATATGTAAAAACAGGCAAGGCTAGTAGCAAGGTTCATTTTTCAGAGCTTACTATCAAAGTTTAGATTATACTGAGATAATTTCCAATTTGCAAAAGATTGGTAGTTCTTTTCATCAGTGGCTACAGAATGCATTTCAGCTCAAGTTATACTTGTAACTTCAAAATGAAATGCTGTTCTGTTTTTACTGCGTAGTGCTCAGTCAATAAAATGTACCCTGGGGCTACACAATGTCAGAAAGTGAGATGAAGCGTATCTTGCCTAATCATGGCTGAAAGATTTTAGTACCTCTAACTTGGCAAGTTTGCCCAAGCTCTGTGGAACTGCCCTCACTAGATTTTTGCATGTTTTTCAAGGCAGATACCCTCAACACACACAGTGAACACATTTGGTCCACGTTGATGAAGGTTTTCTTCACAGCTACAAGGGTTACAAATGTGATTTTTGTTTAAAAGGTTATTTAGAAAACCCCTAACAATTCCAAAACCCCACCAAGGATCCTAAAATGCATGCTATAAGCAGGAAATTTCTACTGCGTATTTTCCCCCCAGGTCACCAAGTAATTTGTGATTAGTGCAGAATTCCTACTTGCGAGGCTGGTACTTTCACAACATGAGGTGGTATTCCCAATACTGGAACAGCTCCACTGGGTGGGAGGTTCTTGCTGGTTACAGATGCCCACGAAAATGTCTAAAGGAATGAATAGTGTTACTTAGTAACTCAAGGCCTGCAGTTCTAGTTCTAGCAACAGGCCCAGACCCTGAGCTGTGCCTCTCAGGAGTGGCAGCTGAGGTGGTGGACACAGCTTTAAAGCCACTTTTGAGCCTTCCGAGTTCTGGGTCCAGCCCTCAGCAGTTTCCCCACAGCTGCCTATGAACCATCCCAACTCAGAAAAGCCAGAGTGCAGAGTATTCCAGCCACACACTGTCTCACTCCCAGCAGTAGCCTAGGCCTATTACACTAGGCCTGTGGCACCCATGGATCCCCACCCCCAGCTGCAATGGTGGAAGCAGGGGGAGGAGGGATAGCTCAGTGGTTTGAGCATTGGTCTGCTAAACCCAGGGTTGTGAGCTCAATCCTTGAGGGGGCCACTTAGGGATCTGGGGCAAAAATCAGTACTTGGTCCTGCTAGTGAAGACAGGGGACTGGACTCGATGACCTTTCAGGGTCCCTTCCAGCTCTATGAGATAGGTTTATTTTTGTTTCCAACCCCTGAACACTGCATAAATTGCATAAACAGGCAGGGATGCAGCACAGAATTGGGGCTATTGTTAGACTCCTCACTGCAGGGGTTACACCCGAACCGTATTTGGAAAGGTACTGTCACAACCATAAGTTGGCTGGGCATAGTCTGACTTTAAAAGAAGAAAAAATTCAGCGGCTACTGATGCTTATTGATTAAATTTTCACAACTGTGCAAAATGCATTTTAAGACTTCTTTCTATCTATTTAAATTTTCACAGTTGTGGGAAGTTAGATGGGGCAGATGCTTATTGAATGACAGCAGACATATAACCGTTAACACACAAACGGTCAATATCACATGTCAAAATATAAAAGTAATTATGCTGAAATCAAACTCTAATAGAGGGGTAGGCAACCTATGGCATGTGTGCCAAAGGCGGTACGCGAGCTGATTTTCAGTGGCACTCACACTGCCCGGGTCCTGGCCACTGGTCCGGGGGCTCTGCATTTTAATTTAATATGAAGCTTCTTAAACATTTTAAAAATCTTATTTACTTTATATACAACAATAGTTTAGTTCTATATTATAGACTTATAGAAAGAGACCTTCTAAAAAGGTTAAAATGTATTACTGGAACACAAAACCTTAAATTAGAGTGAATAAATGAAGAGTCGGCACACCACTTCTGAAAGGTTGCCAACCCCTGCTCTAATAAGTTCTCAAGCAGTACTTTTCTTACTTTGCCTAAATTTTGATTAACAACCACCACCAATAAAAACCTAATCCTTCCAAGCCTTACCATAAGCATTCAATTTAAGGACAAATTCAAGCCAGTTCCTGGAGCAAACTGAACAGGTACAAAATACAGAGGGCCTTGATAACGTGTTGTAATATTGAGATACCAGCAACGAGCTAATTGACCAATCGCTTTTCTGTGGATAAGCTCAATTTGAGGCAAAAAGGACAATTCAGGAGCAGGAGAGAAGTCTTATGCAAAAGAATTTGGATACCTCTCATCCAGCTACCCCATCTTGCCAGAGCAAAGATGATGGTGTGTTATACATAATGAAGAGGAGAAAAAAGATGAACATATAGATTAAAGTCACTCATTTCATTACCCTGGAGTCCTCTTGCACCACAGGAGCGGGGTCTGCAGGGACTGGAGAAGGACTCTTTTCCATAGTCTCCTCGGGAACAGTTTCCTCCAATACTGGCTCAGATTTTTCTTCCTGCACTTCTGGTTCTGGCTCCTGTTCAGGCTCCGGTTCAGGCTCAGGTTCTGGTTCCACTACTGGCTCCTCCAGCTGTTCCTCCAAGTCATTGCTATTGAAGAACATCACAAATGGAAACAAGATGTCTTTTCAATTCGGATAAAGAACAGTATTGAAGGCATGCTTATAACCCAGGTATGCAAAGTACAATGCAATCAAGATGAGCAGCACAGCAAAATTCACTTCAATAGGCATATACTTAGAACGTGTTATATCAGCTGAAAACAGTTTCTCAGCCTCACAGCTAATAGTGTATCATTTAACAATGTTTATGCTACAGCTTCTGCAGCAGAAGCCCGACTTCTAGACATAAAACATTTTCATTCCTGACTTCTCTTCACATTTGATTCCAGACCTGGTCCTTAAAGAGATCACACAATGCCAAGTTTGCCTTCACCATATTAAGAGTATAGTCTTTTTACCTTACAGACTGCTCGTAGTAAGCACCGGGATCATCAACTGTCTCAGGGGTCTGCTGTCTTTCCTCAGGTTCCTCCACCTCCTCCTCAGATTCTAGAGTGGGTTAGGGAAGGAAGAGAACTCAAGTTACACCTATCACGCTGTCCAAGCTCAGCAAAGGGATTCTTTCCCAAAAAAAAAAAAATAAATAAAATTTGGGGAGGGGGGAAGTTTTATTTTAATATCACTGCAGGAAGAAGGACCGTACCAGCGACTGCAACAGTCTGTATTCCACCAGCCCATGCTGAAGTACCAGCAGTACAGAAGGGACAGGGAAAAAAAAAAAAAAAAAATACAGGAGAGACAATTTGAATTTACTGCAAATATGCCTTCTCATAAGAGAAGAATCTTCTCTAGTCTGAGAATTGAGAGTTGTTTACTATGCCCACTAATGCCACAAAAGCTGGCACTGGTAGAATTCTCCAGGCTCCTGGTACTTACTTACCCTCTGGAGGCTCGGTGTCCGAATCACCAAAAACCTCATCTTGGTAGCGGAAGATGTCGTTATGGACATAAAACTTATTTGCAACAGAACCCTGCAGGCAAGCAGGAATAAGAAGTTGGTTCCGTTATATTCAGTCCCAGAGCAAAACATTACATGATTATGAAGAGTTTACAGCCATAGTGACAGATCCTGGTCAGAGCTCTGCCCCTCCGGCTGTGCGGAAGTAGCAACTGCCCCAACAGAGGGAACCTCTGGGTGGCACAAAACCAGCAAAGTTGCTTCTACACTCAGCCCCCAAGCACAAGGGACATTCTTGGGCAGGCTATGAGGGGAGAATACTAGCATGTGCTGCACTCCAAAGAATCACCACACTAGGTGATGCACCTTAGAGCAGATTTGTAGTTGAGGTTGCCCTAAGCTATGATAGGACTGGTTTGGCCTCCAGTCAAGCAGAGGATCACGGGAGTGGAGAGGTTGCTTTGTACCACTTTTTGCCCCCCATTCCATATACTGCACTAAGCAGTTTGTGGCCCAGATCCCTAGGTTTTGCCAGTGATTAGGGAATATTTGCCAGTCTATGAGGAAAAACCTATAAACTCATCTCCAATATGGAAAATTCAAGTACTAGGTTCATATTTGCTTTGACATATTGAATTTTTTAAAAAGAATAAAGGCTTGACACGCCTGTCAAAATGGAAATACTGTTGCAATCATAACAGCCACTCCACCATAATAGCAAGCACACAGCTGTAGGTGATGAAGAGAACTAGGATAACACCCATAAAACTCCGCAGAAAGCAAAGAGACACTGTACAGCTTTTGAAAGGATTCCTGAAGCAGAAAGGAAAAATGCTATTCATTCCAAACAAGCAACTATACCTTGCTTCATTATGGCTGACAGGATCAATAAGGCCAAATTAAAGCCAAACAAAAGGTTAGCAACTGTATCTAGCTGTGGATTTGAAAAGTTTTTTGGAGGCCATCTCAGTAACAACTTGAGAACAATAGATCACAATTAGAAACAGACTTATGGGCTTGGAGCTGCTCTACAATAATTCATGAATACTGTAGGTTGACCTGGCAAATTGGGATGTTTACTGTGTTAATATATAAGGAAAACAAGCAGGAAGGAAACAGAATGGCTCAAGATAAGACACCTGTTGATAAACACAAGGGGGCATTAAGAGACAATGCTAGGATGTAAAAAGCCTGGGAACCAAAGGCAAAAAGACTATAGAAGTTTAAAAGGGGACTAGAGGTGGTTTTGGAATTAATTGATAAAAACTTAACATTAACAAGTCACCGGGACCAGATGGCATTCACCCAAGCGTTCTGAAAGAACTCAATGTGAAGTTGCGGAACTATTAACTAAGGTTTGTAACCGGTCCTTTAAATCGGCTTCTGTACCCAATGACTGGAAGTTAGCTAATGTAACACCAATATTTAAAAAGGGCTCTAGAGGTGATCCCGGCAATTACAGACCGGTAAGTCTAACGTCGGTACTGGGTAAATTAGTCGAAACAATCGTAAAGAATAAAATTGTCAGACACATAGAAAAACAAACTGTTGAGCCATAGTCAACATGGTTTCTGTAAAGGGAAATCGTGTCTTACTAATCTATTAGAGTTCTTTGAAGGGGTCAACAAATATGTGGACAAGGGGGATCCAGTGGACGTAGTGTACTTAGATTTCCAGAAAGCCTTTGACAAGGTCCCTCACCAAAGGCTCTTACGTAAATTAAGTTGTCAAGGGATAAAAGGGAAGGTCCGTTCATGGATTGAGAACTGGTTAAAAGACCGGGAACAAAGGGTAGGAATTAATGGTAAATTCTCAGAATGGAGAGGGGTAACTAGTGGTGTTCCCCAAGGGTCAGTGCTCAGACCAATCCTATTCAACTTATTTATAAATGATTGGAGAAAGGGGTAAACAGTGAGGTGGCAAAGTTTGCAGATGATACTAAACTGC
This sequence comes from Emys orbicularis, assembly GCF_028017835.1. Lineage (NCBI taxonomy): Eukaryota > Metazoa > Chordata > Testudines > Emydidae > Emys > Emys orbicularis. Next base: position 108,238,084 of record NC_088690.1, on the reverse strand, counting down.
TCAAGATAGTTAAGACCAAAGCAGACTGTGATGAACTTCAAAAAGATCTCACAAAACTAAGTGATTGGACAACAAAATGGCAAATGAAATTTAATGTGGATAAATGTAAAGTAATGCACATTGGAAAAAATAACCCCAACTATACATACAATATGATGGGGGCTAATATAGCTACAACAAGTCAGGAAAAAGATCTTGGAGTCATTGTGGATAGTTCTCTGAAGATGTCCGCGCAGTGTGCAGAGGCGGTCAAAAAAGCAAACAGGATGTTAGGGATCATTAAAAAGGGGATAGAGAATAAGACTGAGAATATATTATTGCCCTTATATAAATCAATGGTACGCCCACATCTCGAATACTGCGTACAGATGTGGTCTCCTCATCTAAAAAAAGATATACTGGCACTAGAAAAGGTTCAGAAAAGAGCAACTAAAATAATTAGGGGTTTGGAACGTGTCCCATATGAGGAGAGATTAAAGAGGCTAGGACTCTTCAGCTTGGAAAAGAGGAGACTAAGGGGGGATATGATAGAGGTATATAAAATCATGAGTGATGTGGAGAAAGTGGATAAGGAAAAGTTATTTACTTATTCCCATAATACAAGAACTAGGGGTCACCAAATGACATTAATAGGCAGCAGGTTTAAAACAAATACAAGGAAGTTCTTCTTCACGCAGCGCACAGTCAACTTGTGGAACTCCTTACCTGAGGAGGTTGTGAAGGCTAGGACTATAACAGCGTTTAAGAGAGAACTGGATAAATTCATGGTGGTTAAGTCCATTAATGGCTATTAGCCAGGATGGGTAAGGAATGGTGTCCCTAGCCTCTGTTTGTCAGAGGATGGAGATGGATGGCAGGAGAGAGATCACTTGATCATTGCCTGTTGGTCCACTCCCTTTGGAGCATCTGGCATTGGCCACTGTCGGTAAACAGGATACTGGGCTAGATGGACCTTTGGTCTGACCCGGTACGGCCGTTCTTATGACTCAAAAGCAATGTTCCCTCTAATTTTTCCCATGCATGTGAGGAATGAATTTTGTTATGTGCACCAATATGGAGGTGATGTGTGGTGGGGGTAGGGCCAAGGGGTTCAGGGTGCGAGAGGGGGCTCAGGGCTGCGGCAGAGCCTTGGGGTGCAGGGAGGTGAGGGTTCTGGGATGGGGGTCGAGGATGAGGGGTTTGGGGTGCAGGCTGCCCTGGGGCTGGGGGGGGGGGGGAGGAGAGGAAGAGAGCTGCCTCTCCCCAGCAGCTCTGGGGCTGGAGGGGAGGTGGCGCGGCAGCTCCGGGACTGGAGGGGAGGGGGCCGCCTCTTCCCGACTGCAGCAGCTCTGGGGCTGGGGCTGCAGCTGCAGGAGAGGTGCCTCTCCCCGCTGCGGCCCTAAGCACCTGCCTGGCCGTGCAGCTTAGAGGGAAGTTAGTTCAAGAGGGGCAGGCAGTTGTTCAGGGAAAGCAAATCCAACCCAGGACCTGCTGCGGTGTCTGAAGAAGATAGACCTGCCTTCACTACCATGAGGAGGAGAAGTGTATAGTAAGAGACATGTATATACCAACTATTTTGCTGCACTTTGACAGTGTTATTTTCTACTTTTAAGACACGAATGAGTTCTATTTCAAAAAGAAAAGGGTCAGAAGAAGTTCATTCCATTCTATACCAAGGGTTAACTACTTTTAATCCATCTGTATCTGGATAGCACACCATAGCTCACGTGTCTGTGATTGGACTTCAGAGAAGAAAAGGTGATCAAATACAGAATAGCCAGCTCTTTATGAATACCAAGGGACTGATGAGTAATCTAAATGAAATCCCTGAAAGCGTCCTGACTTTATGGATAAGTCTAGTGTCATATTGCCTATGTAAGCGTTAGAGAATTTATTAATAAGCTCAGAGACGAACTCTTTGCTGAGATGCTGCATAGTAGTAGTTGTTTCCCTAATGGTGCTGTATTTAAGAAGTGATATTTGAAGCATGCCAAATATAAAAAGTTTAATAGATCACAAACACAAAAGTGGGATTTTAGGTCAAACTAAGTCCAGTTAGGAAAGGCTGGAGACACGGAGATTAGGAGCTACCCTCAACTATACAGCCTCTAGAATACAGAAGTAAAGGCACGTGCTCAACATAGCAAGATACTTGTAAATAAGATGGGTGGTCTGCAATGATGCTCATCGACATCTCTTTCCATGCGTTAGTCATGACTCAGCAAAGATAACAATTTGTTATGAACTACCAAAGTTGAAAAAAAAAAACAAAAACTGGGAGCTACAGCTTCCAAAACGTAAATTGGAAATTGCCAAGTTAAAAATAATGTCACTCAATTACCATCACTCTTTCTTCACTCCCACTTTCAACTGTCATATGATTTTGAAAACTGCTATTTTGAAAGCAACTGCAGCAAGAAGTCAATACTTTATAGCATCAGAAAGCTTGGAATGCAAGTCTTCAAATGTTGGAGAGCATTGTTCTCCAACACTAGATGTTTGAGGTATCAGCTGCAAGATACAACTTAAGTGGGGATCTGCAATATTTTGAGAATACCTACCTAAGCAATATTTTAATGATGCTTATTAGCCACAACTCAAAATGTTACATCCCCTCCTGATACGGTTCCAGGTTAGCATAAACAAATTAAAGTAATGTAACTTCTTAAAGCATTTGCAGCACACCACTGTTGGACTCTTGTGCAAGAAATACTTCCCAATTGGAATCTTCAGATTCCAGTGCTGAGCTGAATAGCTACAACTATTTTCATGTCAGTACTAGCACACGGGTTAAAGTAACAGCAAAACTCCATAAAGCATACCTCAGGTGCAAGTACAAACGTCTGCATGAACCTGCGCACTGGCTGCATGTTATTGGAGAGTTCTCCCATCACCTGGACTACAACACCATCATTAAGAGTAGCATGGGCATCCACATGACGGATCTTTGTGTGGCAGTCCTTAAAGTTCAGTGACAGCACCTTCTTGTGGATGTCCTGCAAAAGGCAGAGAAGAATCAGTTACCCATTTTCTAAGTTAATTCAGTTTATCAGAAAGGCTTGTATAGTGCAGATTGGTGGGTACAGAGAATATCAAGTTTAGTGTGAGGCTTGCAGCCTAGGGTTGCCCTCAAAGCCCTAGAGAGCATAGTCCCAAAAGCCACTCCCCCTTGGTGTAGTTCTTTATATTTAAACTTTCCTCAATACCTTCAGTCTTCACTATTTTAGTCTCTCTAGGTCAATCTGCTGTTTGGCTTTTCCCCCCCTCCCTCTCCAATTTTGGTGCCACTTGCAAATTTGATCATAAAATGAACTCACATCAAGGCAGCACAGACAGACAGACAGCCATGCCATGCCATGCCATGCACTTTTTCTTCTGAGTTGAGACAAGAATCAAAGAGGACACTTGGACTTTGCTTTAGTTTGCAGAAGATATCATTGCCTGAATACCATTAAATGCTTCACCACTGTGACTCTGCTTTAATGTGGTGTTCTTATCAGTATTTTATATCCATCTCCAAATTTCATAGCTGTTGACAGTTTTGGGAACATGTGACAAGTTTGCCTACCAAGCACAAAAGGATGGCAAATTATTGCAAATTAATTCTCAAGTCCCAAAATAGATTTCTCCAAGATGTTCATATTGCACCCAGTAAAACTACAAACACCTCAGAGAGTATGGACACACATATGCTCAGTATCATCTAATAGACAGATCTGCTTGAAACACTAAACAAGCCAGAAGATCTTAGATCAGAAAAATCTAACTAAATATTTAATTCCCTGTAAAAGTATTTCACTCAGTTTTACAGAAGCTTACAGATTGCCCATAGACTGCATCAGCTGGTTTTCCATTAGAATCCAAGCCACCATGGACATAGGAAGAATTCTTTCCATAAAATCTGTAAAAGAGGGAATTTATAGATTAAGCCTTGTTGCATTAAAAATTGAATCATGTTACTGGTCTTCAGCAGACAGTATTTTACTATAAAAATACTATATTTGAACTAAGTCTTATTAACGGCACACAGTCAAGATTGCTCAGTCCAAAATTTCAGCGCAAGCAAATCCAAATTCCTATTTGCAAGTATTTGTTCTTCAAAACCAAAATTCTTCAGTTTTCCTACTGCAAGGTGCAGAGTTCAGCACAGAAGATAATACTCTCACTGAACAGGCCCTTGAGTTTTCTGCTCTTTTAAAAGAATTCAAGGGGTGTCTAAAGTCACCTAGCCAGTTCCAGGTTCTCTGGAAGACAGTACTCTGGAATCTGTCATCTTCCCTATGGGTAGATACTCAAACCACTGGTAGAGGCTCAAGACACCAGTTTTGACATACAACTGTACTCTGGAAAGTGGCCTCTAGAAACAGCAGCGTTCATGTTTATTGCTTCAGTGATTTCTAGATCAAAATTTGCTCAGTTAAAACTCTTTTACCCCAATTAACTGCTAACCCTGTAAACTCACCTTAGTATATAAAAGTCAAGTTGAATTATTTCTGGCTTAGACACTTTCAACAAAGAATCTGTAAGTGGAACTTGGTTCTGTTGACTGCCAATTTTACAGACTTTTCCTGATCATAATTACACTAGATTGGTTTTATTACACTCTTAAGAGGAAATAGAATTATTTTAAACAAAAAAACTGAACAAGCCATGCCAGCCCCAGTACCACTATTTACCCAAGTAGAGCTCCACTGACCCTAAAGGACACCAAATGACTGCAAAAAGCCTATAAAGACTGTTTTTTAAAAAGGTTCTTAAACACATTTGCATGCTGACTCTCAACCACAGCCTAGAGAAGCTTTAACAAAACTATATTCTGCTGGAACATGCAGTTACATCAAAATTGAAATCCTTTGTGAAATGTTTTTGATTTTGCCAAAGCTTTGTTTTGGAAGAAAAGAGTTCTGACAACACCCATTTCAATATGTTCGGAATGAAACATTTTGACTTTTTGTTTTCAAACAACATTGTTTTGAAAATTTTATATCATACACAAGTTTTGACTTAAAAAAAAAAGAAACAAAATGTTTTAATCAACCCAAAACAATTTCTTCAGATTTTTTTTTTTTTTGAGAGTTTAGAAATTCCTATCTTGAAATCCTTTGCAAAATGAAACTTCCATTCTATACATAGCTCAAGTGGAGACATTTAGTATTTATTTTAATTTTGACACGTACCACAACTCATCTTTAATTTTCCTTCTAAAGTCAGCAACCTAGTATGCAGGAGCAACATCACAAGAGTGAGAATGCAGTGATTTACAGACAGAATAGTATCATCTTTAAGAGATCGGGGCGGGGGGGAGGGAGGACCCACAAAAGAGGCCTGTTTCAGTCAAAAGTACCTTGACACTTCCCATTCAAAGTGCTGCTAAGCAGAATCAGTGCCACAAACTACAAAACTTTGCCTCTCATTGTCTTTGTACAATTTGCCAAGGCTATTTCTGAGAAATACGAGTAATACTTCCTAGACACTTCGATGGCTTGACAATCCATTCAGTTAAGTGAAGAGCTTCTCCTGGCAAGTGAAGGACATACATCAATTTCTGAAGAAATTCAGCTTTTTAAAACAGTTCTTGACACTAGTAACTGCAAAATAAACTTCCTAAGTGTGAGCCAATGCAATGCAGTCTTATGAGACAGCAGCAAGCCTCACAGCTTCACACTGCTGCCTAGGATAATTAGCAAGACGTAGGTTAGTTTAACTCCTGCTATTCAGAACTCTATGGACAGCAGTGAAACTGACAGGACCCATGCGAATATGTCTCTGGTGCTGCTGTTTTGGAGAACTGTGTGTGACGTTGTGCAGTCTATATGGTTTTATAAAAACTTGATAATAAGTCAATATAATGTAACTGGGATAGTTTTAGAGAAAATACGGTAATAAGTGAATGTAACATAACTGATATGCTTCATGCAAAAGGTCTCTTGTAAGGTATCATTACAAAGCTTATAATCTACTGAGTATGATCATCTGATTTGTATAAATGTACCACTCTTGTATCTAAAACTAGAAATATAAAATGTAACTCTGAGGGCCTATTGTAATTATGTAAAGTGTGGGCCATTAATGATGGTTTGGAATCTTGATGACTCCCATTATCTGCAGATGGCTGTTTACCTGTGAGTCTCCCTGTATGTGTGTGTGCTGGCAAGTGAGTAATAAAGTCTTGCAGTGACATGTGATCATGTCACCTGAACTGGAATCCATCTTTAACCTGGTGCTTTTCCAGTGAGGGGGGGGGGGGAACCCAGAGGGACAAAGGGTTCCCGCCTTATGCAAAAGATATATAAAGGGGTGGAACAGAAGAGAGAGAGAGAGGAGCCATCATGAAGAATCCCCTAGCTATCACCTGAGCTGCAACAAGAGCTGTACCAGGGGAAAGAATTGTGCCCAGGCCTGGAAGGTGTCCAGTCTGAGAAAAACTTACTGAAGCATCTCTGAGGGTGAGATTATCTGTATGTAGTTTGATTAGACATAGATTTGCGCATTTTATTTTATTTTGCTTGGTGACTTACTTTGTTCTGTCTGTTACTACTTTGAACCACTTAAATCCTAATGTCTGTATTTAATAAAATCACTTTTTATTTAGTAATTTACTCAGAGTATGTATTAATACCTGGGGGAGCAAACAACTGTGCATATCTCTCTATCAGTGTTATAGAGGGCGAACAATTTATGAGTTTGCCCTGTATAAGCTTTATGCAGGGTAAAACGGATTTATTTGGGTTTAGACCCCATTGGGAGTTGGGCATCTGAGTGCTAAAGACAAGCACACTCCTGTGAGCTGTTTTTAGGTAAACTTGCAGCTTTGGGACAAGTGATTCAGACCCTGGGTCTGTGTTGGAGCAGACTGGAGTGTCTGGCTCAGCAAGACAGGGTGCTGGAGTCCTGAGCTGGCAGGGAAAACAGGAGCAGGGGTAGTCTTTGCACATCAGGTGGCAGCTCCCAAGGGGGTTTCGGTGATCCAACCCGTCACACTATGAACAGCAGCACATGCAGGCACTAACGTATTCGGGAAGACAGCCAAAAAAAAAAAAAAAAAAAAAAAAACAGCTAAAGTAGCAGGAAACACCCGTCTCCACCATTAGAGCCATCAGGAGGTTCTATGATTTGGGGAGCAAAAGAAGAGCTCTTTCTTCTGCCCAAGAGACAGAACCACCAGTATGGTCCACCACAGCTCCCTGATAAGAATCTTATCAGCCTTTTCCAGCAGCTGGGATTGGTGCTAGGCTTTGTAGGATCTTGGTGTGCTCCTCTCCCCCAAGCCCAAAGCTCATCTTCCATATCAACCTAGTCCTTTGGCTAGCAGGTGCCATCTGGCAATATTTAGTCAAGTCCTGGTTATAAATTATATTCAGAATGATATTTTATTAACCTAGAGACTTAAAAGATACTAATGTGCAAACTACAGGTGAAACTTCCATTTTATAGCTTCTTCTACTATTTGCTAAAATAGCAGTAGTATTACAGAGCAGAGAATTTTGCCAGCAGGTACAAGTTAGATTAGAATAAAAACCCTGAGAATATGCAGTAAACTGTGTCTGGACTAAATGAGTGGGTTAGCTGCTCTGCACACTTGTGAACAATTCTAAATCATCTTCACCCAATACCTGGTGACATTTATGCATGAAGAGGATTTCAGGATTGTGGGAGTTCTTAGCTTATGTAGTGTGGCAAAGCATAACCCCAAGCAAGCATAAGTCTCCCAATGAATGATATTTATCATCAGGGTGGACCTATTTAAGTCAGCAAGCAGGAAACCCTAATTTAAATAATTGATTTTAACCTTATTTAGCATTTGCGCTTGTTTTTCTAAAAAAGGTTAATTTTCACGGTTGGTATAACCATTAAAATGTGTTCATTTCCAATCAAATATACCCTTTATACTAAACTTGGCCTTTACACTTCATGAGTCTTTTTGCTAACAAAAAGAAGGTTATGGGGTGACTATCACAGTTTATAACTAAAAAACATGAGAAACGAAAATGTGATTGATAATAGGCTCTTCAATTTAGCAGACAAAGGTGTAACAAGATCCAAGGGCTGCAGAGTGAAGCGAGACAAATTCAGGCAAGAAATAAAGCACAGATTTTTATCAATAAGGGTAATTAGCTACTTGAACAATTTACCAAAGACTGTGGTGGATTCTCCATTACTGGTAATTATCTAGATGGGATGTTTGTCTAAAAGCAATGCTCTAGTTCAAACAGGATTTAATTCAGGAAAATTCTATGACAGGCGTTATGCAGGAGGGCAAACTAGATGATCACACAGCAGACTCTTCTGGCCTTATAATCTAGGAATATACAGGATGATAAGCAATATAATTGCTTAAATAAATGTGTATAGATATACGATAACATACATTTTTACTTTATGTTAGAAATGCATCATTCATCAGTTTCTTATTTACTAGATAATGATTTCCCTGAGCATGTGTGTCAAACTGCATTTGAATGGAAATTGGAGTTCAGTTAAAAGTGTACAAAATTCAAAAGGGCCCTGCTTTATCTTGAATAAACTAGTCCAAAGGAAAATATTCTCTCTGTACCTGTTAGATAACCTGAAACCCAAAGTAATCGAGACAAAAAAATTTCCGCACAACAGAAACCAGAAGTAGACATGTAAATACCAGCATTCATTTCATTGTAAAGCTGAAAATATGGATACTTAATGCAATACGTGACATTGTGACAGTTATAAAGCTTGAGTTGATCTCAAAAGTTAGAGATTTTTTCCTCTGATTCTGCATATAATTTAAAATTTCAGAACGCTTTAATTCCTTACACTTTTGGAGCAGGTCAATGATATAATGTGCCTTTTAAAAATTATTTTAATAGATTAAATTAAGTTTAGGCCTTAAAATAGGTTGCCATAATTTCCGATTAAATTTTCAACAGGTTTATTTTAATTTAAATCTTCTTTTTAAAAAAAAAAAGATATTCATTTTTAACCAACCTTGTTATGATACTAAGTCTTACGAATGAGACCTGAATGAGTAAAGAAGCTTCAGACTAACACCAAACAGAGCAGTTCTCAAAATTTAAGCACTTACAATTAGAAATACCTTAGACAAATAAAAATGGTCTGCTGTAAACTTTACTTTTATCTTCTGTTCTATTTGGTCGCAGCTGGGAGTGAATTAATTTAATGTAAGATTAGCATCCACCCAGCACAAGTTAATGCATAAAAAAAAAAGTATCCAAATCTTGCATCTGGCAAGCCAAAAGGAGGGCACAGGTTTGTTACAGTTTATAACATACATGCAAAGAAAAACAAAGTGAAACATTAAGACGCATTACCTGTGCAGGTAGTCTGGTGCTTGATTCAGCAGAGTATAATACTGCCTCACAAATTCCCGCCCGACCAGCAGGGGACTTGGCTTCTCCATCACCATTTCTTTGGTCAACTGAAAACTGAAGAACAAAAGCTCCATGAAAATTTAGCTTACTATTTTGTTGTACATATTGAGACATGAGACAACATGAAATTATATAATTACAATGAAAAACAAACACTGACATCTATGATTAGTTTTAACACAATGTTATCCACTTAATTCATACGGCTGTACTATCAACTTTTTTTTACTGGGGGGAAAACGACAGCGTGAACAACTGGATTTTTGTTCCATTTCATTTCAACAAGAAAGAGTTTAAGTGTCCTAAATTACCACATACCCTGGTAGCAAGCATACAAGTAAGGTTCTTCAAGAGGATTTCCTAAGCGGTTAAGTCATTCACAGCAGATTCAAGCTCTATTTACCTCACCTGACTTCACAATAAGGACACTCTAAAGTTTGAAGCCTATGCTACTGTATTAAGACCATTTTAAAAAGGTCAGTCCAACCCATTTTTGTCAACAGCACAAAACTCCTACAGGACTCTAATGCAGTTCTAAACAATCTCAAATTTAACAGGCATACTGGACTGTATTAAGGTAGCCTAATGAAAAAAAGCAAACGCCTTCCTTCCCACCCATCTTCCCTCACTTAGCTGATCATGTGTCAGCTAAATCCACCAGATAAGTCAAATGAGTTACAGCGTACCCAGCCCTCGGACATAGACAGTCTATTTACCTTTTATTTAATCCGACTGGATCAATAATTATAAAAAGAAAATCTTTGCTGCTAAGAGAGATTCACAAAACATCCAGCTTCTAAATCTTAATGTCTAGGTCAGTCTAAAAAAGGAATCTAAGAACATGTGGTCCCTATGTGCTTCCCCTCAATTATTCACATAAAAACGGTGCAGATTATAAATCAATGCCAGAGTTTTCTTGCTACCAGTACTGGAGTTCAAGCTGGGCGATTGTTGCTTCATACATCACCATTACAGAGATGGGTACTAGGATCGGCGCTTGGTTGACAGTTTTGTTGTTGATGTAAGGCAGAATACATGACAGCTGGCTATACTGGCTCTGCAGTGCAGTCAGTAATAAAAAGCTAGCAAAAGTTTGTACTAAACCAAGCAGATGTTACCCAAAAGGCATATGAAAGACACTTCCCCCCAATGTTCGACACCCTAATCCCTTCTTCCTGCTGCCAATCAGGGTTTTAGAAATGTGCCATACCTGCCCCACACACCCATCACTCAACTTGAGCCTCAACAGTGAATTTTAGATTGGTTACATTCTTTTAAATTTGTGCTACTAAAAATAGCTTCAGGGCTGGAATCTGGTCTCCTCCAACAGCTTGAAGGGGCCATAACAACCTCCTAGGGAATTTCTCCAGCACAAAAGCAGCACAGAACCAACAACGGTAGCCCTACTCTGCCCTCTGGCATAATGCCATCGTGGAGGTATACAGAGAGAGAAAATAGCCTTTCTGAATATTCTATAGATGGTCAGGCAAGGCTGCCCTAAGTCAGAACAGCCTCAGGACCTGCTTTAACTTATTCTGGAGGCCACACCAGCCCAGGAGGTAGCCCAGAATTGGAGTGGTACATAGCCACCTTTGCCCTCTCTTACCTGGGCTACATCTTTTGTGCCGCACCTCTGAAGAAGTACAGCACAGCATCTCAATCTTAGGCTGTGTCTACACTGCCACTTTCAGCACTAAAACTTTAGTCGTTCAGGGGTGTGAAAACACACACCCCCAGTACAATTATTGCCGGGAGCCATGCTCCCGGCGATAAAGTTACCACATCTCTTTCAGGGTGGTTATTTTTTATTGCTGGGAGAGCTCTCCCACACCGATAAAGCATGACTATAACATGGGCAGTGTAGACACACTCTTAGTTTTGTTATTTTAAAGTGACAACCAATTGGAGTCCATCATAAACCAATTCATTAGAAATATTCTGAAAGCGAAAGTCAATAGCTTCGGTGTTTGACTTTAAGGACATGTTACTTCAAGTGCATCCTAAAAACTGCTGGATTCACATGTTTTATAAAAGCTACGCGCAAGGAAGCAAGTCATTCAAAGATGAAGAAAACTACAAACACAGACATACAAAAATTGATTATTAAGGGATCATAATGGTCCCATTCTCAGTAGGACAAGTCGTTATCAAGATGCCCTGATATTAGCCGAGCGTAAGTTTTGCACAAGACTCAGTCTTCTATAAAGAGCCGGGCCGGAGGGGGATGGGGGGGAGGAGGAGATCAAAAAAAGAAACAGCAAGAGATGGTCTCGAGAGACAGAATTCTAATGAACAATCCTGAACAGAAGTCGCTTGACTCTCAAAAACAATAATCAAAATCAAATCCAAGCCTACAGAGTTTTTTTACATTCACATATATAAAGTATTGCTCTTGCCTTTAATTGTATGCCGTCTCATTTTGGGCCAAAGTCTCAGCTCTGCTCTGGCAACCCAATGGGGATGGAAAGCCAGCTGGATACTCCCCATATGTAGAATATCCAGGGAAACCAAGCTAATATAGCTGGCTCTGACACCTGCTCCTGAACTTTTCTTCCCTTCCCCCTGCATACAGGGGCATCCAGAAGCCCAGTGCACCCTTGAGACAGCAGAACTGCCCCAAATTACCTTCAGGATTCAGGAGTGAAAAAAAAAAAAATTACTGATTTCCCCTGCCCAGATGCACTATGCCCTGTTCCAGCATACCTGAGGATCCAGCCCTATGCTGCCAGAGAAGAGAGTGTTTTTGCCCAAATTATAGGCGAGAAGCCCCATCAAGCTTACAACATGTGGCAGTCTAATGGTCTGCAACGAAGAGTACACCAGAACAATTTAGTAAGAGACAAATACTGATGGTTTCCAGTATGCACATAGGCATGCAGAGGAAATTATGGCCACAGTGGAGGATGTAGCAGATACAAACAGTAATTTCAAACTCCAAAAAGAAAAACAGGGAACTCCTGAATATCACAAATTCCAAAGTCTACCTTATCAGATTCTTTATACATTTCAGCTTTGTTCGTCTGATAGCCCACAAGATGCCTCCTTCTCTACAGGAACAAAACCATGCAGATGAGGTTTATTCTCGGTTTGGTAGGACTTATGAATAATACATTTAAGTATTATAGTAGCACCCAAAAACTCAGTTGTGACCAAGTTGCTACTGGGCTAGGTACTATGAAAATGTAGGAGACAATCCCTGCCCTGGAAGACAGTCAAAAAGACACAAAAACAGACAAAGGGTAGGGAACAGGGATACAACGTACAAGCAAAATAATATGGTGACGCTTGATACAGCTGTGTAAGTTACACATTTAGTTGTTTAAATTGGGGTGGTGAAGGGTGAACAATGACAAGGATTGAAGCAGCATGAGGGAGTCGGAAAAAGGAAAGTGGGGGAACAGCCATGCTAGCTATGACCTGCAGCGAGGATTTTGTAGACCCCACATCTGAGATGAATTTTAAGGAATTGGAGGATAAGAGAATGGCTGAACAGACTGTATCAGGAGTTTTGCCTACATAGGCAGTGGTGTGGGAGAGACTGCAAAAGTGTTTAAAGTGACAGCCTTACTGATGGGCAAACGCTGGAAACTTTTACAGACTGAAGGAAGAGCATGGCTCAACACTGTGGTGTTACTAGATCAGCTAGGTAAAGTAGGGTTAAGTTGTGAAGGGCTATTTAAAGATGACCTACAGAGGATTAAAAGAAGATTTGTGCTCTCTTCCCCCACCCCCAAAATGTATATAAAGAGGTCTAATTTGTGACTTAAGAAACATGTTCGTGTTTTACCTTAGCAATATCAGGAATGCCAAATCCCGGAAAATAAGATTTGACATGCCCCGGAGGATACATATTTGTGAGCGCCTGCTCCTTTTGTTGAAAAGGCTGGTGTATAAACCCTTGGACACAAAACAAAACACACACACACACACACACCCTTTCTTCAAGGTCCTACAGGTAATGGTGTTAAACAAGCACTAAAACCAAAATCAGGTTCTCTCAAAGTTGACTGAATAGCTTTCAGTCTTTTGATATAAATTTCAAGAGTTCTGCAAGTCACCACAGACCAAGGAAGCTGCACATATCTGGCCCACGGACACACTCAGATTCTGTAGACTCAGCTTTCATTTAAAAAAAAAAAAAAAATTTCTAACCATGATGGTTATGCAAAAAGCCTTTCAAAGGTGAATCATATGTATAGATCCAGCTCCCCATCCACTATTAATTTAATTGGGTACTTAATTTCATTGGGTGAAAATTCTAAATCCCAAGGATGACACTGCAAATAGTAAAGAAAGGGGGGGGGAGAATGCATTAAATTGGCGGAACTACAAAAGATGAAAAATAGGAGTAAAGTCCTATCCAATACCCACTTTAAGAAAAGAGGCAAGATTTAGTTACTGCACAGATCACACAGTGATGCTGCAATAAACTCATGAAATGATTGATTTTTTCATACCCATATCATTGTTTACATTTGTAAATGAGCTGGATACCATGTTAGTAGATGACCTAATACTTGCTTGTTTGCCTATAAGCCTGGTTTTTTTTAGCACACAAAAGATTTGGGAATACTCACATATAGGGCCTGATCTAACTCCCAGTGACTCAATAGGAGACTTTTCACTCACTTCAGTGGAAGCTGAATAGACACACAAAGATAACCATTTTCTATTGCTTTCAGAATGGAAGTCCAATTTGGTACACTTTTGTTTCACAGCGCCGTCATGACCTACTACCACAGAATTCGACACAGTCCCAAATCCAACAGAATATACTGTACAAAAACAGTATCAGAATCCTTCCCCCCCTTTGATGTGTATCTTTTTCCTTTCATAGATGAATGTTTCCTAGCTACATTCAGCCACTAGGGTTCACATTACTTTGCATGCTGCTGTGTTAAACTGTGCCACTACTATACTGAAGACAGATTTCCACCTCTGCTAATCAAAGATGGATTTTATCATACAAATACCAGACTAAATTAGCACAGGGCAATTCTAATTCAATACTTGCTACTTAGTTCTGATATAGACTTTTCATATTTACTGCTGACTTGTACCATGCAAAGAGTGTCCAACTCTTATTAAGCAGATTTAAAAAAAAAAAAAAAAGTGAAAAACCAAACAGGATCTAATCAGTGGACAGCAATCTGTTTTTACTCCAGTTGCACCTGCTGCTTTTCTACCAGCAACCATCTGCTCATGTTCTCCAGCCAACAACCTGAACGATATAAACCTCATTTCTCCAGAAAGAATATTTGCTCCACACCACTCAAGAATATATTGCTATCATTATCCTATGGTCAAGGAACAGGATAATGTAAACATGTATTTTATACTGTCCACACCACAGTAGCATCTGAGTGCCTGAGTTATCACACACCCATCTTTTTGGCAGTGGCGATGAGGGAGAGGGCCTTAAGAGAAGAGCTGGAGACCGAATGATTTCCTAACATTCATTCACCTTACTCCCAAGTGTAAGGAATAACTTATTAGGTTACTCTACTCCAACATAAAACTAACAGGTTAACTACATTCTGTATACTGCTCCCAAAATTTAAATCCTAGCCATTTATTAAAGCAAGAGATTAAATTTAGACAAATACCTCAGCTAAACTGGTCTTCACTTGGCTGGTGGAAAATTCCACCATCTGTTATAATGCTATAACTTTGCAGAAAATCAGTGATAGTCACTGAGTTTCCAAAGTACAGTTATGTAAATTAAAAATTGATTTATGCAAACAGTGCATTCAACAAATTAAGATTTAGAGTCACAACAACTCATGACCATATCTGGACTGTGATAGATAGGTGTCCTTTCAGCCTAGTTTCAGCTAAAACTGAATAGCATTTTCTAAAGCATTCACCCAAATTACTATATAATCAAAATAAACTAACCCGTGCTTTTCAAATAACCCAAGACTGAAGTTATAAAATTCAATGCGAGTCCTAGTTGTGTCACATTTCCTCCAGATATCCTTATCTCCTGTGCTCTATATGCAGAGTTCAGGTTCACACTGAGGCCAGCTAGTGATCACTAAAGCCATTTAATCTGTCATAATGATCCCAGAGGGGTAGGTTCAACTGACATTTTAAATCAAAAGGATTCCAGACATCCCTTTTGAGGAGACTGCTGTTGTGTTTAGTACTACCAAGTGTGCTACCAGAAGGGTGCTTTACACAGCTGAAATCAAAACAAAGAGGGGAAGAAATGGTTTCTAGAAACCTCAGGACCAGGCTACAGTCTTTTCTGACTAGTCTACCTTCACAGCCCCTTGTACCTTTATCTTCCACCTAACTCATCACTATGTCTTTTTGCCAACATTTCAACCTAAGAGAAAATATCTACCAAAATAACAAATCACTTCAAAGCATTAGTTTCTTTTGATGGGAAGATTTTGCAGAATAATGAAGTGAATAATCCTGCAGCAGTCTGATTCCCAATCTTCTACTGTTACCATATTTAAAAATAAAGACATCTGATATCTCCGTTACATCCGTCCGATTTTTATGACTTATTGTAAATTTACAGAATTCTGAGGAAAGCTGTCCCAAGCCTTTGTAACCATAACGTAAGTGTGTGCAAGGATTCTCACCACTGTCACACCACTTAAGTGACACCCACAATAGCCTTGAGAAAATACAACACATTTTTAGTTTTTTCACCTCCATAATCTTATCTAGTTATAGAAGGGACATTCTGGCACCATGCACTCAATAGGTTCTCCATGTGAGGATTTTTGCAAACTTCAGGGTATGACTATAGTTACTATATACCCTAGCTCTTGACTATGTTGGTAGTTCCTTAACCTCTATCAATTGCTACTTTTTGAAAGCTGAAGAATTGCTTAGAAAAAACCTGCACAGTAACAGAGATTTATAGAAGTTGTATACCCTATTCCATACTTGAAAGACACAGGATATTGGATATTTAAGATATAGTCATTAGGAATCACAATTGCAGTAATGAAGTGCCATTTTCAGTTTTTTCCAGGTTGCTTAGTAACAGGTGAGAATGACCTGCTCATGTGAGAATGGCTCAGTATAAACAGTGATTTGTCAATATGACTGCAGAATAGCCTACACTAGAATCACAGTCCAACGTGAGTCCACCATGGGACAAATGAAAAAGAACATAGTAAAGAAAATCCCCACCTCCCCCGAAAATGGACTAAACAACAAAATATAGATAACTATTAATGAGAGTATAAATATTCCATTCTGTTAGCTTCTGCTCCCAAAATCTTTTAGATGGATCCATTTGGCTTTGTTTGCTCAAATGAGGGGGGGGGGGAGCAGCAAGTGGGTACCTGTGGAAAACTATAGTGTTACAAACACTACAGATCAGATAGACAATATGGTACAAGCAGGATAAACTTGCATCTCTAAGTGAAATCCAGAGCATTGGTCTCCTAGCTGGTGAAGCATATCATTAGGACAGCTTGTTCTGAAGTAGAATAAGTAATGTGAACTTTTCAAGGAAATGCATATTTAAACACTAAAAAGGTAACAAATACTGAGCTACAAGAGATCAGAAAGAATGGGTAGGCCACTAAACTCACCCTCAACTACATGGGGAAAGAGGCTATTAAAAGAACAGTTTTTGTTGACAATCAAGACTGCAAGCACTGGTAGGGGCCAGCACCCAGTGAAGTTCAGGTACAGAAATCTTGACGCATTAGTTAAAAACAGTAACATGGGCAATTAATGTCGAAGTTCTGTCTTCCATGAGTTGGGGAATAACTACAGTAGAACCTCAGTCACAAACACTTTGAGAATGGAAGTTGTTTGTAACTCTGAAATGTTCATAACGCTGAACAAAATGTTATGGTTGTTCTTTCAAAAGTTTACAACTGGACATTGACTTAATACAGCTTTGAAACTTTACTATGCAGAAAAATTCTGCTTTCCTTTTTTTTGTTTTAGTAGTTCACGTTTAATACAGTACTGTATTCGTGTTTTTGTTTTTGGTCTCTGCTGTTGCCCAATTGTGTACTTATGGTTCCAAATGAGGTGTGAGGTTGCCTGGTCAGTTTGTAACTCTGGTGTTCTACTGTACTCGCAAAGATAAAGGGAGCCTTTTTTTTTATTATTATAAAAGTGAACCATTTAGGTATTAAATTTCAAAAGCCAAGAACCCTAAATGAAAAAGAAAGCCTTTATATAAAGGCAGATGGAAAGCGGAAAGCATTATAGGAAGTTACCTGTTTATAGACAATAGCACTGTTTTGTACTTTTACTGTATGGGAGAGTGTGAGAAAGTCGTACATGCTGGCCTTCCAAGCATAGTCAGCTTACAGTAAAGCCAACAGACTGCAGCAGCTGAATGGGCACAAACTGCTCTATTGCCTCTAAAGATACAATAAATCCAAAACCTCATCTCTTTGGAAGTAGGTGCACAAAGCTAAGTGATGGGATGTCTGACGTAAGGTCTTTTATCCCTGAATAACGGAATTTGTAATGAGTTACAGTAACTGGTATTTTAACTGTTCCATTACTTTCTCCTGTGAAATACTACTAATGCAACCTAGAAAACAGCAGCAGGTGAACCTCAGTCAACCCAGCATAGAGGAATTAAAAAGTGTACAGTGCTAATACAATTAAGTGGATTATGATTACTAAAGGACATTTTAATTCAAAAATGTAGCTGTACCTAACAAAAATGGACTCATTTCAGCCAGCCATGCACTAGGTCTGCAATAAACTCTAGTCACGGTTGTAGAAGGGAGGCCACATAACTTATGGAAGGGTGGCAGCACAGCCTACTGGAAAGAGCAATTGACTGGGATTCAGGAGATTTGAGTTCTATTCCAGGCTTTGACACTGACTGCTACCTGATCCTGGGCAAGTCACTTCACTTCTCTGCTCCTGTTTCCCCATCTGTAAAATGGGGATAACAACTTCCCTCCTTTGTAGAGAGCATTGAAAATCTGATGAAAAACATTATATATGAGTGATGTACTATAGCAGCTGGGGGGCAGAGGTCTGAACCAGAGGCATATTTCCCAGTTGAAATAATATAGCCAAACCATCATGACAGGAAAACATCTAAATTTTTAAAAGAGTCCTTGAAAAATCCACTTTGTACCACACAGAAAATTTTTTTAGAGGGATGCAACTTTTTTGCTCAATGACACATGCTAAAAAGTTCACGTGTAAAAAACATGCAAAACAGCTCAAAATTAAGTTTAAAGTTAGCATTGCCCAGACCAATACTTGGAAATTTTATATACACATATATATATACACACACACACACACACACATTATATATACACACACACACACACACACACACACACACACTCTCTCACTCTCCACCACTTGCCAATGGCAGAGGGGAAACCTTTCCACACAGGCCTCTACACAATACTAATAAATAAGCCACAAACTCCTTAAATGACTTGTATTCTGCAGAAGTTACATTTCTAGTCTCATTGTTGATAATAAACCTTTCCGAAGGCGAACCAACAGTAAATAGATGGAGCATTGTCAGCCAGTTTGTAGACAAAATCCAGTGCCTCTGCTGCGGTTCATAGTTTTGCCAACCAGCAAGAGCTAAACTAACTAGTGCTTTTGGTTGCTGCTATTTAGAATCAGAGCAGTAGTGGATCAAGAATGTTAATTTCATGCTATAGAGGCAGGCACAGGAGGATGTTCATAAGAGAAGAAACCCCAGAATATGAAGGAGAAGATAGAGTAGTGGAGACCTGCACCCCTCAGAGAAGACGAGAAGCTCTTGGCAGGGAAGAAATTAAACAGACCAATCAATAAATAAATGCTTACCCTACCTGCAGCTAGGAGCATGGGAGGGTGCAGCTTTCACTCTATCACCACACCTACTAGCTAAAGGCAGATATTAAAAAAGTAGTCCCACATAAGTAGGGCTCAGGGAGGGAAACTTGGTAGAAATCCCAACTTTCTCCCATCATCAGCACCTGAGGATAGCAGGGCTCAAGGCTTCTCATTAAGATGTTGCCCTTGGACCCCACTGACTGAGCTTCATGACATTTCATAATGTTCTCTGCCTAATAGGTATCTAGTAAGTTTTTCATACCCTGGCCCAAACACCACATTGCTATACAGTGCTGCTGGAGATACTAGGGGTATTGGGGGGTTATAATATTTCTGTGAAAGAACAAGGACTAACCTACACAGAGTTCTTCACTTTTTCAGAGCAATATACAACAGGTTGGAAGCTAGCTTCCCTATATTGCTGGAGTCAACAAGAAGCATCACTCAGCAGGTGAACACAAGAACCAGTCTCAAAAAAGAACTAATCTATTTAGTATTATTTTCACCAGAAGGTAATAAGTTTTAAAATTTACCCTTGCAGATCTGGATACAAGGGGGTCAAATAAAGGGACACCATGCGAGTTAAAAATTGAGTGCTTGGTATAGAGAAGATGGTTTTGATTTTACTTACATTCTAGACAAAAAAATTCAGACCCAGTTTATTTCACCATTTATTTGTTTTTTTAAAACTCCTGCTGGAATCCTGCACCATTGCGTAATGCATAATTTGCACAGAATTAATGTTTCCTGCAGAATTTTATTTTTTTCCCCAGTACTCCTGCCTGGCAGCGGGAGCCCCATTATTCTGTGTTATTTTGATATATAAAATATGTAGAATTTTAAAATACTGTATGCAGAATTTTTAGGCAAATTCTCCCAGGAGTACTTTTTGTCCAAAATAAGATGTACCATGGACTAAGCAGTTTCACTTTCAGGTTCTCCTGCTACTAGCACAAGGTTGTACCATGTGTTGCAAACACTACTGGGTAATGTTTGTTTTTACTGGCACATCTGCCTGTAAACTCAACATGAAAGCAGATCTCCAACCCTACTTGCCTTCTAAATACACAGAGTAAAAGCTTCAGAAAATTCATAGAAATTTGAATTACCATTAGGTTTTGTAAAATCCTAGGACACAATGCCCTCTCCCATCCCCCCACCCAAAATGCTGGTCCTAGTTCAGGCATAGGAAACTTCTGATCTGTGGTACTGGACCAGTGCCTGCAGAAGTTTACTGATCCTAAAACCATTTGCATTGATTCTGTAGTGCAGGGGTGGGCAAACTAAAGCTTACTTAAAGTAAACTTGCAGTTTAATATGACAGTCAGGTGCAGGGCCGGCTCCAGGCACCAGCCGAGCAAGCTTGTGCTTGGAGAGGCAGATTCTAAGGGGCGGCATTCCACCCAATCCTAGGGCGGCACGGCCATTTTTTTTGGGGGGGGGGGGTTCGCTGCTCCGGCCGCCCTGTAGTGGGCAGCAGTGCGGATGAGGGGAACACCCTGCTGGGAGCGGGCTGTGCACTCCGTCTGCCCCAGCCGGTGCCAGGTCTACAGCAAGCCCAGCAGGGCAGTCCACGTCCTTCCCTGCCCGCCGACCGGAGCGGCGCCCTCCCAGCAGGCAGCGCATTGGTCGGGGCCGCGTGGCGAGCGCCCCGCTGAAGCCCTGGCCACCCCCCGTCTCTCTCCCCCCGCTCCCTTCCCCTCCCCCCGCTATGTGGGGCACATCTGCAGCGCAGGGAGTCCCCCTGCACCCTGGCTCCGGCCGCCCCGCAGGTTCACCCCCCTCCCCCCGCTTTGCCGCTCCGCAGGTTTGTTTTTTGTCTTTTTTGTTTTGCTTGGGGCAGCAAAAAAGCCAAAGCCAGCCCTGGTCGGGTATAACATCTGGGTGGGGAAATTGAATGCAGGGCCATGAATGTAGGGCTGGGGTGCAGGAGGGAGTGCAGTGTGCAGGAAGGGGCTCAGGGCAAGGGGTTGGGGTGCAGGAGGGGTGCGGCGGGGGCTCAGGGCAGGGGGTTAGGGGTGCAGGCTCCGACCCAGCACTGCTTACCTCGAGCAGCTCCGGGGTGGCACCAGCACGCAGCAGGACTAAGGCAGGCTCCCTGCCTGCCCTGGCCCCATGCCAAATCCCAGAAGTGGCCAGCATGTCCAGCAGTGGCTCCTGGGGGTGGGGTGGGGCAGGACAGGACAGGACAGGCAGCTCCACCATGCTCGGCCTTCACCTGCGGGTACCACCCCTAAAGCTCCCATTGACTGTGGATCCCCGTTCCAGGCCAATGGGAGCTGCGGGGGGCGGTGCCTGCAGGCAAGGGCAGCGCACTGAGCCCTCTGCCTCCAGGGGCCACAGGGACGTGGTGCCAGCCGCTTCCAGGAGCGGTGCAGAGCCAGGGCCAGGGCAGGCAGGCAGCCTGCCTGAGCCCTGCTGCGCCATGGGGCTGGCAATTCCACAGGCTGAACTGAAAGCCCTGACGGGCCAGATCTGGCACGCGGGCCGTAGTTTGCCTCCCCTGCTCTAGTGTTTCTAGTCCTGAAAGTTCACAAGATATTTGAGCCTAGAAGCATGAGGTATCAGTTTATTAAGATAGTCAATATTTTCTGTGTACCATGTGCTAATTTAAGTACTTCAATACTCCTATAAGTCAGCTTTTTTCAGTATTTGTACCTTTTCTGCAGTTCCCTCAACCAACCAAAGTGAGAGTGGCTATTGCTAGGTTATTGCCATAATAACCAGTTGTTTTGACAGTCAAGAGCAGCTTCAATGGCTCAATGAAGAGAAGAAAAATCATTCATCAATAGGTCCACAATTTTTCCATCTGGATTCATTGGGCCATTGCAGCTTCTTCTAAATATAGACACAGGTCTTATTTCAGTCCTGTTTTATTGTTAACACAAGTAACCCCTCAGATTTCACTTTAAGAGGGAACTAAGTAGCAATACAAATGTTAGAGTTAAGTATGAATGCTAAGAGAGATTGACAAAATTAGCATTGGACAAACATATGGAAAAATCGTTTTAGTATGTTAGGCAACATGCACACTTTAAAAAAAAAAAAAAGCAGGTTATCCTGACCATCTTGCTCTTGTCCTCACTTCAATGCTGGCATGACTTTAGACATGCAAAAAATGTTTTTGCCATTTGAAAACAGGATTCCAGAAGTTTTGAAATGGGTGTGTGACAGTCTGTACCCTATATTCACCCCTTTTACAAGATTATGATAAATTTTGTGCAGGATGTGCCTTGTGAGATCATTTGAGAGTGATCATTGTTGTCCTGGAGGGATGTGTATGGCAGCATTGTGTGTAGTGTTGTGGAATTCTACTGTGATGTTGCTGGGACATGTTCCAGGTCTGGAGAGCAGTCGTGGGCCAGCTCCACGGAGACAGGGGGTGGCCGACACCTCAGTCAGGTGTCAAATGGCGTCTGGTGGACCATCGCATGGTTGAGTGGCTGTTCTTTGGCAGGAAAGAAGGTGTAGGAGGGGGAGAGAAATCTACATTTTGACAAAAACAGATTGGGGCTCTCATCACAGATTGTCTCCTGGACCTCAGCTGGGGATGATTCTTGAAGAGAAAGAACTAAAAGGGAGAGCAGATGCCCCAAATTCTCTCTTCCTTTCTCTCTCTATCCACAGCATTGACAAGACCTGAGGAACAAGGAAGCAGCATTGGAATGGGGGAGGGATTCTGACTGAAAGACATTCAGCCAGCAAGACTGAAAAATGTAGTGAGAGACCTTTGCTTTGAATTCACTTTGCTTGTTAAGTTAGGCATTAGTTGCATTTTACTTGTAGTCACTTAAAATCTATCCATCTGTAATTATTAAATTTGTTTTATTTAAAACAGTATGTTTAGGAAACCCCATTTGGGATAACTGGATTTGTGCAGATCATTTTCTATTAATAAAATGACAGATTTTACATGAGCATGCATTGTCCAGGAGAGAGCTGGATAGTATAAGACCCAGACTTTCCCCAGAAGTGTGTGACTTGGAATTTCCTAGTCTTGTTCTGCAGTGTAATTCATGAGGGGCTGGCTATAGCACTCACACAATACAACTGGGAGTAAAATGCTAGAGACTGTGTTTGAGCAGACCAGGAGTGGTAGCTCTCAGAGCAAAGCAATGTAAAAGGCTCCCCATGTTGGAGAACTGAGTAGAGACAGCTGTTCATCAGTTCAGATTGTACCCTGGGTAACTTCACAGTGCATAACACTGTTTTTTCCTTCATCTAATAGTTAGCACAATAGCACTAATAAATTAAATTGGAACCAAAGTGGTGTGGGATACGACCGAAGATGCAAGATAGTGACCAAAGTTAAGAGGGTGATTTTAAAGGGTAATCTTAAGCATATCGTTCCAAATGTGTAGGATATTGGGGGTGGCTCCAAAAATATTTTTAAAAGTTGGGGGGGGGCATGATTCAGAAGAGTTTGAGAACCCCTGCTGTAGTATCAGATGCATTCATTTAATAGTTTGTGTTTAATATCTGACCTCTCTTTTTTCCTAGTCAAGGCAGCTGGAGACATTTCCAACACAGCAGCTTTAGTTGAAACAATTCTGACTGATATTTTAATGCAATGCTAAAGATTTTCAATACCAATCAGTCAATTAAAATGCATGTCAATAACTGTACACATGCCCATACTTTGTGAAAAAAGTCTTATTACATAAATGACACCAAAGATGAAGTGCAAGGAACGCAGTAGCTGACACATACATGCACAGGGCAGCATCACTTGTCATAAGATCTGAGAACTACTCCATTTTAATCCACCTTCTGACTTCTCCTTCAACTTCCCACCTGCCATGTCACTTAAAAATACGCAGCGAAAAAGGCTTGGGTTATGTCACTGGAAAGCTGCAGCAGTTAGTTTACAAGTGTTTCGTAACTCATCCAACAGGGCCTGTCATGTGTCAATTTCAGCAGCTCTTGCTCAAAGTCACCAAGGTTAAAGGCCAAAAACCAAACAACTATCCCTATAGTTTGAGAAACTAGCCCTTTAAACTGGGACTTTCTTTAACCAGTGTTCCTGTGTATAATTTGGTATACACAATGTGCAAGGGGAAAGCACAACCTCAATTAGCATGTGTTTTCAGTAGAGTTCTCAACTATCTGCAGCAGGTGACATGTGCTAAAGCCATCCTGTGAGGTGTTTTTCTGCAGCATGAACTGAAATGTTAAAACCTTTTCCTATTTTGGTCTAAATTTCAGCCTTAAGAATGCTGTTTGATAACACTGAGCTAAAGGAGGTAAACTCAACACAGTGAGTCTTTAAAGTAGTTCACATTATTTCTAGCAACCTTTGTGGAAGTTTGAGACTAAAGTGAATTTAGTTATTTCCCCTGAGAGAGCTTGTAGCCTGGTTTGGTACTTTAACAAACAGATAAGAACATCATGACTACAGTTCCTAGGCAAATAATGGACTTTTTAAAATTAATTTTCAGAAATTTTAGTAGATTTTAAAAACAGATAAAGTTTAAATTTGTGTCATTACTATCCTTGCCAGTCACCATCTAAAGTGATACCATGGCTGCAGCAGAACGGACAGATAGCCAATTGAGGACTAGTGAACTATTATACAAAAAAAAAAATGTCCTCTTATCACTAACAGACACGATAAGACACTATTTTTGTACCTTTATTAGTTTTGCTGCTTTTGTAGCTGCCCGGGACCATGAAAGGGTGCATGCAAAGGATTCTTTGCTATGTCATTCCACATTAGGGCACCTACAAAAGATTGCCAAATGATTTATGTCTTGCCAGGGAGTTTGGGCATGTCAAGAACACATGGAAGCAAAGAAAGGGAAAATACTTGCCACATCTTCTAGCTTTCAAGTTGGTTACATTAAGTATTAATGTAAAATCACCAAGTCAGACACTGAAGGTTTCCCCATCTTCCTACTAAGCTAAGACCTTATGATAACCGATTTAATCAAGAGACTTGAAATGTATTACTTTCTAGCAACTTCTAACACAGGAAAATAAGTAAATGGGTATATTTTGCATGCTTACATGTTATAAGATATTTATAAATTGCTCTTAAGGCATATTAATCTGAGGGATACATTTTAATGTTTAAAGCACACTTCTGATACCTGGGAACATAGATGTATGAATTCCCCCCCCACACACAATAGTATTGCTCTGTTTCAGGCAGCTCTTTAGTTATCCAACTACTTAAAGGAAACTTGCAGCTTAATATGACATTCAGGTGTAACTGGGTAGAACAAGCAGCTGCACTTTAGACATTTTGCTGCAAGTCATGACTTGATTTTACTTCAAGTCAGAGAAATGCATAGTATCTTCTGAAAGATGTGAAGTGTGAACATTCTACCACAGTCAACAACAACTGCCATATACATCTGAGAATCTAAGTCAGTCAGCAAATATGCAGTCTACTCTCATCTTCCCTGAAATCCTATTTGAGAACCTAGCATGTTTTCTTAACCCCTTTTGCCCATGAATAAGTGAAGTGACTGATTTAGTGTACAGAAGATGCAATTTTCTAGAGAAAGTAAGCCTCAGTAGCTGAAACACAGCTGAGAAGATATGCATAGTGGCCTAACATACATTCCAAATGATTTTATTTATACCAACTAGAAGTTACAATGTTCAGGGCTTGGTAGCCTCTACATTTCCTAAAGCAGTCATTTGTCTGTGAAAGGACAGGCCTGACAAAATAGCAGACTGGAAACATAGCTGTTTGCTGCAAACACTCCTCACATCCAAATAGGAAGATGCCACTTCCTTCACATGGAATACATTATATACATAATGCTTAATGCAGATGTCTCACCACACAGATAACATCCACATACCAGTAATTCCAAGTACAATCTTACAAACTAACTCTATGGAAGGCATCCAAAGTGATGAACAGTAATACAGGTAGGGCTTTCACAATCAAGTCAGTCTGGGGCCTCGCAAGTGACTGGGAGCTCTTCAGACACACTATTCTATACACAGTTCTGCGTTTAATCCCAGCTCCACCGTTGTCTTGCTGTGTGACCTTGGATAAATCATTTAATGCCACAGAGAGGAGAGTGTTACCCCATCTGCAAAGGAGGGGTGAAACTTATCCTCTTTTGTACGATGCAGAGATTTACAGGTGACTAAGGCTACACAAATGCCAAGTATTATCCTCTCGACGGGTGGGTATTTTTCCATGCCACCTTAACCCAGGAAGAAACTCTGCAGCCTAGCTACCTCATGTGGGCATTTTACATATTTGATAGAATACACAGGCTACGTAAAGCACAGAACAAAGCTTGCAGCTTTGTATCTAGCCTTACACAATGAAGTTTCGTTCTCTTCTGTTTGGGTCCCTCCTCTGAACTCCCCCTCCCCCTTTTAAATGTTTGCTTTCAGCGAGAACACTATTGTCCACGGTTCCAACAACGGTTACTCATTTCTACAGCGTCACTCCTTTCCGTACGGCGAGAGGCAGGTTCTGTTCACATCCATGATGCCAAACACACAAGGGGTTTCAAAGCAAAGGAACCGCTTCGTGAAACGGTTTTGCGGTTCTAGCCCAAACTGCTCGAGGTTTACTGTCCCCACAGACAGCGCAGGCAGCCCCCTTCTCCGGCCTGTGTGCATGGGGCACTCTGATCCCTGCAGGTCAGGAAGCTGCGGGAGCCCCCCCCCCCCCCACCGTCCTCCTCCCCGAGTGAATTACAGCCCCCCCCCGTTCCCACAGACACCACCCCGACTCCCCTCCCCCGGGTGACTTACAGCCCCGCCCCCCCGTTCCCACATACACCACCCCGACTTCCCCCCCCCCGGTGACTTACAGCCCCGCCCCCCCGTCCCCACATACGCCACCCCGACTCCCCCCCCGGTGACTTACAGCCCCGCCCCCCCGTTCCCACATACGCCACCCCGACTCCCCCCCCGTGACTTACAGCCCCACACCCCCGTTCCCACATACGCCACCCCGACTCCCCCCCACCGGTGACTTACAGCCCCGCCCCCTCCGTTCCCACAGACACCACATCGACCCCCCTCCCCGGTGACATACAGCCACGGGCCACCGCCGTTGGAGCTCCCCACAGGGGCACAGACGCGGGGGACAGACCCCCCCACACACTTTGCCGGGCCTGGGGGGAGATAACACCAGCTTCCTCCCCTCTATTTGTTGCCCATCCCGCCAAGAAGCTCCGAGCCCCCCGGCTCAGCCGGCCTGGGCGAGCCCGGCCCGCGCGTGTCTGTGACGCTGGGAGTGGGAGGTGGCGCAACCGTCCCGGGAAGGAGGTGAGGCCGTTCGCAGCCGCCCCCATCCCAGCAGCCCGAAGGAGAGGCCGCGGCCGGCCCCCTCCCCCGTTACCTGCGGACGGAGCGGGACTGGAGCAGGAGGCTTCGCTACAGGCCGGCTGGGGAATGGAAAGACCTCACGCAACGGCGTGCTCACCCGCCGGCTACATATATCCGGCGCGCAGCCTAACCCCGCCGCAACCCGCCAGCCAATCACTGAGCGCCGCACTTCCCTGCTCGGACGCCGTTTGGCCAGTGCTGCAAAAAAGGGCGGTACTTGTTTGAGTGGCAGCCAACCCACCCTATCCCACTGCCTTGAGGCAGGCGGCCGTTAATGTGAGCGACGTAAGTACCAGCTAACAGACGTTGCAGTTTCAGCCACAGAGGTGGGACAAAGCTCAACTGACTCCCCCGCTGGCCAATGAGGCGACGCACCTCTCGCTATTAGGTGAGAGTTGGAGGAGGCGGGGACTCAGATGCCCTAGTAGCGTGGTTGAGCCGTACAGCGGCGTCCTTGAAATCTAGCAAGGTAAACCCCGTTTTAGATAGGGGCGGCACTCAATCCGGCACTGAGCGCGATAACCAATTAGGGAGCATGACTGGGCGTGACTGACAGGCCGGAGACTAGAGCCTCTTAAAGGGAAACGCACGACTAAGAAAGGGGCTGCCCTTCCCCAGCCAGCAGACAGCGCACCCCCTGCTGGAGGGAAGGGCTGCCTGCTCCCCATCCCGCCCCAGGCTGCTGCAAGCCCACTGAGCCTGCCACGGCTATCCCAGCCTGCAGCACCAGGGCCCAGGCCTCCCCCCAGCCTCCTGGGCCCCAGCAGCAGCCCAGGCCAGTGGCCCCTGCCCCCTTGGCTCCAAGGGACCCTCTACACAGCCAGGGATCTGCACAGAGCCCAGCACGCCGAGAACCCGCTGAACCCGCCTCGCTCAGCCTCCGGACCCCTGCACGGCCCAATCACCCACTGACCCTGCCACATCCAGCCTCCGGACCCCTGCATGGCCAGCCTCCCTCAGCCTCCAGATCCAGCACGGCCCAGTCACCCGCTGAACCCGCCTCGCTCAGCGTCTGGACCCCTGCACGGCCCAGTCACCCCTGACCCCGCCACATCCAGCCTCCAGATCCCTGAACGGCCAGCCTCCCGCTGGGCCCTAGCCTCCCTCAGCCTCCAGATCCTGCACGGCCCAGTCACCCGCTGAACCCGCCTTGCTCAGCGTCTGGACCCCTGCATGGCCAGCCTCCCGCTGGGCCCCAACCTCGCTCAGCCTCCGGACCCCTGCACGGCCCAGTCACCCACTGACCCCGCCACATCCAGCCTCCAGACCCCTGAACGGCCAGCCTCCCGCTGGGCCCTAGCCTCCCTCAGCCTCCAGATCCTGCACGGCCCAGTCACCCGCTGAACCCGCCTCGCTCAGCCTCCGGACCCCTGCACGGCCAGCCTCCCGCTGGGCCCCAGCCTCCCTCAGCCTCCAGATCCAGCACGGCCCAGTCACCCACTGACCCCGCGACATCCAGCCTCCAGACCCCAGCATGGCAGCCTCCCGCTGGGCCCCGGCCTCCCTCAGCCTCCAGATCCAGCACGGCCCAGTCACCCACTGAACCCACCACGTCCAGCCTCCGGACCCCTGCACGGCCCAGTCACCCGCTGAACCCGCCTTGCTCAGCCTCCAGATCCAGCACGGCCCAGTCACCCGCTGAACCCACCACGTCCAGCCTCCGGATCCCTGCACGGCCCAGTCACCCGCTGAACCCGCCTCGCTCAGCCTCCGGACCCCTGCACGGCCAGCCTCCCGCTGGGCCCCGGCCTCCTCCAGATCCAGCACAGCCCAGTCACCCGCTGAACCTGCCTCGCTCAGCCTCCCGCTGGGCCCAGGCCTCGCACGGTCTCCATACCACAGTATGGCCCACACAGGTGTTGCCGCCTGTCTTCATCTAGGCACGTGTGCTGCACTGATTATCATGGTATCTCAGTGCTTTTTCCCACCATCCCAGTCTCCCTGGAAGAGTCCTGTTGCTGCTCCACTTTGTGCAAAGCACTAAATCGTCTCCATTCCCATTTAGTTCCTTGGGGCTGTCACAATGTGTAATTCAGTATCAAGGTTCAGTAGTGCCATCGCCCTTGGGGCTGATACTGCATCCTCTAAAAGGTTCTGACCCAGGGCTCCCTGGGTTTACCAAGCCCTACCAGCTTGTGAGGCAGGTGTGCTCGAACTTCACTGCTCCCTTAACCCACTGGGAAAGGGAAGGGCCTGCTCTTAAGAATTTTCAGCATAGGAATATGATAAAATCCATTCCCATTAGACACCAAACTCCATCCTGGGAATTTCCCAGCAAACATCCCAAGTGACAAGTCCGCTTGGATATCAGATCAGTAAAGGTCACCCGCTATGATCAGTGAGAAAAGCACAGACTGGATATCTATGCTCACCTCAAACAGAGTTGAGTGCAGGAGCACCTGGATGAGAAGACAAATAGCTTAGTTCACCTGTTTGTACATTAGCATTCTTCTTTCACAATTTCTTACCGAAATAAATAGAGAAATCAATCCACCTGAAACTTGCTCTTAGAGTTTTGATAAGAAACAAGTCACCAAAATGAGCCTGGAGTTGAGGTTTTTTGCATTGCCTTTTCAGTTCTCTACCCTAAAAATATCACTGTCCAAGTGGAAAGAGATGCCCAGTTACTGATCCATCACATAAAATCCAAGTCGCATTGCATTCCGTCACTTGAAAGGATTAAAGAGCCCCATAAGGTAACAGCAGCTTTCATATCACATCCCTACTTTAACAAAGTAAAAGCCGTCAGTGCTTGAGGTCAGTTTCCTAAAGCATGTGTTTGTTTTTGCTGTACCTCAGCAAGTCTGTGGAGGTGGTGGACAGGGGGCGGACAATTGCTCGGACCGAATTGACTCTTCTTCCAAAGGACCAAAATTTCCCTTCACCTACATCCTGTGCAAACCAACTAAATCAAAGGTGTTGTCAGAGCGAGGGTAACATCTGACCCTATAGCAGGGACATAATGCCTCTTGTTCCCCTAGCGGGCAGTCTTTTAAGAAGCCATTGTGTAAGCCTCTTCCCCTCTTCTCTTGTACGGAGATTTACAGCTGGCATTATGCCATCCTCAGCATTAATATTCCCCCCCCCTTTTTTTTTTTTGCTATTTATATCCTGAGCCACATTGCAAGCTGCCAGCTCATAAATCAGTAGCAAGGCCTTTGCAGACTTTAATACAAGCCAAGGGACAGCCGTGTAAAATAACCCCTCTCCCAGCCCCACAGTTGGGACACTTGTGATACAGATTCAGAGAGGCACACGGCACAGTGCAGCAGCGTGGTCTCTCGATTAACCCCCGTTCTTATAAAAACGATCACATCAGCACCTACTTTTACAGCAGTGAAACAAGACAACATTTTCATGTGCAGTGAAATGGCATCCGTCCTGACCCCTGTGCTACTGGGCCTCAAGGCTGGTATCATCTTCCACCCTGCCTCCCTTGAGGTGGGCCCATGTCCAGCTAATTCAGTGAGAGTCATGACTGGCAACTGGAACCTGCTGTTAAGCTTGATTCAAAGAACAATTGCTTTAAGAAGCAACTTAGCTTGCTCTGGCCAAGGGCCTGCAGGAGACGCTCCCCATTCAGATTATTTATCCAACTGAAGCTTGGTGCTCTTACAAGGGAGGGGTGAGCCAGGCACACAGTGGTCAGTTGCTGCCTGTAACTCCCTCCTACACAGTGCACTTCCTGTCTTGTCCCACACAGCTCTGCCAACGCACCTCATTCCTGCCCTGCAGCAGGCTTGCTATTCCAGTCCTCAGCTCCCCATGCACGGCTCAGCCAGTTCATCTAATCCAACCTGCCACGCCCCTTTCTATTCCAGTCCTGGGCTCCTCAGACAGCTCGACCAATGCATCTCAATCCTGATCTGTCACACTTTCAACACCGATTATCCTGGAATCTCTACACCACTGCCCATGCCTCTCAGTCCCACTGTGCAGCACCTCCTTCCCATCACACCCTACTCTCAAATTTACAACGCAGATTTCTTTCACTCCATTTCTTCAAAAGATTAATTTAATGCAGTGTATTGGGATGGGGGCCAAAGACAGGAACCACCAGCTCACTAGCCAGAGCTTGGGAGATACACCTCTACCCCGATATAACGCTGTCCTCAGGAGCCAAAAAATCTTACCACGTTATAGGTGAAACCGCGTTATATCGAACTTGCTTTGATCTGCTGGAGTGCGCAGCCCCGCCCCCCCGGAGCGCTGCTTTACCGCGTTATATCGGGTTGCGTTATATCAGGGTAGAGGTGTACTTGCAATTCCAGTGTTCCCAGCTGGATTTTTGTCTGTCATTTCACCCGACCTATTCTAAAGCAGAAAAACCAGAGCACCTATCCGGCTTTCACTCAATGCTCTACCCCATGCTGGTCAGGGTTCTGCTCCTATACAGTTTAATAACCTCTTACAACTCATTGGCTGAAGGATGATTTCCTGAAGCAACCAAGCCAAGCCAGCTCCCTCCAGCCCATTAGGCATCTAATCCTCACTTATCTCCCCACCAGTGAGACCTTCTCCCAGCCACCAGCACCCTTTTTATTCCAGTGCTGAGGACTACCACTTTAATCTCCAGGGTGCATGTGGCTCTGTACTAAGGATGGTGGAATTCCCCAACAGCTGTTAAGTATCCACCATTGATTAGAACTTTCCCAATTGTTTCACCAACTTCTTTCTTTAACACCCCCGCCCCCACCCTCCTTTTAAATCTCTTTTCTTTTAGCAGGTACTTCTATTGCTGTCTCTCACACACATTCTTATGGAGCAGTTTGTCCAGCAAGTTCAGCTGGGAGAAAGTCTCCTTTCCCCAAACCCAATCAGATTCTCAGCATCTGCTCTTGACATCAGCTTTAATCCATTTCCTAATTAGGAGTGAAAGCTCTTTCATTATTTAAAAAAAAATAAAAGAACAGGAATACTTGTGGCACCTTAGAGACTAACAAATGTATTTGAGCATAAGCTTTCGTGGGCTACAGCCCACTTCATCGGACGCTTATGCTCAAATAAATTTGTTAGTCTCTAAGGTGCCACAAGTACTCCTGTTCTTTTTGAGGATACAGACTAACATGACTTCTACTCTCAAAAAAAAAATTCACCCTTCATCCTAAATTGTTCAAACCCTGATTTACTGTCCCAGTCACAGCTCTGTAGAAAAGGGAGGAGAAATGTAAGTGTGTGGGGTTACATTTGGGTCTCACCTATGCTAGAGAAATTTACCAGCCTAAAAGCCATTTGGTTCCTAATGAAACATTGGGTCCTCCACGAAAGTTCTCCAAATAGCGCACATGCATCATGCCAAATATAGCTTGGATTAAATTTGCTTTCAGCAGGTCTAAATGCAGGGCAGCTCACTTTAAACCAGTTTAATCCCAGCATGAACAGAGAACTCCAGTCCTCCCACAATTACCTTTTCTCTCTCAGTAGCAAGTAACTTCTGATCTCAATCCTCGCCCTGCACTTTTTGATTTGTCCTCCCTATTCAGTTAACCTCCATGTAGAGTTTCTGGCTACTGCCCTCTGGTGCAGTGGTGGCATTGCAAAATCTCGCAGAATCCACCACTTCTAGAAGCCGCGCCAGGAACAGGAACTGTTACACAGAAGTCACCGCCACTTGGAATGGTTTAGAACAGCGCTAGTGTGGGTGGGCAGGGTCGAGGCACAATGCAGCGTGACCTGTGTGACCTGTGTGAATGCAGCAGGCCAGCCAGCTGCACTTAAAGCGGTTCCTCGTCAGGGAGTCCCTTAGGAGCAGTTCTATTCTCTGGTGTAGACACAGCTTTTGTGTAACAAATGGTGGGTCAACCGTGCCCTGAGCCTGCCCAAAACCTGGGAACAGAAAGGCGCTGTGTGACAGCAATGTCCGGCGGCAGGATGCTTAGGGGAGCGCCAGCTGGATGGACACTCCCCTTGAACTAGCTTGGCAGAGTATAGCCTGTGAGGCTTGCACCGTTTGGGTGCGGGGTAGTACTCCTGGCAAGTCCATGATGCACATTAGCAATTATTGGGCCCCCTTAGCGTGATGGGAACACAGCGACACGCCTGTGACGGGCCTTCCCCAAGTCTCTGGGCTGTTCCAACCCAAAAAGTAACAATCACTTTAAAATAAATAAATAAATACATAACACCTCCCTTTAAGTGAATCTGGACAACTGCAGGGCTCCAAACCTCAGGGGCTCTCCATCTTCTTTATGGCCTGCCTGGGCAGGACCCATCTATTCTTCCTCTGTGTTACAGGTCCCCCTTTCTATGCTAGCCACAGAAGCTATGGGTCTACTTATAGCCCCGTGTAGGATAGCTCTGTAGCTCTTCCAGCCCATGCTTTCAGCTCTGGAGGCCCCCAGTTCGATCCCCAGGGCGTCAGCCAAGAAGGCAGCGGTCACACTGTCCCTGTCGTGGTGCCCACAGCTTTAGCACGGCCTAAAATGCTGGGGGGATGCTCCTGAGACACCCCCTAAAAGCCTGCGGGTCAAATAGGGATGGCTGAGTGTCACTGGGCTACTGGGCAGGGGGCTCATACTGAGCTCTCAGCCTCTGTCTGGGGGGGTTCAGCCAGGGGGGAAATGGAGGGGGCGATTGGGTCACCCCAGAAAGCTCCATGGGGGATTATATTAATCCTACAAAGGGGGGGAGGGGTAATGGAGTCGGGGAGGCAAAGCCAGGGCTGGGGTCAATTTGTCCCCCTAGGCAATAATGACACCGCTTTGCAAAGCCCCGGAGCTCTCCCGGCAGAGCGGGGCGGCGGAGGAGCCAGGCAGGGACGGGGCCGGGAGCCGAGTGAGCACCGCGCCCTCCCGCGGCACAAGGGGAGGCGTGCACGGGCCGGGCGAGCAGCCTGCCCCCGGGCGGAGGAGGAGGAGAAGGCGGCGGCGCTGGGCAGGGCGCGGCACGTACCGGCGGCCTGTGCCTCAGTCCGCGCGGAGCTGGGAGAGGAGCAGCATCGCCCGCCGCTGCTATGCCGGTGGGTGCTGCGGCCGCTCGGGCTGGGCCCGGCCCGGGCTGGGAGCCGCTGTTGCTGCAGGGCCGGGACTGCCCCGGAGCTGGGGCGTGAACCCCGGCGTGGCCAGGGGGTGCAGCTGGGACGGGCCCCCATTGCCGGAGGGGTGGAGCATCCCCAGCCCCCGGGCCCACGCCTCTGCGAAGCGGGCCCTTTCCGGCCTGGATTCCCACTGGCTAGGGAGGGGCCTGATCCGGGTTCGGCCCGCTAGGGGGGTTGGTCCGGATACGAAGTTCAGAGGCGGATCCAGGCTTCCCCCAAACCTGGGTGGGCCTGGGCCAGTGAATGCTGTGCCCAGCAGGGACCAGGGGAAACTGGTTCAGGGCTGGGCTTTTGCCTGAAAATCGGATAACTTGTTACTAGTAGCTACAGTGGGGACACGCTCGGGCCTCTAGGGTTAGGGGGCCGCTGGGAGATAGTCATCAGCACAGGTTAATGGGACCTGGTTTTCTTACTCATGGGGGATCCTTATCCTCACGCTTGGGAGAAGCCAAACATCCGCAAAACTAGCTCGTTCTCCTCCTCCAAACCAATCCGTAATATTCTCTTTTGCTGTAGAGGCTAGGAAATGCTTGAAGGTCAGGCTGCTGGGGTATTGAGACCACTGCTTGTCATCGCGCCAAGCAATGTTCTCATTGCTTCCTTCTGCTCCCCATCTGTCTGTATCACGTATTCTCTGTTTGACTTGCAAAGATTGTAAGTTCCTCGGGGCAGGGACTGTGTTTGAACAGCGCCTGGCCCGATGGAGGGCTTGGTCCATGATGCCCCTTATTTATACCTCTTGCCGCCATCCAGATGTCTGCACCCAGTTTAACAGAAGGGGAGGGATTTTCCAAAGTTTTTCATTTGGGAAAATTCTCTCAAAATCAAACTAACCTTAATGAATTTTTAAAATGTCAACGAGAACAAAAATTGTTGTCTTTCTGGATGAAAACTTTCCCTTGGAACCTTGGGAACTCAAATGCTGTGGGAGGGGGACAGAAACTGACTAAGGGCTTGACTGTACTTAAAACCCTATGGCTGCAGCGCTTCAGTGTGGACACTACCCACGCCGAAGGGAAAGGTTCTCCCGTCAATGTAGCTAATCCACCTCTCCGAGAGGCAGCAACTAAGTTGGCGGGAGAAATCTTCTGTTGACCTAGCGTTGTCCACACGGGGATGTAGGTCGGCTTACCTGTGTCGCTCACAGGGTGTGGATTTTTCACACCCCCGAATGATGTAACTGGGTCAACCTAATTTTCTAGGGTCAAGGAGCCCATAGCCTTGAAGCAGCAGTAAAATGAAGCCAATTGGTTTTATTATCTGAACAGCGGACATACAGCGTTAGTGCGAAAAAAGAAATAACTGAATATGTTCATTAATAACACAGGCAGATATATTGTATGTTACTGATAGAGTATCTCTGAGTAGCAGCTAGGATCATAATTAAAAATGTGTGTTATTGTTTTTTTAACAATGTGCCAGTCATGTCCCTTTACTCATGTTTTCAAGGTACAGTAGTATTGTTTGTATTGCAGTGGGGTGTCTAGGTGCCCCAATTATGGACAAGGATCCTATTACACTAGGCCAGCATAAGAAAAAGGCCCCTACCTCAGAGAGCTAAGAGTCTAAGACAACACAGCAGGGGAATACAGACAGGTTGTGGAGCACAAGGAAGCAATGAGATAAAGTAACTAGATATGCTGGAGTTTGCAGAAAGCTTGGGTTTATGCCAGAGTAGGTGTGCAGTGTTTGGATTACGATCAGGGCCTGGTAGGATTGGGGTGAGAGCACCTTTTGTATGTGACGTTATAAGGGTTTCAAACCCAGGTCTCCAGAGGTCCCAGGCCAGTGTATTGGGATCATTGCTGACAAAGCAAGAAGGGCTCCTGGTTGTCTCCAATCTGTTCTCTTCCTTATTTCAGAAGCACGAGTTCTCTGTCGACATGACCTGCGAAGGGTGCTCCAACGCGGTCACGCGTGTTCTCAACAAGCTGGGAGGTGAGTGGCACTGCTCTGAGCCAGGTGGAGAATTGCATGGGGATCAGCAAACAGCTTTCACGGATGTGGGAGTTTCCATACTAGCCTTAAGGGACCAACGGCTCCTGTGGCAATGAAATGGAAACTGTGGTCCAAGTGCCCCACTCAGACTGGCCCCCGCCTCAAGCTAATGATTGGCACATGGCAGCCCTTGCATCAGAAGAACCATTCTGGCCCAAACACCGAGAGTTTGTGGTGTTATCACTGTGTCTGGGACATTAACAGGCCAATTGCAATGTCCAGAACATTTGGACAGTGGCTGCTATTCGCAGAGGCATCTTTCTTTCCCCGTATCTCCGTGGTCACAGCTGTTGCTTGCCTAACACTGTGTGTGGAGTTAAAACGAGCATCACTGGGGTCACTGTGTCCTGGCAAAGTCACCCGTCGCCGGGGGTAGTTCTCAATCCCCACGTGGGAGGAAAGGCCTCGTTCTGCTGACTCCCCCTTTGGTAAGAGACAGTGCAGCCCCCCAGGAGAGGTGTGTTGTTTTGGACTGACCAGCCGTGGCGTTTGTCCTGGAAGCTCCGGCGTGCCAGACGATGCCCTCCACCAACAGAGAGCTGCTCTGTTGGCAGGTGACATAGCCTGTCAAGGCACAGTGTGGATTGTCTGGCCTGGATGAAGGGCCATGAAATCCTAGCCCTGCTGAACCCCAGGGGAGGTTTGCCGTTGACTTTAATAGAGCCAGGATTTCACCCTGTATGTTATAAATGACTTCCCTAAAGAACTGGGTCCTCACTTAGAGCCTTCACCTGCTCCCCTCTCTGCAAAACCGGCTCCTGCTTTTGTTCCTAGCGTTCGGTTTACACTTCGCCATGTGTGGCACCATTTCAGGACTGGTTCTGGGGAATGTTCAGGCTACTCTCGCTGGGCCCTTCTGTCCCTGATCGGTTGCATTGCTGGCACCAGACAAGAGTCTGCCAGGTGATCTTCTCCTGAGAGAAATTGCCTGGGCAAAGTAGCATTTCTGGGCAGCCAGGAGAAGGGGCGTGAAGCAGGGGCGTGCAGTGGCATTAATGCTGCACCTGTGAGAGACAGCGAGGGACAGAGCCCCTGCAGGGGGCTTATGCAGCTCCTTTCTGGGCATCCTTGGCAGAGAGGCGGGCGACATCTAAAACCCGACGTGCCCGTTCCTTTTTAAAATCCACCCTGCCCCACCCGTTCTGGCTATTTCAGAGCCTTTGTAGTCTGATGATGGGGCCTCTCAAGCCCATTCTCGGGGCACTTGCCGACCCAGGCCTGGGGAAAGACTCCTGGGAAAGAGAAGCAGAAAGGACTTTGGCTGCCGTTGCAGTCGGCGTAGCACGGTGTTGCCCAACCACGCTCCCAGAGGAACAGTTGGGGGCTGGAGGGTTGCCTGTTCCAAACTCAGTCCTGCCCTCTCCCTGCAGATGAGCTAGGGGTCAAGCCACTCCTTGAAAGCCACCCACCCTGTTCCTGTGGGAGCCCCTGCTGCAGCTGGTTAGTCAGTAACTAATTATTGATCTGCAGTGGCAAGATGGCTAATTGGACGCTGTGACCTTTGCTGAGGCGGGGGGAGGAAAGTTGCTCGGCACTAGCTTGTAACTGCAGGAAGTTGCAATCACCGGACTGCAGCAGTTTCTATTCTCCTTTCAGTGCAAGGCCTCCTCCAAAACCCACTGACGTCCCTGTGAGTCTTTCCACTGCCTCCACTGGGCTTTGGACCAGGCCCTGAGAGCAGAAGGAGCAGAGGCCTGATGCCTCTGGTGCATCTAGCATACTCCTCCCTGTGCACTGCTGCCGTAGGGAGAGCTATTGTGATTCCCCTAAGGGATATTGCCAGCTTCAGAACAGCGGCCCTGCCAAGCACAGGGAGCCAATCACTGCAGTGACTATGGAGAAACAGGCCGACCTTCCCAGCCACTGATCAAAGAGCCTGCACTTTCCCATCCAGGTGCTTTTACCACCTCTTCCAAACGACAGCCCCCAGCCCCCATCTGTGTTAAGAGGAGTGGAGTCGGCCCGGGGTGGGTAAGTTGGCAGCTGCCTTCCCTACGCAGTAGAGGAGCGACTCCTCATGGAAAGCCCAGCTTTGTTCAGCTTGACTGAGAGTGGGTTAGCCCAAGTTTCAG
The DNA here is from genome assembly GCF_028017835.1 of Emys orbicularis. Classification (NCBI taxonomy): domain Eukaryota; kingdom Metazoa; phylum Chordata; order Testudines; family Emydidae; genus Emys; species Emys orbicularis. The sequence continues at coordinate 108,199,532 of NC_088690.1, read as the reverse complement.
CTGGAGAGCTAAGATCACCAGAGGAATGCCCAGCACTCCAATTGGCCTGCTGGAGCTGAACTTTTATTTATTACAGACTTCAAAATAAAATAAAATATTGACGCTGGTGTCTGCTGAGCTGTATTTACCAAGAAAGCCACGCTGGGGTTCCCAGATAACCAGATGGCCGCTCCCTAGCAACGTGGCAGGTGGAACAATAACTGACAGGGCAAAGAAACGTCAGAGCGCTCTGAATGAATGCAAATGCACCCGGCGCTGGTGGCTCGTGCCAGTTCTGGTTTCACATGGATGCCTCTCCCTCCCTCACCCTGAGTGGCCCTGCTGCATCAGGAGGAGATCAGGAAAATGCCATTTCCCAGCAGGCTGGCAGTGCTAGCACTGAATCAGTCCAGCCCTGCTGCTTAGCCTCTCATTGGAGTAACTGCGTGCTGCTCTGGAGGTCATAGACAGTGCTGCCATTGGAAGGGAAGGGCCAGGCGGGAGGCAGCAGGCGAGCTCTAAAGTGGATAGGTCACGGTAATAGTTTTGTCTGGTGGTGGTAATATGTTGACATGCCAGCAGGAGGCGCACAAAACCTGGGTTAACAGACTGTCCTTTGACTGCCCCGCTCTGTGCGATGTACTCCATGTATCCCGGGGGTAGTTTTTCTAGTTAACGGTGTGCCCTGAGCTAAGTTTTCAGACCCTAGCAGACAGAGAGAGACTTTGCTCTGGGGGCCACTGGAAACTAAATTCCTGTCTCTCAGCTCAATCCTGAATCCCTGCACCCTTGGCCTGCTTCTCAGCACTTTCCTCGCCAGTCGCACTTTTAAGGATTGTCTCTAATTAAACCAAGGGGGTGAGGACTTCTGGTGGTTGGAGGCATGGGCTGAGAAGCTCCTGACTTGCTGTCTCACCCTGGGGAATGTCACACAAGGTCCCTGGGCCTCGGTTCCCCCCTCTGTGAAAGAGGGCTAATAAGACAGGCTGTACCTTCCTCCCATGGGCTGAGGTTGTGGGGAAGGAGCCCCACAAAGCGCTCTGAGACCCGTGGAGGAAAGGGGCTAAAGAAATGCAGTAGAGGGGTATTCGTGCCCTCTCCTGAGGTTACAGAGACGTCAAAAGGTTGAGTTAGCAGCATGAGAAGCTGCATGGTTGGGGGCCTGTACCGGTGGGGCAGGACTGGCATGTCCGAGCAGGAGCAGTGGTTGGGTGATGTCTGAGTTTGCATCAGAGCAAGGATGGGCACACGCTACCCGAGTCTTGTTTATTTTTTCAGCCTGCTCACCTGGTTCTTAACAGGATACTCAGTGCATCAGCTCTACCCCATCCATACGGGAGGGGGAAGAGTCGGGGGGTGATGGCTATGGTGGGTGCGCTGGTTGGAGGCTGCACGGTTGGTTCCTCTCACACGTGAGGTATCCTTTCCCCTCCCCCAGGTGTCCAGTTTGAGATCGACCTGCCCAACAAGAAGGTGTGCATCGACTCGGAACACAGCGTCGACACCTTGCTGGCCACGCTGAAGAAAACCGGGAAGAGCGCCTCCTACCTGGGGGAGAAATAACCCCCGAGCCGACGGGTCCGAGGGTCAGGCTTTCTCCACACCCCAAAGGAGGTCAGTCTGCTGCTCTCCTTACACAGCTAGTGGATGCAAGACACTGAGGAGGAACCCTGAGCTCACCCGCTCTGCCCAGGGTCCCACGTGAAGTGATGTTGGGTCAGGGCAGCCCCGACAGTGCAGTAGCAGCAGGGTTTGGGCACGTTCCAGCGTGAAGAGCTGGGCAGCAAGCTGAGCTGTGATGCCAGTGAGGTGGGACTTGGGGAGTCATGGCCAGTGTCGAGTTTGGCACGTAAGGAAGGTTTGGCTGGTGCTCAGCTGTGGCACGGGAGCTAAAACCACCATAACATCCCACTCCCCTGCCCTCCTTGCCACAAGGCACCAGCCCCTTGCCCCATCCGGGATGGGAAACACAAGTTTCTAGCTCAGTGGTTTGAGCACTGGCCTGCTAAACCCAGGGTTGTGAGTTCAATCCTTGAGGGGGCCATTTAGGGAACTGGGGAAAAAATCTGTCTGGGGATTGGTCCTGCTTTGAGCAGGGGGTTGGAGTAGATGACCTCCTGAGGTCCCTTTCAACCCTGATATTCTATGATTCTATGATCTGAGGTGGAAGCGTTCACAGCCAGCATGGCCGGAAGCCTACAGACTGGCCCCTCTGAATGCAGAGCTGATGCTCCCGCAGCGGTGCGTGTGTAGGGCCGGGGTGAGGGACATTCAAGAACTGTTGCTGTTTCCAGGGGGAACCTTGCGCAGACTTTACATTTGGAAACCTGTCTGCTTCCCTCCACCATGTTGACTGGCTGCAAATATGAGCTTTGGTTCTAGCAGTTGCCCCGTTGTGGTTGCATCACTGTTACTTCTTCAGCAGCCACATGTGATCTCTCAAAGGGCAAGTTTGGGGGGGTTGCGTGTCCCCGGGCTCTGCTCTAGCAGGCTGTTCAGGGGAGCCAGAGGGTGGCTCCTTCCCTTTCCCACCCCGAGATGACCAAACGGTGTGTGTATAGGGGGAGGGATGAGGCTGAGAGGGGCTCTCTCCTCCCCCTGATGGTCCCTTCTGCCCTATTAGACATGGCCCCTCATTCCGAGAGACGCCCTCCTCCGTGCCAGCATGTCGGATGTGACAGGGGAATGGCCAGGGAATCTGCCATTCTCCTGGGATGATACTCCTCCCAGGCTAGACTTTCTCCCCTGGTTAAAGGATGCCTTTTGCAGCCAACATTTCTGCCACTGGAGCAGGAACTGGGGAAGCCTGACTAGGCCTGATCCTTCTCCTTTGAGCCTCCGCTCAGAAGAATGCCTTGTGCTCGCAGAGCACTTCTCATCTGTAGATCTCAGGGCACTTGACAAAAGAGGCGAGTATTGTGACGGGTTGGATCACAGAAACCCACTTGGGAGCTGCCACCTGATGTGCAAAGACTACCCCTGCTCCTGTTTTCCCTGCCAGCTCAGGACTCCAGCACCCTGTCTTGCTGAGCGAGACACTCCAGTCTGCTCCAACACAGACCCAGGGTCTGAATCACTTGCCCCAAAGCTGCAAGTTTACCTGAAAACAGCTCACAGAAGTTTGCTTGTCTTTAGCACTCAGATGCCCAACTCCCAATGGGGTCTAAACCCAGATAAATCCGTTTTACCCTGTATAAAGCTTATGCAGAGGAAACTCATAAATTGTTCGCCCTCTATAACACTGATAGAGAGATATGCACAGTTGTTTGGTCCCCCAGGTATTAATACATACTCTGAGTAAATTACTAAATAAAAAGGGATTTTATTAAATACAGAAAGTAGGATTTAAGTGGTTCCAAGTAGTAACAGACAGAACAAAGTAAGTCACCAAGTAAAATAAAATAAAATGCGCAAATCTATGTCTAATCAAACTAAATACAGATAAGTTCCTCACCAGTTCCAGAATGCTCCCTTTTACAGGCTAATCTCCTTTTAGCCTGGGTCCAGCAATCACTCACACCCCCTGTAGTTACTGTCCTTTCTTCCTGTTCCCTTCAAGTATCCTGTGGGGGTGTAGAGGCTCCTTCCTTAGCCAGCTGAAGACCCAAATGGAGCGGTCTTCCACGGGTTTTAATAGACTCTCTTGTGTGTGGAGACCCCCCTCCTATGCAAAGTCCAGCTCCAAGATGGAGTTCTGGAGTCACCTGGGCAAGGCACATGTCCCTGCATGACTCAGTCTTTACAGGCCGAAGCCATTGTCCACATGGTATCTTGCATGTCTCCAGGAAGACTTCTTATGTGGATTGGAGCATTCCAAGATGCATTGTTCCCCAAGTGTTTCCTGATCAGGTACTTAACCTGGCGAATTCCTTCCTAAAGAAGCTGACCAAATGCCTCACAAAAGCTTACTTAGAAACCAAGCAAGCATACAGCCCATATTCTTAACCTAAAGTAGAAAATGATATATATGTACAAATAGGATGAATAGATATAGTAGACCATAACCTTTACGGAGATATATTACGTGGCACAGGCAGCACAAAACATATTCCAGTTATGTCATACATACATTTATAAGCACCCTCCCCCATAAAGCCTTATGGGGTACACTGTCACAAGTATCACTAACCCCATTTTACAGATGGAGAATCTGAGGCACAAGGAGGGGATGTAACTTGTCCAAGGTCGCCCAGCAGGTCCATGGCAGAACCAGGAAAAGAACGGCGCTCTCTGGATTCCTAGCCCAGTGCCCTATCCAGTAGGCCACATGAAAGAGGGGAAGGCTGATTCAGCCAGTTCCAGCAAGCTCAGGGAACCCCGTCTTTGCCTCTAGCGCTTAGAGACATGACCGGGTCTTGCTTTTAGTGCTGTCAGAAACCAACCCCTTTTCCCTACAGGGCCCTGGGCCTTATCTGCTACTAAGCCCAAGTAATGCTGAACACTACTTCAGTGAGAACAAGCAGAAAAGGAAATAGTTTGAATTTCATGGGACTTTTAATTGTTTGGGCTACTTTTTCTGGGGAGGTGGAAGAACACCAGCGTAGCACCATTCCCAGCTGAATCTACGCTCTGCTGGAAAGTACCATCAATGAAAACAAAGCCTGAACAACACAAAACAACCCAGCCAACAAGGTTCCCGGTGTCTCAGTAGCGCTAAAAGGGAGCAGGACATAGACCCAGAGAGACGATGGCTCAGGAGATTGCTCATTAACTAAAGAGGCGCCAACCTCAAGTCAGTTTTTTAACCTAGTTGAGGACTTGAATACATGAGGGTGCAGAAGATGGAGCACTAAGCTAGTAACGGTTTGGTGGACACTGTGAAGGAAGACAGTGGGTTTCAGTCTGGTTCCTTGTGGGTGTCAGTCCAGTTCCTAGTGGGTAGATAGCCAAGAAGCCATCACTGCAGCTTGCACGTCCTCTAAGACCTTTAGGGGAGAGGCTACAGACTGAACTGTCCTCCTGCCACAAGAGGTTGTTTCTCCAGGGCAGGGTTGAGAGACAAGTGGGGTGAGGTAGGGAGGGGAAGCTGACACTGTGCTGTACCTTGGATATCCCAAGCTGTCCATCTGGCATCTGGGCTCGTCTACATTAGCAAAGTTGCACCCAGTTTAATGAAGTAGATTTAAGATCTGTCTAGTTCAAGCAGTGCAGATCCCTAATGTAGACGCATTTAAACCAGTTTGTGTTGGTAAATTCCTGAATTAAGATAAAGCAATTGAAGTGAGGATTAAACTGGTTTAAGTGTGTCTGTGTTAGGGATTTGCACTGCTTGAACTAGATGGGTTTAACAAAACTGATATTAAATCAGTGCGACTTTGCTAATATAGACAAGCCCTGAATTCTTCTAAAATGTTGTTTGAAGAAAGATCCTGGTTTTAAGAAAATGTCATTAGTAAAAAAAAAAAAAAAGAGTAACACAAAAATTTATGAAATCTCAGACTGTTTTTAAACATAAAACACCGAAGAAATATTCCGTGAACAGGAAAGAATAGGAAGCCAAGAAGTCCTGAGTTCGTTGCTCTGCAGGTGACTCATTATATGATCTTGGGCAAGTCACTTAATCTTTTTATGACTCAGTCTCCCTCTCATACTGTTAGCTTCTCCCTACCTGAGCTCTGATTGGCTAAGTTCTCAAATTATGAATATTTATGACCCCGCTCATCATTTACCATTTTCTAACATACTAAATGTACAGCTAATAAGAATCTGAAAATATTTACTTATATAATTGCTTAAATAAATGTACATAATTATAGCGTACCCTCCTAGGTAGCAAAAAGATGGACCAAATCTATTGTAAAGGCTCTGTCTGTTCAGTTGTAAATCAATATGTATTAGTGGTTATATCAACCAATGAGAATGCACCTGAAGGGCAAATGGAAAAGTTGATTAAAATTGATTATTTAGATTGAGGCTTTCCAGGTGCTGATTTAAATTATGATTTAAATCAATCCACCCTGGAGGACTCTTTGCTTAGGGTTAAATTTTCAGGATTGCTGAGCACTGACCCATCCGACTGAAGTCAATGGAAGCTGCACGTGCCCATTGCCTCTGAAAATCTGGCCCTTATCTTTAGTGTAGCGCTCTGACAATTGCAAGCACTGGGTAGAGAATGGACTTGGATCACGTACATTATATTTGTTGCTGTTGCTACTTGAAAATCACTCTTAGAATATCCTTTGTCTACCCTTGTTACAAGGAACCTCCTAGATAAGTGTAGCTGGAGGACAGTAAATGTTTTCCTCTCTTTTCAGGTAGTTTGCTTTACATCTGACACAATGCTTCTCATACAGCCAGTTACTTCCTGCGAATATTACACATAGCAAGAAGGGAGAGGATTTTTTCTTTAAAATGAGGATACTAGTTGTGAAACCACATGCACTGGCTGGGGGGTCCCGGGGGGAGTTAATACCTGGAACTCTTCAGTTCCTATTTTGAAATTGACTAGATGTCAGGTTGCTGAGTTTCCTTTAAGGTTTAACCAGCAGGGGGCACCCCAGTATAACTCCCCTCCCCCTGTCCTTGTTTTTGCAGGAGTGCTAACATGATGGCTTCAGTGAGAAGATGGTCTGTATACAGATCTGTCGACACCCTCTGTCATTTGACCCCGGTTACCCTGCCAGATGTTGGAAAGAAGAAGGCTGGGAGGAGGAAGGACCCTCAGAGTAAAGGACCAGGATCTACTTGAACCATAGTTTGTAAAACTCCCCTCTTGAAATGGAGGGTTCAGGTGTGCTCTCCCTCTCTGGCCTTGCAGTAAACGAAGGAGCCGCTTCTATTTTCAAATACATGTTCTGGTGCCCGGTGTTTTCTTCAGCCGGGAGAGGTGGCCGATGCACAAGTAGGGCTCTTAGAAATAGGAGACTGCTTGTTACTTAGGAGAGGATCTCCAAACTGCTTGTTCTCCAGGGAACTTGCACTGAGCCTTGTGTGCTGGCTACAGAGTCGGCTTGAGATAATGTCTCTGGAGAGCTGAGTTCAAATGCTGATTAGGTGATAAGTCACAGTAGTTGGTGTCTCAGTGGACCTTTGTTATAGTCAGACTTTGCAGCGGGGGCCTCGAAATGTGGGAGAAGCACAAGATTTGCTGAGTGGATCCTTTGGACAGTGGGATCAGTCCCTTCCTTTTAACAGTATCATTTCCCCCATCCAAGGGAACAGTTATATTACAATAGCACCTCGTGATCCCAGCTGGGAGGTGGTGGAATCTCCATCCTTAGAGGTTTTTAAGGCACGGCTTGACAAAGCCCTGGCTGGGATGATTTAGTTGGGGTTGGTCCTGCTTTGAGCAGGGGGTTGGACTACATGACGACCTGAGGTCTCTTCCAACCCTAATCTTCTGATTGTCTGATTCTATGATTGATTCTATGATCAAATGCAAACACTGCTAGTATTTATGGAATCTTTCCTAAGAACTACACAGGATGTGCATTGGAGCCACGTTCACGGAGTGGGTGAAACCTAGCCTTCGGGAATGGCCAGCCTGTTATGCACCCAGTTTCTTCACCTCACCGTTGGGTTCACATTAACCAGCTTTATTTATTGACTCGATGTTCTTTGCTTTGGATTTCCTTCCCGCTCAGGTATGGCAGACACGGCTGGGCATTCATTTTAGCAGCCAGTCATAACGTACATGCGTTGGCTATTTTTTTTTTTTTTTTTTTGAGGGGGCGGGGAAGTCTGGCGTTAGCTTGACAAGGAGGTGAGGGGAACGGTGTGACGTGAAGGCACAGCTACCCGCTCTGTCTCAGTGGGAGTTAAGTGGAAACAGCAGTCTTTAAGGAGCTAGCCCTCCCTGCCAAACCAGCAGGCGCTGCGGCCTTGCTGCGTTGGTAGAGGACAATCACTGACCGTCCCACTATAAATCAGAGAATTTTCGCTCATGTCTTTGCTATGGCCGCAGAATCCATTCCCCAGCTCTTCCTTTGTTTTCCTCTCTCCTCCCCTCTTGGTGTTTCCCAGAGATGCTGGCCCCCTCGCTCCCATCAACGTCAGGGTGGATTCTCCTAAGCTTTTGCCCACGAGCCGTGCACCTATGGGTCCCATCTACGCTACCGATGGCAGAGCAGTGGATCTCAAAATGCGCTAGGCACAGCAAGGGCTTGACTGTGTGGTGGCGCGGTGCCCCATGCTAGTGGGGCGGTGGGCAGGTTCAGTGCTGCCCAGAGCTCACCCAAGGCAGTCGCTGTACGACCCTGATCTGCCACTGTGGCTGGTAGCTTGGTTCAGCAGCCGCACTCACTCCCGTGTGCCCAGCCCCTACCCACGGAGAGATGGGCAGCCCCTTGGGAGCTCTCCTTGGGCCCCCATTTGCAGACGCACATGGAAGCCAGGTGCAGAGCACCTCTAGTTAATCAGAAATGAAGTGGGAGCCTCCCCCTGTGGATAAAACAGATTCAGAAGGACAAGGGGATGGGTGAGTGGTGGTCGAGCACAGCATGGCTGTGACATGTGCCAGCCCAAGTATCGGCCTGTCTTACAGAGCACTCTGGGGCGCCCTGCATACCAAGGGCTCTCTAACTACCCAGCTTTCTGCAGCACTTCACAATCCCCCCAGATGCCATTAACCTCTGCCCCTTAGGCCTGCCTCTCATTCGCTAAAAACACAGGCAAGCGGAAGCCGGTTTATTCCTTAAACGCCAGTAGGCTTGTTTGGGGCGGGAGATAAGGCCTGGATTGGGATTAAGCTGCTGTGTGTGGGTGAAGCTGGGAACAACGCCTTGACTCCCCCAGACTGTGCAAACTTCTCGCTATCGGTTCAGATGAGCGTCTGCTGGGAGCGGCGGGTGCATGACAGACCCATCATTGGTGCCTGAATGCAGCTGACATATATTCACTGTAGCGAACCGATGTCCCAGGGCTGATGCCCATCCCTGTGCCCCTATCTGCCTTGGGGTTTGAGAAATGCCTCTGGATGTGTCTAGCTGTGGGCGATCGTTATCCTAGGACACTGCTCTCTTCCCCCTGCCATTATCTCGTAATGAGAACAAAACCCTGTCATTATGGCCTCCATAATTTTCCTGCTGCGCTCAGCCTGGTGGGTTCCAGCAGCAGCCTCTGTGCCCAGTGCAGATGCCAGTAACAGCAGCTTGCTGTGGAGACAAACCCTCCCAGCCCTTTGGTGGGTAGGATCGCATCCCACAGCGACGTGCTTGGGGGCTTTTATGTGTTAAACTTGGCTGGCACCGGAGGTTGGCGTCTTCTCGTGCCTGGGGTGGCGCAGAGTGGGCAGCGGCAGTGCGTTCTCCCCAGGGCTGGCACCGCTGGAGGGCCCAAGAGAGAGGAGTGGGGTGTTCATGCCCAGCGAGAACAGACCCTGCCAATGGTGGTGTGTGCTCCTGCCTGGTTGGAACCAGACAGGCATCCGTCACTCATTTCCCATGCACTTCAGATCCTGCCGGGCACTGGGGTCTTTCCCTGGCCCCAGTGTAGCCTGAGCCAATGGGCTGTGTGAAGAGCAGGTCAGGCAAGACTTAACCTGTTCTTTGCTTAGCTGTGGCTGAGAGGGGGCCTGGGGCAATACCTGCCCTTAGGTGGTGAAGGAGCATAGTCATAGAGCCTCCCGCTGCTTGCTCCCTGCCACCCCTCCCCCCACCTCCTGCCCCAGGGAGCAGAACTTGGAGGGCTCATTGTTCCATAACCCCTTCTGCCCCGGAGGGGGTGTGCTGACCAGCAGGGTGTTCCCCTGAGCACAGAGCTGCTCGTACCAGGTGGCCGTTAACACATGCTGCAGCGCGGCGGCATTCCGAGAATGTGAATGTAAAATCCCCAAAGAATGCAGCAGGATTAATGTTATGTGAGAGCAGAGCGAGCGGCGCAAGCCTGATTCGCTGCATCCCCCTACCCCGAGCAGAGCCTTGGCCTTGCGGGACAATGGGACGGCTCCCGGGATCCCACAACCTTGCTAGCTTATCAAAGGAATGGAGCATTTCATCCAGTCCTCACAACAACCACAAGGACACGCTCTTCCTCGCCACCTTGCGTCCTTTCTGATAAGATAATAAGCATTTGTGGGAGCCTAGTTTTCTCGCTGTCTCAGTTACCAGCAAACCACTGTATTTTATAACCCACTACTCTAGGGATTCCCGGTGCCACACAATACCTGTCCTTCCCCAAAAGCATAGTCTAAAGATACTGTCATCATCCTGGCGTTGGCGGGTGGATAACCTTTTACCTTTCAGTCTTAAAACAAGAATTTGTCTTTGTTTGACGGCAAGGTGTAAGGGGCCCAGTCGTGCATTGGCAAAAAGCAGCCTCGCCGGCTATTCTGTAGCCGTTTAAGGAACACTGGGTTTTCCACTCTTTGTAATTAACAAGTGACATTGTGGGTCTGGTGTAGGGCAAAGGAGCAGTTAGCTCATGTGGAACAGCCAGGAAGTGAGAGAGTTTCCAAAATAACATTGCCCGGTGTGTAAAGCAAAGGAAGGCGACCACAGACAAATGGTCTTTCTGATAGGTCTGGAAGTGAAAACATTGGGCAAACTGTAAACTCTTCATGATCTTTTTGAAAGAGGAGGGATGGTTTGGCTTATGGGAATCTCAGGCTTTCTTCCTTTGGTAACAATCCAGTTGGCACGTGGTGTGAAGGGCAATGAGTGTTAGCCATTGACAATGGGGGATTCATTAAACCGAGACAGGGATTTTCTGGCATTTGCCTATTAAAATTTCACTTTTAAATTTGTGCTGTAAAACAACATGCTCAGTGCAACACACAGGCAGGCTCACACCTTCCAGTTTGGCTCTGCCCCCCAATGCTGCTCTGGAGCAACCATGAGCTAGAAATGCACCCTGGGTGATGCTTGACATGCAGGCAAACACGCAACCCCCCCCCACACACACACACTTTGCTTCAGCATTGTCATGTACTCTGGCAAGTTGCCTCTGGAACTGGAGCAGTGTTCAGCCAGGCCAGATGTGCAGCCAGAGGCATGTGTTTCCCTCTGCTGGCTATTGTCATAATTTATAAACACCAGTCCAGGTTGCGCTACAGCCTCATGCTGATGGGGCCAAATGTGACAAAACACACGTGTCCGTGTTCCCTCAGCGGAAGATCCAGGTGGAGGGGTTCAAACAGGGAAACTGGCTGGAGAACTTTTGGGTGCCTCTCCGAACTGAACCTGAACTTCGGCCTTCAGATTCACCCATTCCTACAAGGGAGAACCCAGGGCTTAAGAGAAGGAGGAGTACAAAGCTCCAATCCAAGGACAGGACCAGGCTCAGAATATTCTCTACCTGCCATCAAACAAATAAAAGGAAGTATTTCTTCACACAACGCACAGTCAACCTGTGGAACTCCTTGCCAGAAGATGTGAAGGCCAAGACCATAACAGGGTTCAAAAAAGAACTAGATAAGTTCATGGAGGATAGGTCCATCAATGGCTATTAGCCAGGATGGGCAGGGATGGTGTCCCTAGCCTCTGTTTGCCAGAAGCTGGGAATGAGCAACAGGGGATGGATCACTTGAGGATTACCTGTTCTGTTCATTCCCTCTGGGGCACCTGGCACTGGACACTGTCGGTAGACAGGATACTGGGCTAGATGGACCTTTGGTCTGACCCAGTAGGGCCATTCTTATGTTCTTATATTCTTATCATGCTGACCCAGTCAGTTACCTCTCTGCACCTGATGCTCACACGAATCCCAGATGAGATTGCCGGCATACCAAGACACCCGTGCCAATGCACATAAGCACGGTCTTCTGACCATGCCAGGCAGCAGTCTGTGCTGTGAATGTAGCACAAGAGGGGAACGAGGACACAACTTGGCAAACATCTGTTACAGGCCCTCCCCCAAACAGATGCTAAAATCAGTAAAAGAACATCTATTAAACAAGCTTAATTAATGGTGTCAGAATATGGAAACACACACACCAGTGAAGCCAGTGTGCAAATATTTTATTTCAGAGTGACTCTATAAAAGGCTTAGGAAAGGTGGTCAGGGCCAAGTTAAAAATAAAGAGCAAAAATCACATCTCCCAGCCGCTGTGGAATGTAGAAGCACCGCGAAGAGCTGTTGTTTTGCTTCTCTTTTCTCCGGCAATTTGGCCTGGTCTAGCTCAGGGCTTGGCTTTAGGCTCCCACTGTGGAAACTGAAGCTATTCAACCATTTTGCTGAGAGCAGATGGGGAGGGAAAGAATACAAAGTCAAATGACATGCAGAAATGTAGCTCTGGTGGCGGGATACGTTTGTAAGAGCCCCGTGCTTCTTTGGTCCTTGGTCTGACAGAGAATGTATCTGACTCCGGAGGTGCTGATTAGCATTGCTGCTTTCACGGCCCGGCAGCTGCCACAGGAAGTGGCATTTCGGGTGGCGGTGGGTAGCAGCTTGGGAGACGTCTCTCATGAATGATCAATACAAATGAATGGCACGAAAGCCTTGGCGCCTTCGCTAAGACACACTGCCAAGCATCCCACTCTTCCTGACTCGCAGAGAGATGGTTCAGTTCTCTGGGAGGCTTCACAGGATGCAAGAGACGTGCTGAGCTTTGGCTGCTGTGCTCGCAAGGCAATTCGCCACTGCAACCAATACAATACATAGACTGACCATCTATCTAGCTCTCTTTCAGGGCACAAGACAGTCTCTATCTAATGTAACTTAGGAAGAAACTTTCTCTGTGGATAGACTGTTCCATAGCTACCCACAGCAGGGTTTCTTGCACCTTTATCGCTGCCGTTTCTTGGAGACAGGTCACTGGACTCAATGGATCACGAGTCTGAGCCCATCTGGCAATTCCTACGTTACCATCTATCTGCATACCCATTGCACTCATGACTGTAGCACTGTCCGTTGTGTGGGGAAGATGCTTTAGAACAATCTCTGACACTACAGATAAGTAGGGCTACATTGTGCCCTTCTTTCCACCCAGGCAATCCTAATAGAAGTCAATGGAGCTGCAGTGGGTAGCTAAGGGCAAAATTTAGTCAACGGTAAGTGGAATGTTGCAATGCTTAAAACAAAACCATCCTGCTTCCCTGCTGCTATAAAATTCCCGGTGCAATACAGTCTGTTCTGTACAATCTCAGAGTTCGAGATCCAGTTGCATATTTTAAACCGATAGATCGAGAGTTGGTAAATGCATGGAGACTACGGTTTGTTCCCCTGCAGAAGAAGAGAGGAAGAGGAATGCAGAGAGGAATCCACTGCACCCAACAGTGTGCCCTCCCTATTAGATCCCAGGGCTAAATTCCCTGCTCAGCTGCTCTTGTGTGGCTCTTACTGAAGTCCCGTTTTGCCATCCGCAGGCCTCTGAGGGCAGAGTTCAGCCCCTAGAGCCCGTTGTCAGCATCATGCAGGCTGGGATTAGGTGCACAATGCCCGGTCATCAAAACAGGAGTCGCTCGTGTAATCCGTCACGTACGACACTAACAAAGTGTGCAGCTATTGTCAGAATCATTCCATTGATTTGGTCAGAAATGTGTTTAAAAACCTGGGCGATCTGACCGCAGCCTTAACCCAGACCGTGACCAGTGCAGGGCAGAGGATAACAGCACAGAGTGCTCAGGATTGGGCTGCGCGGAGCGGCTCTAAGAGCCTTGAAAATGACGGGAGGCAAGTGAGATGTAAATTTCAACCTCTCTAAGTGAAAAGAGGTCTTTGTTATCAAGGTTCTCCGTACAGATGCAGATAGCTTGGAGACACTGTAGAGTGTGTTACTGTTATGGCTAATATGATCGGTGCCTCAAGATAATAGCCAGAAATAAATAAATATGCCCTGCTTCTAGATATGGCGGTGTTGCATTGCTTTCCCTTTACATATTTTGCATGAATAAAGAGCATGAGATAATATTAATAGACTTTTCCAAACCATAGAGTCTGGGAGGCACCAGCACCTGCATGCAGAGCAGATGGTTGAAGCCAAACCTAGTCAAAAGAGACATGGGACAGAATTGCTAGAAAACTTGCCACCAATCCAAGAACACCCTCTGCTGAGGGCATCTGGCCTTTGATCATCAGAATGGTCCAGGGCCCTGGGGTCCTTCAGGACCCATCATTGCTAGTAGTTACTCAAATAGCTACCCATGGCTGCTAAAAAGGCCGCCTTCATGTAAGGGGACTGTTGTCCCCTTACTAACATTCAGTGGGGGTGTTTGGGTTGGCTAGCTCCCAGCACTAAAAGAATGGGGGGAGGCCAATGCTCCAGGTCAGTCTGATTGACAGGGCAGGCAGGCTAATCAGGGAGTCAGGAGGCCAGGGTGGGTCCCGTCCTCCCTGTGAGCTGGAATTGCCTGGGTCAGACAGAGTGGGGCTGAGCTAAGGAGAGAGCAGGGGCCCAAGCTGAGCTGGTGACCAGAGCCAGGCCAGCCAAAGGGGCCAGAAAAGCAGCCTAGGAGGCAGGTCAGAGCTGGGAGCAGAGTCATGGAAGCAGCCCACAGAGCAGATCCTGTGCTGGGAGCAGGGCTGGGCCAGCCAGAGACACAGCCCAGGGAGAGCAGACCTGTGCTGGGAGCAGGGCTGGGCCAGCCAGAGACACAGCCCACAGAGCAGATCCTGTGCTGGGAGCAGGGCTGGGCCAGCCAGAGACACAGCCCAGGGAGAGCAGATCCTGTCCTGGGAGCAGAGCTGCAGCCACAGAGCCAGAGGGGCCAGAGAAGCAGCCCAGGGGGCTGGAGGCAGAGCAGCAGCGTCAGTGCTGAGGCCGAGTGGAGCCGGAGCTAGAACAGTGGAGCTGGGTCTGGAGCAGTCTGGAGCCGGGTGTGGTGAACAACTGGGTCCAGCCAAGGGGGGGCCCTGGGCAAAGGATCCAGAGCAGAAAGACACCCCTAGCCAAGGGTCCTTGCAGGCCAGACTGGGAGGGGGATCTCAACCCAACGGGGGGCTGACGCTGGGAAGAAGGGTCCCACCACCCAAATCCCGGAGGTGTGTGGCCACCGCCAGAGCAAGTGTCCAACCCGCAGCGTCTCTGCAGCACAGCCGGGGCCTGAGAAGGAGCCTGGGACCTACAAGGAACAGTCTGTGAACTGCCTTGACGTTCCAGAGACACTGTTTGTGATGTTCCCGGCCACAGAGCGGGGTGATGTGTTTCCTTTAACCTTTCCCATGTTTCCTTATTCTTTTTTAAACTAATTGCTGATTAAATAACTTGTGTTTGCTTTAAATCATATGAAATGATCAGTGGGTCAGGGAGGTGCCCAGTGCAGAGAGAGTACCCCGGAGTGGGGACACCCTAGCCCCCGTCCTGGGTGATCACAGCAAGGTTGGGGGTCGAGCCCCTCAGGAATCCTGGGCCCAGCCTTGTCAGGGTTACGAGGACGCTGCCAGACAGGAGAGTGGAAAGTGGAGTCCTCCAGGGCAGGGAGGCCTCTGGGTAAAGGGAGTGGGAGCGAGGACTCAGATCCTTCCGCTAGCCCATTTCACCAGGGTAGTGCAGAAGCCAGGAAAGTTCCCCACAATAGCAGGACCATTCCCCCGCTTACATTCAGCCTAGGGTTGATTAGGAGGCTGCAGATGCAGATGTGGCCATAGTGATCCTGGCATCTGGGATCTCCAGGCTTCTACTGCAGGTTGCAGTAAGTTGTTCCTAGGACTTTGACAAAAGCACCGATTGGTTCAGAATGGGGCAGCCCATCTAGTAAATGATACACACCACTCAGAGCTCATCACCCTGGCGCTCAGCTCGCTGCACTGAACATGGAGTCAAATTCAAGGTCATGGTGCTAATCCTCAAAACCCTCTAAGGGGCCAGTACCTAAAAGACACCACCAGGACAGGAGGAATGGTGCTGTCAACAACAAGGGTGAGGCTAATGAATGCAGGAATGAGAGCTCCTTTGGTAGCTGGTCCTGGCCTGTGGAACTCACTTCCACAAGAGATTAGCATGACCACAAATCTTGCCTCACTCTAAACAAAATGCAGAACCCATTTTGTCTTTGATATAATAAATAATAATAATTATAATGATACATTAAATGCTGTCTCTAGAGGAATGGAGGCTGAGACCCATAGACAGCAATGTGGCCTGGTGGATATGACAGTAGAGCAGGAGACCTGGGTTTAATTCCTGGCTCTGCTGCTGCTTTGCTGGCTAGCCTTGGGTGAGTGCTTTCTCCTGTGCCCCATTTCCCCCAGGAGGGTGGTAGGGATAAATATATTAACAATGATGCAGTATTCAAATGCTACAGTAGTGGGGGGCCATACAAATAACTTTGCCAGCTGTCTTTTTACTAACGGGGGCATCCAGTCTGTAGCTGCAGGGTCATCTCATGTCAGAATCTTCTCTGCAGGTCTCCCCTCTAAGACCAGAGAAAGGGAGGATTTTCTTAAAGAATTTTTGTTATTAACTAAAAAGGCCTTTTGAAGAATTTAAATAATCCAAGGGAGCTTTGCTCGGAGTGAGAGCACTGGGCTGGGGATCAGGATTTCTGTGTGCTCTTCCCAGCTCTCACGCTCACGTGATCTGTGACTTTGGGTAAGTCTCTGACGCTCTCTGGGCCTGGTTTTCCCAATATGAAAAACTGTGATCTTCACATCTGCCTTTCCAGGAGCTGAGTAAAGCAAAGAGATTGCAAAGGGTGACCACTCAATCACTTTTCTATTAGCGGAAGCCAGACAGAGGGGAATGAAAACAATTCTCTGAGCTGAGCAGTTTTTATCTTCTGTTTGTTTTGGGAGGGCACAACTGGGCCTCTCCTGCCTGCATTCCAGCCCGGCCTGCTTTCAGCTCTGAAACAAAAACAAGAGCTTGGGCTAAAGAGTGCTAAGATGGGAATAGTGAAATCTCAGGTTTCGGGCCATCAGCTGATTGCCACAGGGAGCGGGGAGGCATTTTCCCCTCATGTGCATCATTGCATTTCTGGCCAGAGACATGATGGGGCTTGTCACCTTTCTCTGAAGCATCAGGCACTGCTGGATTGATGCTCTGGGATCCTACCTGAGCAATTTCTTTGGATCTTGGTGAATCATTTTTTAAAATCCCCTGAAAACCTGCAAGATGCATATATGCCTAATCCCTGTCTTCCTGCCAGCCCTCTACCCCCATTAATGAGGTTCCTTTCTCAGGCTTGCTACCATCCGTGGTGCTGGAGCACGCTAGCACCTCTCCCAAGTGCTGTCTTGTGCAGCAGGATCTCACCTTTCACTTAGAAAAACCAAGTCAGTCTCTGGTTGCCATGGCTCCAAAGAAAATCTTGAACATATGAAGGGAGTGTAACCAATGCAGTCATGTCTGCCTGCAGAGAGCCTGAAACAAGGGCCTGGCTCTGAGAGGAGTGAACAGCCCTATTCATCTCAACTCACCAGGCAAGCCCTCCGAAGCCCAGAGAGCATGTGTGATCATATTTTAAACATCTACATAACCTACCCTGAGCAGCATCTCCAGCAGGTGGGGCTTATTTTATAGGGAGAGCTTGGAAAGGTACTACCATTTTTTAAATCCCTTCTGCTATGGGGGGAGCTGAACTCATGGCACCAAGGGTGGGAAATTTTAGGACAGAAAAATGCTTATTTTAGTAGACAGTCTGTTTCCAGCCTGCTGATCCATTTACCTCCCTAATCCTGTCTCCCAAGAAATGAGGCCTCCCCCACGTCCAGTGACTCATGTCAAGCCAGGCCTAGGTAGACAAGCCCTGATCAACTCATGCCATGTACTAGCTATAAGCGTTCTTGCAAGTTTTTGTGTCTCAGGGGGATTCTGCTTTTGTTACACTTGTGTCTCTTGTGAAAGTAAAACACGTAGCAGGAGTGTCCGGAAATGAGATTATCCTGCAGTCAGGGAACAGATGCAGGCAGATTTAGGGACCCTTCCCAGTATTTCTCACTGTAATCCCTTTGGGGGGCGCAGTAGATATTGGGAAAGTGCAGAACAGGCAAAGCCAACTATTATTCATTGGTATTGTGGTAGCACCTAGGAGCACCTGGACCCTATTGCGCTAGGCTCTGTACAAATGTAGACCAAAAAGACGTCCCCTTCCCCAAAGAGCTTACAATCTACAGTTTCCTCTCCTTGCAGGATAATAATAATTCATTCAACTCTCTGGCCTCACTGTCAAAGTTCATGCCTATGGGGATCTTGGCAGCATATTGCCCTGTGATTTCCTCCCCCCGGTGGAATGAAGGAAGTGGGATATTGTTGGGGCAGGGGAGAGGAGGGCCCCAGGCTTTGCTCCGGTGTTTTTGCAACACAGCCCATGTTTGGCTGGAGGGATCTGCCCTAGTCTCAAACCACTCAGATGAAACTCATCCAGAAAAACCATCATGTCCCAGGGGGGAGGGATAGCTCAGTGGTTTGAACATTGGCCAACTAAACCCAGGGTTATGAGTTCAATCCTTGAGGGGGCCACTTAAGGATCTAGGGCACAAATCTGTCTGGGGATTAGTTCCCCTTTAAACAAGGGGTTGAACTAGATGACCTCCTGAGATCCCTTCCAACCCTGATATTCTATGATTCTTTCTTACCCCCAGCACCCACCTGAGCTGGGGGGTATAGAGCTGGGTCCCCCTGCTTTATGGCAGCCAAGGAATCCCCCATGCTGAGGGCATCCCAAGATGCCAATTTAGGGCAGCCTTTCTACTGGCACAAAGGGACCTGAGCATGGACTGGAGCAGGATCCAGCCCCAGAGCCTTTCCAAAGTCCTTCTCTGGGCTACTAATAGCTGCTGGGCTTATTAACATCCTTTTTAAAAAGGATCCAAGTCTGAAATGGCCTTGTCTGTGGCAGCACACAAGGGGCTGAGAAACAGTGCTTTGCAGGGAGGGGTCTCTCTTACCTGGCGTCTGGCAATGGCTGCAAGGCTGGGCTGTGTTACCAGCATACAGAGAGAGGCTAAGGCCATTTTGTTGGGTCACTGCATGATAAAAGACGAGTAAGCAGGTGAGTGGGGTTTAGGCTGGCCTTCCAGGCCATTGTATTGTCCCGCAGGACCTAACTCCACCCCACTAGGTTTTATTCTACAAGTGAAAAAAGAGTTTGAAGTTTCTCTTTGATGGAGAAAATTCCAGGATGTATGTTGGACTGGACATTTCCCCTTATTTATGTCGTCCCCGGGTCCAGTGTTAAAACACCTGTGCCCTCCAAACTGCAGCCAAAAGATAACAAAGCAGGCAGCTCAGTGGGAAAAAACTTGATTTCCAGGGCCGTATTCAGTGGGCTGAATGCTTGTGTCAGGCCCGTCCTGGACAAGTCTGGGGCTCCTTTCACAGCGCCACTGTTATTACTTCTCGGTTTCCTCTCCGTTTGGTTTCTTCATTCAGCTGCTGCTCTGCCAGGGGAGAAGCCAAGGAAAGCAGACGCGCGGCTGATGGGGTTTTTAGGAGGCGAGGGTGGGTTTCCTTGGGGGAGGGTCGATTGCTTTTGAAGGGGCAATCCAGCCCGCCTTAGGTTGTTTGCGTAGTGAGGGTAAGAGGTGATAGACTGAACGTCTTGGAGAGTGAAGCTGGGCAAGGGCAGGTTCAGCGATATCAGTAGCGCCACCCTGAGCTGCGCCATCCTGCCAACAGACCTCAGTCCTGGCCAGAAGAGGGGCAGTTCAGACTCTGTGACCCACTGAATCTTTGGTCTCCAGCAAGGTGCTGGAGATGTGAACACCTGTCCACTGCTGTACATGGCTGTCTTAAATTAGGGACCTGGCCCTTCCCACCCTGTCTGACTTTTCCAATCTCCAGCACCAAGTCCTGCCAACTCCTCCTGCCCCTGTAGCTGCTTCCCTTCTCTGCCCCATCACCGAGAGCTGCACCATCTGCACAAGACATCAGCATGGAATTTACCAAGGCAGGTCTCCACTGGGGCTCAGAGTGGAGTGCCGCTCAGCCCCTCTGAAAACCAAGCTCTTATTACATAGCATGAGAGGGTTGCATTCAAAGAAGCCAGCAAACAGCAGCGGCAGAGATGCAAACCCTTGCCTGGCTACAAAGCACATTGGTGAATGGATAAACTGTGCTAAAGGGACAGATGCCGGAAGAAAGAGAGAACATGGGCAGGCTCTGCTGTAGAGAATCATCTATTTTCTATGGGTGGAAAAGAATTAGGGACTCTTGGGTGTGTGATTTTAAAACATGTCCCTAGTGGGGGCTATTGCAAAAAAAAACCCTCCAGCTCTTCTTTCCAGGACTAGGATGGCAACAGGCTGGGAGCTGCTGATTAATGGAAAAATCAAGGCCAGAAAAAAAAATCCACTCAGCTCCCTGCAGAATGGACGGGAGACTCAGAGCCGGGAACGCGCAGGGATCTCTCGGCTGGCTCCTTGTTATCACTGACGCGTTGTCAGAAAGTTTGCAGGGTAGAACTTGCCTTTGGGAGCGGAAGGAGGCTGGGAGCCAACCCCCTGACACGTCAGCCTGTGATCATAGGGATCTGCTTTCATTCCAGATGCAAGTTATCACTAGGCACACGCAGAGAGATGAAATGTCTGTCTTTCTCTCTCCCCCTCTCCCGTGCGTGCCAGGACTGGAATGCTAGGAACAGGGAGACTAGAGCTGTGGGGAAAATGGGGATGTGCTTTTTAACTCCACTGAACTACATTAAACTAGGAGAGATTTGGGGCAGGCAAGAGCAGAAAAGTGGTTAATCTCTCTCTGACTTGCCATCCAGCAGAAAAACAAACTCCTTCCCGGATTCATCACTTAACCCCTCTATTTTTAATTCCCTGGAAGGCGACAAGTTGGAGCGGCAAAACCCTTGAGCTCAGTAATGTCACAGTAAAGACGGACACACTGCGGAGAGCTGGCTGGCTGGGATCTTCTCTCTGTAAAGTCCACTTGGAATAGGGTAGCATGGGCCAGGTAGCTTGTGGCATATCCCAGGGAGCCAACACAATTTTCCAACCCTCAACTCACTTGGGAGGGGAAAGGACTCCTGGCTTGTGTGTGTGTGTGTGTGAGAGAGAGAGAGAGAGAGAGAGAGAGAGAAACTTCTCTAGAAGAGGGTCGCAAGCTGCCTAGATTTGAGCACGCGCCCGGCTGCAGAGCTAGGGCCTGATTCTGATCTTACATCTGTTTTACATGGGTGTAACCCAGCAGATTAGGACTCTACCATCCAGCCTCTGAGGCTGAGTTGGTACGTTCCTACCTCTTTAGCTATCAGCCGGCTCCCCAGTGATTCAGCAACAGAGTTAACTGGGATTCTGATCCCGGTTACAAAGGCTAGGTCTACACTACAGCGTGGGGTCGACCTAAGATACGCAACTTCAGCTACGTGAATAGCGTAGCTGAAGTGGCGTATTTTAGGTCGACTTACCTGGCTGTGAGGACGGCGGCAAGTCGACCGCTGCCGCGCCGCCGTCGATTCCGCTTCCGCCTCTTGCCGCGGTGGATTTCCGGAGTCGACGGCAGAGCGATCAGGGATCGATTTTATCGCGTCTTCACTAGACGCGATAAGTCGATCCCCAATAGATCGATTGCTACCTGCCGATCCGGCGGGTAGTGAAGACGTGCCCAAAGTCTCTCTTGCACTCAGAGCAGGGCTCAGGCAGGCAGGTTAATACAAGTGAGGGAATGAGGCAGGTTTCTTGGGGCTGGGCTGGACCAGAGAAGCAGCAGAGGAGCTGCTCCTTATGGGAGCTGTGCGGGGGAGAAACATCACCAACGTGCTTCTCTTCCCCCCCCCTCCAAAATTTTCCACCCCGAAAGTCAAGAAAAAAAATTCTTCAGCTGATGAGGAGTTGATGCTAATGAACAGGAACAAACATTAGGACGGGACGATTCTGATTGGCTAGTGAAGGCTCCCACTCTATAGATGAGACATTTTAAACCGGTTGTTACAAAAGCGTCATGTTAAAACCGTGTTTCTAAAACTCCATTTGGACCCCATTTTTTAAACAACAAATAATAACTTGCTAGCAGCCCCCACCCGGCAGCTCCTTATTGTGGGGAGCCAGGGGGCGGAGAGCTCGGAGAGTCAGCACTTGCATTCAAAGCATTAACAGCAGCCAGACTGAATTGTGCTGCGAAGGCAGCCATCCCTGCAGGGCCAGGAAGAGAGCTCACAATGGGGAGTCTTTGTCCTGCGACTTGTGATCTGGACCCAGGCCACAACAGTTTGGATTTAGTTCCAAACTGCCCCAAAGCTCTGGGCTCTTTGGATGCAGGTTGGTCGGTTCAGACCCACCTCTAATCTGATCTCTTTCCACACCGGACTGGCAAATGGTGATGGGTAAAGACACGGCGACAGTCACTCCTGGTGGGGAACGGGAAGCCGCTGCTGGTAATTCACCAGGCTCCTGGGACCTGTAATCACTCACTCCAGCTTCACCTCATATGCTGCTTTCCCAGCTGATCAATGGATGCAAAATGTTTGCCGAGCTCATCGTGAATTTTCTCCCCCACACACTTTATTTAAACAGCTGCATTTGTCCAGCTGTGATCAGTTCAGGGAGGGTCTAGGCAGGGGGCATGAGTCATGGGTTATAGTAGGGTGACCAGACAGCAAATGTGAAATCAAGACGGGGTAGGGGGGTAATAGGAACCTATATAAGAAAAAGACCCAAAAATCAGGACTGTCCTTATAAAATCGGGACATCTGGTCACCCTAGTTATGGTGATGCTTCAAGGAGAGACAATGCCAGTGGCAAAGGACTAATTTCAGTGTATAATTTGGTTAATTTTAGCAATCTTAAAAGTGAAGGATCACAGAGTTAGTTAGAGCCAGGCACGGGATGGACAGTCCTGGTGCAATCTTCCACTCACACAGCTCTGCCAGTGCCTCTCAGTTAGGGTGACTAGATGTCCTGATTTTATAGGGACAGTCCCGATTTTTGGGTCTTTTTCTTATATAGGCTCCTATTACCCCCCACCCCAGTCCTGATTTTTCACATTTGCTGTCTGGTCACCCTACTCTCAGTCTGAGTCCTGCAGCACCCCTGCTATTTCAGTTCTGGCCACACAAACACATTCGGCTTTGCTGATGCACCTCTGCCCCGAGGCACGTGACATCCCCTCTTCTATCTGTCCCAAGCATCTCATGGACAGAGCACCAGTCTTGCCAAATTGTGCCACACTCTGGTGGTTGCCGATATGAGCAAACAACTGCTGCTGGAGGGGCTAGTCTGAGACCCACCCAAACTCATTTCACTGCAGCAGCGAAGCGCTGGTGCATTAACCCAGGACTCAACGGGTTCCTTTCTGCATCATCAAGGACATAAAAAACAATGTCGCTGTCTCCGTGGTAAAGGATCTGAAGTATTTTATGTTTGTTAATATATTCTGTTGAGTTATTATATTTTTAACCAGACTAAGTTTCCATGTTTCCGTGCTTTCTGATTTCTTTAGCCTTCCTATCCAAAAAATCCTATAAAATTAAATCCACTCGGATTAAGCAAGTAGTCTCTTGGTTCATTATTCCGTGCATGGAATGAAATATTTATGCATAGTCATAAATATCTGGGTGGCTGAAGACAAAGCAGGTGAGCTAATCTCAAGCTTGTCTCTCTCACCAACAGAAATTGGTCCAGTAAAAGATATTATATCTCATCTTGTCTTTCTAATATCCTGGGCCGACACCACTACAACTACACCGCATACAACAATGGATTGCCAAAGGCATAAGAACTCTTATGTACATCAAATTCTTCGCCCTTTTCTCTCTCCACTATAAAGTCAACGTTAATCACCGGCCTAGCCAGAGGATTTTATAATGGCTCATAACAGTATTGAGAAGAGTCCGAGAGAGCTTGGAGATACTTGTGACCGGGACGCTGGGGCTTTCCTGCTTGCTCTATTGGTTTTCGGTCTGTTCCTGAGAGATACTGAACATTCGCAATTCGATAGCAGCAATGAACAAGCAACAGCTCTCTGCATCAACCTTATTGCTTTATGCCTGAGAGAAAACACTCAGCCAGGGGCTGATGGCTTTCCAAGGATGCCTGGATCCTTTTTAACCATTCCCCGGGATCAGCTTGTGCTGTGTTTACAATGTACAGTCTCTTTCTTCTAAACAGGGATGTGGGGCCCTACCACATATGCTGAGCTTGTTTGACCAAAATCAATCAATTGCTATCCACTTGTGGAGCCCTTTGAGTTTGGAAGCAGGATGTTTTGCTCTGTACGTCTCAGGTTGGAGGGCATTTTTCAGCACTTTTAAGTGGCCAGAGATGTTGGTGTGACAGCCCTAAAGATGGAAATTCTGCTTAGCCACAGAGAGGGTTAAGCACAGACTTGCCCAAACCGTTAACACAAGCAACACAAATGCCACTCACATAATGCACAAATATAAACACACGCTCTGCCAGTGTGCCTGTGGTATGTCTGTTGTAAAAACACACACACACGCCCGACTCTGTGTACCTTGCTGCAGAGGCTTTGTCTGGGGACGAGCCAACGTTACTGCTCATGTACAGACTGGTTACCCTTACACGCATACTAATAACAGCTTGACTGTGAGTGATGCCAGTGGGGACGTGGCCTCCTGGGATCCCTTAAACTGTATCTCCCAACTTACACAACCACATCTGCAGAACCACGCCCCTTGGGCAGGATATGGACATGTACTGTCCCCAGCTGCAGGGCAGCCATTTTGTACAGCTGGCAATAACACAGGAAGGAGGGAGGGTGGGGGAGAACTCACACAGGAGACACCCAGTGCAATCCAGTCACTAAACTACTTACAGGCTGAGGCAAGAGGGGGGAGCATTTAACAAGCGTTCACTGAAGCTGAGTGTTATTAAAAGGACAATAAAATCCCATCTTTCAGCCGCCACAAGGGAATTACTACATTTTCCAGGCTTCTGTTTCATTTTCATGTAAAACCACTCGCCCAACACCCCCCAAACAGCCTCCCCTAGTCTCATTTGTCATCAGCAATGTGCAGGCCTGAACACAGTTTTTGTCACTGTTCTGGTTCAAAGCAGCAAACTTCTCCATTAGCACCTCAAGAAACCAGAACTTCCAAGCCTAGGCCAAGATTTCCCAAAGTCTTGAGTGGTTTGGGGTTGCCTCTGTTCTTTTGGGAGGTGGGTGGGTGTGGTTTTTTTTTGGGAGGGGGGGGCATACGGAGAGGCCTTAAATGGAGCCTGATCTTCAGTAAGTGCAGAGCACCTGCCCTCTGCGAATCAGGCCGCTTTAAGGGCTCTCAAGTTGGCAGGCCCCAAAATGGAGGCACCGAAGCGCAACAGAAACTTTGGAAAATCTTGGCCTTTGGCTGTAAAGGTCACTGTGGAATCTGCAACATGGAGAGCTGAGTGAATCAAACAAGGGTCGGCATCATGGGCCCAACCAACATCCTTCGTCTGGAGGCCTCTGCTCTTTCACCAGCTCCATCCTAAGCAGCTACAGCCCTCCCTTCGGGACACTGCCCTCCACGCAGGAGAGCTCACACAGGCACTTTTGGCCCCATTCTTGTGACTAGCTGGACTCCTAAGGGGAAGCAACAAGAGGCCACAACACATGTACGGTGGCTCCCATAGGGACCAGTCTTGCAAGGTGCTGATCAACCTCAACTTCCATTGACTTCAATGGGAGAGAGCTCAGCACCTCCTGGAGCAGCATCTTTCAGGAGCGGGGGCATACTGTGCCTTCTCTCCTGGACTGGTCTTTTCAGAGACTTGCCCTTCCCTATATAAAATTTGCAAGGCCCCAGAGCAGTTGACTTGATTGTTTCTCGGACACCTCTCCTCACCTCAGCATCGCCTGCCTTTCTCCCCATCCCGCAGGACATCTCCTCTCATTACAGGTGGCATCTGCCATTTCTCCCCAGTGAGGCTTGTTCACAGCATGCACCCACTGTCCCTGGGACTAGCAGTTGCCTGTCAGGCACACGCCAGCCCAGCACAAGAACAAGGGACCCCGTCACTCTGTAGCTTAAATTGTTCCTACTTGTTATTCCTGCTGCTTTGGCCTGCAGAGGCCGGGTGGCCAATGTTTGGATGTTATGAGGAGGCCCGGCCCCCGCCAAGGTGTGTACATCACCCCTCCCTTTTAGAAGGGCCAGGTCCTATTTATCCAGGCACAACAGCTACCATCATCCCACTCTCCATCCAGACACCTCTCCTAGTCCAATGCACGCCAAGAGCGTTCGACGGTGTATCCTGTTTATCTCCTCCTAGTCATAGCTTTCAAATGCTGGCCATACGGTACGTGCGTCCACAGAGGAGCCTGGAAAGGTTATCAGGCCAATCTGGGCCAGGTGACGGGGCTGCCCAGGCGTTGCCCTGTTTGTTGTGTCCCTCACGCTGAGCCTTCATCACCCGTTTTAAAGGCCAGCGGCTTGGAGGGGAGAGAGCAGTGCTAGCACAGCGTCTGATCTGGGTTTTGGTCTGAGCAAGGGGTAGCGGCTGGTTGCACTGCCCTGGGAGCGTGCCAGGAAGCAGACGGTGACACCCAGTTCCTGTCTCTGCTGGGATATGCCCTCCCCCAGCCCTATGCCTGGCCCAGCATATGTCTGTTGGTTGGCGCATCAGCACAGTTGCACTAGACAGTACATGGGGCGAGGGGGTGGAAACAGAATCAAGACTTCACCCGTTCCCTGCCTGAAGCATAGTTGGGTGGGGGGCTGTAAAAACCCTCCCAGAGATGCGCCTCCCACCCCACACAAGTGTCTGCAGTATGGCTAGCCTGTGCAGATGAGTCGGGGGCAGCTCACAGCCATGGCGTGGGCACTCCGGGGGCAGCACTGTCTGGTCCATAGGCTGCACAGAAGAGTTTGGGGGTCTGAGCCTCTGCTTACAGCACATTTGCCTACCAGGAACAGGACCTGTGAAAGGCCTACAGGCCTGACTGCCCGCTGCGTGACCCCAGTGAAATCAATGGAGTTATATCAGCAGACAGCTGGGTCCGTAACTGCCTGAAAAGGAAGGCTGATACCTCAGCCTCTACCCAATGGCCAGGAGGGGTTTATGGCTGGATGCTGGCTATATTTGAGACCCAGCTCTGGATGAAGCTGAGAGGAAGTTAAAGCTGAACATGTGGGCGCTGAGGGGGTCTTATGCCAGCGTCGCTCTGAGATCTGCTGTGTTCCAGAGGACGTGGGTTCAACTTCCCCCCAAACCGCTGCTCCACCAAACTCCTGGCTGGGAGAGGAGGTGCAGTTGAAGGAGATGATGGAGAAGGTGTGTGTGTGTTTGAGAGAGAGAGAAGAGACAGCCTTCTCCTTATTCAAACATGTCCACGTTTCATGTCTGTGAGGAGAGGACAGGGGAAATGAGAGATCTGCCCTGCTACGGGGTAGAATGCATAGCGAGGAATGTGGGCTGTGACTCTCCCCCCATGGAAAAAGTGAACTATCCCGCAGTAATGAGGAGCTGGGTCTGAGCAGTAGAAACAAGTCTCTCCAAAGATCATGATTCACCACACAGTCATGCACCGCTGGATTGATTCCTCCCTCCCATCTCCCAAGTCCCTGGCATGCTGCTGGAAATCTTTGGTGTTGCAGTAACATCTGCTCATCTTGCTGCATTGCTCTCTAACTAATCAGCAGCCCCACTCGCTAGTCATGTTCTGATTAGAATTTAAAACCTAATGCTTGGGCAAGCACCCCAAGGCTATTTGCAGAGCGGTGGGTTCCCTCAGGCTCTCACTAGACTAGACTGAGCACTAGAAAATATCTTGCAGTGGTAGATGGATGGGCTAAATCAGGGGTTCTCAGACTTTTGTACTGGTGACCCCTTTTACACAGCAAGCCTCTGAGTGCGACCCCCCTTATGCATTAAAAACACTTTTTAATATATTTAACGCCATTATAAATGCTGGAGGCAAAGCGGGGTTTGGGGTGGAGGGTGACAGCTCGCGACCCCCCATGTAATAACCTCGTGACCCCCTGAGGGGTCCCGACCCCCACTTTGAGAACCCCTGGGCTAAATGGATTAGTAGCTCTGTTCCACCCCTTAATGTAATTGCTGTGATTATGCTGCAGTGCCTAGAGTGTACCTGCCATACTAGGATCCAGTTGACTGGCTAGTGTGGGTTCATCGGTCCCCATGATGACAGCACATGCAATCCTGTGATGTGAGCATTGGGCAGTCGTGTGCTTTAACACACATCCAGCCAATCTCCTTGCCCAGCCCACTAAGTTTCTTATAAATGAGGCAAAGGGGGAAACAATCCTCAGCCAGGAGCTAATGACACACTCTTGGTGTGCAAAGATGCCTGGGCTGTGCAAACATTCCCTGGGATAAGCAAGAGTCCTGTCTGTTCTGCATTTACTATTTCTAGTCTTTCTTATAGACAGGGCTATGGGTCCTCACCAGACAAGCATAAACCATTCTGAGCAGTGATCATAAAGTAGAATATCATAGTTGGAAGGGATCTCAGGAGGTCATCTAGTCCAACCCCCCCTGCTCAAAGGAGCACCAATCCCCAGACAGATTTTTGCCCCAGATCCCTAAATGGCCCCCTCAAGGATTGAATTTACAACCCCGGATTTAGCAGGCCAATGCTCAAACCACCAAGCTATCCCTCCCCCCTGATTTACTCTGGGACAGTTGCATGGTGTATGCAAGACATTTAGTGTTCAGACTCCTATCAAGCAGCGGCTGATATATCCAATGACATTCCTAAAGTGGTCCCTAAGTGTTGTATTTATTTATATATGCCCTGCTTTATATACCGTCCACTCATGCGCTGCCGATTGAGACGGTCACTCCATTTGCTCTGGAACTAAGTCGCTAGGGAAATTCTTCCAAAGCTGAAAGAAGGAGGCGCTTCTTGTACTGCAGGATTTGTGAATGGGAGAGTCTGTCCTTTTTATTCTCTGTCCGCTGGCCCTTCCCACAATTGCCTCATGCACAGGACTGCGAGGTATCACTGCTGCTCTGAAGAACTGCAATGGGGCTGTGATGAAGAGGCACACAGCTCCAAAGCATTGGGTCTCCTAATGGATAAGTGTGTCCCTTCTAGAGAGCAGCACATTTCTTTGGAAGGGGAGGCAGCCCCATAGGTGCTGGAACAATTTGTGCTGAAAGCCATTGAACAAAACTGTAAATCCTGTATATGATGGAAACCACTTCAAACCAGGGGGTGCTGCCACACCCCCAGCACCCCTAGTTCCAGAAACTTGGCAGCCTTCTAAGGGTACATGGTAAGGATCCGATTGTCAGCTGGGTGAATCGGCATAGCTTCATTGACCTTTATGGAGATAAACCAGTTTGCACTGGCAAAGAATCTGCTCATGGGTTCCTCTGCATACAGGGGATCAATGGAAATTGTGTCAACAAGGCAAAAACATTTGTGGTCAAACCACAGACTGTTTCACATGTTACATATGGTGATTTATTGTCATGGAGGGCACTGAGCCAGTCCCTCAGATTGGAAGGATCACAGCCTGACGGAGAACTTTCAGAATAACATAAGCCTTGAAAAATCAAGGGCTGGCTGTATATTTCAGTCTGGTATCTGGATTGAAGAGGGATGGTAGGGAAAGTGAAGTCAGTAGCCAAGCCCTCTTCGATTGGATTGCTGGTGAAGCAGTAGTGAGTGGTGTTATCACACAGTCAGGACTTAACCTCACCATCCATGTGAAAACAGAACCATGTTATGCCGTAGAGCTGGAGGTGTGA
This sequence comes from Emys orbicularis, assembly GCF_028017835.1. Classification (NCBI taxonomy): domain Eukaryota; kingdom Metazoa; phylum Chordata; order Testudines; family Emydidae; genus Emys; species Emys orbicularis. Next base: position 108,170,138 of record NC_088690.1, on the reverse strand, counting down.
TCGTGCAGTGAGTTACTGTCATGTCTAGCAGGCCTAAGTTCAAATCCTGACTCAGGTTAAGAGTGAAAATGAGTTTAAATGAGTCTTTCATCTTAGCCCCTAGCGGATATTTAGCCCTATCATGAATCTCTCAAAATGATTGACAGTCTCTGATCAGGAGAAGCTGGGGCTGTGACAGCAAGGAGTGATGCAAATCAGGACCGAGGTGCATTCAGACAGCTGTGTAGGGACCCAGGAGAGGAATAGCAGGGGGTGCTGCAGGTTAAAAGTGAAATGCATTGACAGTGCTGTTTGTAGGGACTCAAGTCTGGAGCAGCAGAGAGTACTGCACAGCAGAATGAGTTGCGCTGTAGGAGGTCCAAAGATTGATATAATCCCTTCCTTTCTTCCTATACCATTGAAGAATGCTTCTCAGCTTTATCCATTTCTTCCATCTTGTTCTCCGAGCGTTCGATCACCTTCTCCTGAGATGCAACTTCTACCACATATAAGATCTAATCTGTCTTCAGTGAGCCAGACACATCCTTCCAGCATCTAAAATATTATTTTGTGGCCTCAGGAAGCCTTACAATACCCACGAGAAGTTTCCATAAGAACGTTTTGCTAGTTCTGAGTTGTCCACAGGTCTTCATAAAGCTGGTGAGGTTGGAGGGTTTAGCCAGTTCTGCCAGCTTCTCACTTCCTGGGCAATGCAATCCCCCGCACCCAAGACAATAAAATAAATCCAGGGTTAGCAATGTGCCCATCAAGCATTATATGTGAGTTGTGAGTTCAGTCCTTGAGGGGGCCACTTAGGGATCTGGGGCAAAATCAGTACTTGGTCCTGCTGGTGAAGGCAGGGGGCTGGACTTGATGACCTTTCAAGGTCCCTTCCAGTTCTAGGAGATAAGATAAGCGAACAGCAGAGGCTAACAGAGGGAGTTTGCCTGGGAGCTGTCCGAGAGGAGGTACGCTAAGTGCTGCATTAGGGGGGCTGTGTTGGTGGGCCTTGAGTGGGCCTGACTGGTATATAAGGGCAGTCAGCAGCGAACCAGCTGAGCGGCGAACAGCAGAGGCTAACAGAGGGAGTTTGCCTGGGAGCTGTCCGAGAGGAGGTACGCTAAGTGCTGCATTAGGGGGGCTGTGTTGGTGAGTATCTGAGTGTCTGCTGCTGGGACAGTTGGTCAGTTTGACCGTGTGCTTGATTGCTTGCTTGTTTGTTTGAAAAGTGTGAATTGGGAGTGCTTTGTTCCAGGTGGGCCTTGAGTGGGCCTGACTGGTATATAAGGGCAGTCAGCAGCGAACCAGCTGAGCGGCGAACAGCAGAGGCTAACAGAGGGAGTTTGCCTGGGAGCTGTCCGAGAGGAGGTACGCTAAGTGCTGCATTAGGGGGGCTGTGTTGGTGAGTATCTGAGTGTCTGCTGCTGGGACAGTTGGTCAGTTTGACCGTGTGCTTGATTGCTTGCTTGTTTGTTTGAAAAGTGTGAATTGGGAGTGCTTTGTTCCAGGTGGGCCTTGAGTGGGCCTGACTGGTATATAAGGGCAGTCAGCAGCGAACCAGCTGAGCGGCGAACAGCAGAGGCTAACAGAGGGAGTTTGCCTGGAGAGAGCTCACTGAGGCTTTCATCTGCAGGTTTCTCTGAGTAGTTCCTGCAACAGCTGAGGAAGCTCTTAAGAGGACAGGGATATGGAAGGTGAGCGATCAGCTGTTGTAACCTGCACAGGTTGTGCCATGTTTGTCTTTCTTCCACAGGACAGAAGCGACTTTGTCTGTACAAAGTGCAAGCTGGTCTCCATATTGGAAGAGAAGGTTCGAGGGCTGGAGAAACGAGTATCAACACTGCGTTGCATAAGGGAAAATGAAGATTTCCTGGACAGACGTCAGGAGATGCTTCTACGGCCACAATGTTCTGAAGATTCAGAGCAGGCACAGCAGGGACGGAAGGATTGTGAAGAGGTTTGGCAGCATGTGACTTCCAGAAGGAGAAAGAGGAGCGTCCATGCACCAGCAATGGAGATACAGGTGAGCAATCGTTTCCATGTTCTCTCCACAGGTACTAATGCGGAGAGTGGACTAGATGACCCATCTGAGGGAAGGGAGCAGAAGGAGACTCCACCGATTGGAAGGCAAAAGATGCACTGTCCTAGGGATGGGGGTTCCACGACCACCACTCCCAAGAGGAGGAGGAGGGTGGTGGTGGTCGGGGACTCCCTCCTCAGGGGGACTGAGTCATCTATCTGCCGCCCCGACCGGGAAAACCGAGAGGTCTGCTGCTTGCCGGGAGCTAGGATACACGATGTGACAGAGAGACTGCCGAGACTCATCAAGCCCTCGGATCGCTACCCCTTCCTGCTTCTCCATGTGGGCACCAATGATACTGCCAAGAATGACCTTGAGCGGATCACTGCAGACTACGTGGCTCTGGGAAGAAGGATAAAGGAGTTTGAGGCGCAAGTGGTGTTCTCGTCCATCCTCCCTGTGCAAGGAAAAGGCCTGGGTAGAGACCGTCGAATCATGGAAGTCAATGAATGGCTACGCAGGTGGTGTCGGAGAGAAGGCTTTGGATTCTTCGACCATGGGATGGTGTTCCAAGAAGGAGGAGTGCTGGGCAGAGACGGGCTCCACCTAACGAAGAGAGGGAAGAGCATCTTCGCCAGCAGGCTGGCTAACCTAGTGAGGAGGGCTTTAAACTAGGTTCACCGGGGGAAGGAGACCAAAGCCCTGAGGTAAGTGGGGAAATGGGATCCTGGGAGGAAGCACAAGCAGGAGAGCGCAAGAGGGGAGGACTCCTGTCTCATGCTGAGAAAGAGGGACGATCGATGAGTTATCTTAAGTGCCTATACACAAATGCAAGAAGCCTGGGAAACAAGCAGGGAGAACTGGAAGTCCTGGCACAATCAGGGAACTATGATGCGATTGGAATAACAGAGACTTGGTGGGATAACTCACATGACTGGAGTACTGTCATGGATGGATATAAACTGTTCAGGAAGGACAGGCAGGGCAGAAAAGGTGGGGGAGTTGCGTTGTATGTAAGAGAGGAGTATGACTGCTCAGAGCTCCGATATGAAACTGCAGAAAAACCTGAGAGTCTCTGGATAAAGTTGAGAAGTGTGAGCAACAAGGGTGATGTCGTGGTTGGAGTCTGCTATAGACCACCAGACCAGGGGGATGAGGTGGATGAGGCTTTCTTCTGGCAACTAGCAGAAGTTGCTAGATCGCAGGCCCTGGTTCTCATGGGAGACTTTAATCACCCTGATATCTGCTGGGAGAGCAATACAGCGGTGCACAGACAATCCAGGAAGTTTTTGGAAAGTGTAGGGGACAATTTCCTGGTGCAAGTCCTGGAGGAACCAACTAGGGGCAGAGCTTTTCTTGACCTGCTGCTCACAAACAGGGAAGAATTAGTAGGGGAAGCAAAAGTGGATGGGAACCTGGGAGGCAGTGACCATGAGATGGTCGAGTTCAGGATCCTGACACAAGGAAGAAAGGAGAGCAGCAGAATACGGACCCTGGACTTCAGAAAAGCAGACTTTGACTCCCTCAGGGAACAGATGGGCAGGATCCCCTGGGAGAATAACATGAAGGGCAAAGGGGTCCAGGAGAGCTGGCTGTATTTTAAAGAATCCTTATTGCGGTTGCAGGAAAAAAACATCCCGATGTGTAGAAAGAATAGTAAATATGGCAGGCGACCAGCTTGGCTAAACAGTGAAATCCTTGCTGAACTTAAACGCAAAAAAGAAGCTTACAAGAAGTGGAAGATTGGACAAATGACCAGGGAGGAGTATAAAACTATTGCTCAGGCATGCAGGAATGAAATCAGGAAGGCCAAATCACACTTGGAGTTGCAGCTAGCAAGAGATGTTAAGAGTAACAAGAAAGGTTTCTTCAGGTATGTTAGCAACAAGAAGAAAGTCAAGGAAAGTGTGGGCCCCTTACTGAATGTGGGAGGCAACCTAGTGACCGAGGATGTGGAAAAAGCTAATGTACTCAATGATTTTTTTGCCTCTGTCTTCACAAACAAGGTCAGCTCCCAGACTGCTGCACTGGGCAGCACAATATGGGGAGAAGGTGACCAGCCCTATGTGGAGAAAGAAGTGGTTCGGGACTATTTAGAAAAACTGGATGTGCACAAGTCCATGGGGCCGGATGCGCTGCATCCAAGGGTGCTAAAGGAGTTGGCGGATGAGATTGCAGAGCCATTAGCCATTATTTTTGAAAACTCATGGCGATCGGGGGAGGTCCCGGATGACTGGAAAAAGGCTAATGTAGTGCCCATCTTTAAAAAAGGGAAGAAGGAGGATCCGGGGAACTACAGGCCAGTCAGCCTCACCTCAGTCCCTGGAAAAATCATGGAACAGGTCCTCAAGGAATCAATTATGAAACACTTAGAGGAGAGGAAAGTGATCAGGAACAGTCAGCATGGATTCACCAAAGGGAAGTCGTGCCTCACTAACCTAATTGCCTTCTATGATGAGATAACTGGCTCTGTGGATGAGGGGAAAGCAGTGGATGTGTTATTCCTTGACTTTAGCAAAGCTTTTGACACAGTCTCCCACAGTATTCTTGCCGCCAAGTTAAAGAAATATGGGCTGGATGAATGGACTGTAAGGTGGATAGAAAGCTGGCTAGATCGTCGGGCTCAACGGGTAGTGATCAATGGCTCCATGTCTAGTTGGCAGCCGGTTTCAAGCGGAGTGCCCCAAGGGTCGGTCCTGGGGCCGGTTTTGTTTAATATCTTTATTAATGATCTGGAGGATGGTGTGGACTGCACTCTCAGCAAGTTTGCAGATGACACTAAACTAGGAGGCGTGGTAGATACACTAGAGGGTAGGGATCGGATACAGAGGGACCTAGACAAATTAGAGGATTGGGCCAAAAAAAACCTGATGAGGTTCAACAAGGATAAGTGCAGAGTCCTGCACTTAGGACGGAAGAATCCCATGCACTGCTACAGACTAGGGACCGAATGGCTAGGTAGCAGTTCTGCAGAAAAGGACCTAGGGGTCACAGTGGACGAGAAGCTGGATATGAGTCAACAGTGTGCTCTTGTTGCCAAGAAGGCTAACGGCATTTTGGGCTGTATAAGTAGGGGCATTGCCAGCAGATCGAGGAACGTGATCGTTCCCCTTTATTCGACATTGGTGAGGCCTCATCTGGAATACTGTGTCCAATTTTGGGCCCCACACTACAAGAAGGATGTGGAAAAATTGGAAAGAGTCCAGCGGAGGGCAACAAAAATGATTAGGGGTCTGGAGCACATGACTTATGAGGAGAGGCTGAGGGAACTGGGATTGTTTAGTCTCCAGAAGAGAAGAATGAGGGGGGATTTGATAGCAGCCTTCAACTACCTGAAGGGAGGTTCCAAAGAGGATGGAGTTCGGCTGTTCTCAGTGGTGGCAGATGACAGAACAAGGAGCAATGGTCTCAAGTTGCAGTGGGGGAGGTCCAGGTTGGATATTAGGAAACACTATTTCACTAGGAGGGTGGTGAAGCACTGGAATGCGTTACCTAGGGAGGTGGTGGAGTCTCCTTCCTTGGAGGTTTTTAAGGCCCGGCTTGACAAAGCCCTGGCTGGGATGATTTAGTTGGGAATTGGTCCTGCTTTGAGCAGGGGGTTGGACTAGATGACCTCTTGAGGTCCCTTCCAACCCTGATATTCTATGATTCTATGATCTGCCGGATATCCTGAACTCTGCTCCTGCAATTTACACAGAGGATGGAGCTTCTTTCCTGCCTTAGACAACCCTGACAAGATGGAAAGAGGCATGTGTGCTAGGATTCCGACTGCAAACATTGTGACATTATAACCATGCACCCATGTCATGTTTTCTGATGTAATGCACAGTCAGGGCAAGTTGATTTTTGCTTTTGTGCATGATCAGCACTTAGCTGCCACGTATATGAAGAAATCCCTATTATAATTATCTCCCTGCCTCTGTCATTTGGTTCTCCTTAGAGGAGGTTTTAGCTTTAGGCCAGAGTAGAGAGCACTGAGCAGTTGCCACGTTGTCAGAATGAAGAGAGGGGTGGTTCCTTTCTTTCTTTTCTTTGGTAAATTTTTTTCCAGATGTTTTTTATCTTAACAGGACAAGTATGAACAGCTGCATGATTTCAACGCTAGGCTCATTGAGAGGCATGACCAATCCACTGCAGAGAAGATTCAACTCTGCAGGGACAAAGATAATGAAGTGCAGGCTCAGAAAAAATGACTTCTAGTGCCAGCGTGAAATCTCCTTGTGGTATCTCATTCCCAGCTCCCCTTGCGAGTTGTCCATGTTAATGACTGAGGCAAAAGACATTCAACACTCTGGAGGGTGGATGGCCATGCTAGGCTGGCCCTCCTGGATCGTAGTAAATATCTGGACGATCCCCTCCTCACAAACCCTAAAATGGTGGTCTGGTTTGCCCTGCCAGCGGTGCTGGCTGATGCTAACATCTTCATGTCAGCACAAATGGTCAGATTTTCAAAGGTACTTAGGTGTCTAAAGATGCAGAGAGGTGCTTAGTAGGGGTTTCAATGGGAATTAGACACCTTGGAGCTTTGAAAATTCCACTAGGCCCTTCTCTGCATCTTTAGGCACCTAAATACCTTTCAAAATCTGGCCCTACACTCCTAATATCCACCTCTTCAAGGGGAGCCCCTAGATGAATCTCATCCCCCTCTGATTGTCCCATTGTTTCAAATGAAGTCCTCTGGGGCCAGGGATCCCATCCTCAGTGATGGGTTCCAATATTAAACCTTCCACCACACTGGAGTTCTCGCCTTTCTGATCACAGTTCTTGCCTTTCTGATTCTAAGATTTTATTGAAGCTTTGTTGTGACACCATTCCCCGCCCTCCCCCGGCACGGTTAATGCTTATTCACCCGTCTGCACCTTTCATTTGTTGCAAAGTGCTGCGAGAAAGGATGTCTGAACCAGGCTAATGAAAGCTCACAGAATCATGGGCACCATAGATAGAAAAGAACTACTAGAGTCCATGGAGTCACGGTGTCCATTCCATCCAAGTGTGGTCTATAGTCCCCTATTAGGTACTAAATTGATACTACGATTGACCAGGAAGATACATACCATTGTATTGTATTGTCCAAATCAGGTTTCTGGTATCCATTGTCTATTGTAAGCCTCTTAGTACCCATTGACTTGATGGGCTACCTCTACAAAGTCCAACCCTAGCCACCAGAGTGGATGATATGAGCCATATTAATTCTCAAAGGTCCCTTGAAGAGTAATTGTTTCTTTCTCTGGCTGTGTGTGTTATCCATAAGCGAGGGAGAGTCATTCAGAGTCACGGCACGGAGACTTGGTGTTACAAACATATAGAGCTTCACATTCCAGTTGGTATTATTGAGGGGTGTTAAATGAGCTGTACTATGTTGAAATGGGGTTCACGCGCTGCTGTGGCACTCCCAAAGAAATGTCCTCGTGGCTGGGGATCAGTGCTCATCCAGTCTAGCACCCCCTTCTGTTGCTTGCTTGCCCTGCAGCCAGGGCCGGCTCTAGGTTTTTTGCCGCCCCAAGCTCCGAGAGCACAACTGCCCAAGCAAAAAAAAATAGCCAGAATGCCACCCCTGGAATTGTGCCGCCCCAAGCACATGCTTGCTTTGCTGCTGCCTAGAACCTGTCCTGCCTGCAGCCCCTCTCATCTTCAGGCCTCGGGGTGCTCTCGCTTCATGACCCAGCCCTCCCACCAGGTCACTACAGAGTTTTCCCCTTTTGGGGCACTGACATCTCGCTGGTCCATCTGTCCAGTTGCTGCTTTCACCAATCCTGTGCCACTTCCCCAATGGCTGGTAGCGGAACCTGGGCCCACTTGCTACTCTGGGTTCCAGCCTGGGGACCCTATAATCATCAGCCAAGGCCTGCACAGCCTCAACCCTCACTGCGGCTTCCCTGGGCTTCTTCCTACTCTGCCTTCCACAGGCTTTCTTCCCCACAGCTCCTCTGGATAAACCCTTCCTGCAGGGCTAGGATCCCAGGGCTTTTGTTCCTTCTGGATTTCCTCCTACCAACCTCTCTGTGTCCAGACAGTGACTGCAGCCTCTGTCCCGGCAGCATCTTTCTGCTGCAGACTTCCTCACATCATAATCCCTTCCCAGCTTCTCTCCCAGTTGGGTTTCATCAGCCATTAATATTTATAAATCCCCGGGCCTCCAGTCAGGTGCAACCGTGAAGGTTAATTGGCCCCTTCTGAGCCCCAGGGCTCGTGTAGAGTAAACACACCATCACATAGGACACACCATCACAGGGAATGGATCTCTGTTCTGTTCATTCCCTCTGGGGCACCTGGCATTGGCCACTGTCAGAAAACAGGATACTGGGCTAGATGGACCTTTGGTCTGACCCAGTATGGCCGTTCTTATGTTCTTATGTACATATGTCCAGCCTGGACTTCTGGTCTAAAGCTCTCTGGAAAGCCTTTATAAGGTTATAGTACTGTTAGGGACCAGTCCAATGCCACTCAGCTCAATTACCCTAACATTAATGCAGACGGTGCCCCTTGACCCTCACCTTCTCCCTATGATGTGACATAGCTGGCCAATAAGGCTGTGTTGTCCTGGGCTGCCATAAGCAATGCTAAATCAACGCATGGGGAAAGAGGAGTTGAACTAAGGAGTCTGTCCACACTAAGGAAAGTGCCAGCGGTCTGACATTGGGAGGGAGAAGCCCCTCTTTATACTGGACATGAAGGAACCTCCTTTTGTCAGTTTACCCTTGCTTGTGAGTTTCTGCTGGTGCTAAGTTATAATCTGAAGGGTCAAAATATGGAATGGAGCCTGGAGATGCCATAACATTTAACTGTCTGGTAATTTACAGGATACAAACCTGTGTGGTTTGTCCAGTAAACATGGGCTCAGCTGATCCAATGGGAGGTGTCCAAGGAAGATGTAGATGAAGTCAACATTGACGTATTAGGGGCTGCGGTTCCATATTAAGTATTTATCTAGTGATACAAAGTATATGAGATGTCTAGGGATTACCCTGCAGGAGCTCTGGGATTAAAGGTATCACTCCTCCTTCCCCCCATAGACCCTCGGTAGTAACGATAACGGCAGAGTTAATAAGAACGGCCATACTGTGTCAGACCAATGGTCCACCTAGCCCAGTGCCCGGTCTCCCAACAGTGGCCGGTGCCAGATGCTTCAGGCAGAGTGAACAGAATGGGGCAATTATCAAGTGATCCATCCCCTGTTGTCCAGTCCCAGCTTCTAGTAGTCAGAGATTTAGGGACACCCACAACCTCGGGCTGCGTCCCTGACCATCCTGGCTAATAGCCATTGATGGACCGATCCTCCATGAACTTATCTCATACTTTTGGCCTTTGCAACATCCCCAGGCAACAAGTTCCACAGGTTCGCTGAGTTGTGTGAAGTAGTACTTCCTTATGTTTGTTTTAAACCTGCTGCCTATTCATTTCATTGGGTGACCCCTGGTTCATGTGTTATGTGAAGGAGTAAATAACACTCCCTTGTTCACTTTCACCACACCATTCATTTATAGACTTCTATCATATCCCCTCTTAGTTGCCTCTTTTCCAAGCTGAACAGTCCCAGTCTTTTTAATCTCTCCTCATATAGAAGCTATTCCATCTCCCTGATTGTTTTTGTTGTCCTTCTCTGTACTTTTCCCAATTCTAATATATCATTTTTGAGATGGGGTGACCAGAACTGCACGCAGCATTCAAGGTGTGGACATACCATGGATGTATATAGTGGCATTATGACATTCTCTTATTATCTATCCCTTTCCTAGTAGTTCCTAACATTGTTCGCTTTTCTGACTGCCACTGCACGTTGAGCAGATGTTTTCAGAGAACTAGCCACAAGAACAGACAACATCGTCCGAGCACTCAGAAAGCCTTATGTTCTATCCCGTTCGGTATCCCAAAGGATGGACTAAGCCATCAAACTGGAATGTTTTTACTAACAGTATTTAATATGTGTATGGCGGCAGAACATAGGCGCTGCAAGGGGCATAAGGGCCCCATTGTCCTGTGCACTACACAAACATAGGCATAGACACAGTGCCTGCCCCAGAGAACTGGCAAACTCATTGCAACCCTGCAGGTGATCGCTCAGCTGAAAATGGGGCAATGGGCATCCTTGGGAATCCTCGAACAGCCCCATTTCCCTCTGATTGCTCTGGTCTCATCGTCTGAATGTCGGCTGTGGACTCAGACTCCATTTTGGGAGGAAGCAGGGGAGAGGGGGAGTTAGGACAGCCCACCCGAGAGAAAGGGAAGCGGAGCAAGAGACAGAATTGGAAAACATAGAGGAGGAGGAGGAGGAGGAGGGAGGGAGACAGAAACCCTGCCCAGTGCACTGAACGGTTTCCTCTTGCCTGGTTCTAAAACGTTCAGATTCCTTCAGACCTTCAGAGAGCCTGAAGTTTTCTCATCTCTGCTGCCCTGTCTGTGAGGTATGGCACAAACCCTTCTCCCTGTCCCTTCTCTATTTCAATTATTTCTCATCACTTCATTATCGCTAATCTGGCCAATTCCTGCAAAGCGTCTAATACAGGAATCTGAACTGTTCGCTGTACAGAAAGTTCTGCCCATTATTCCTAGATAGAGGGGGCATGCTTGGTTCTGTTGATAAACCAATGCTCTATCTATCTATCTATCTATCTATCTATCTCCAGACACCCCCTCTATCTATCTATCTAATCTATCTATTCCCAGACACCTTCTCTATCTATCTATCTATCTATCTATCTATCTATCTATCTATCTATCTATCTATCTATCTATCCCCAGACACCCCCTCTATCTATCTATCTATCTATCTATCTATCTATCTATCTATCTATCTATCCCCAGACACCCCCTCTATCTATCTATCTATCTATCCCCAGACACCCCCTCTATCTATCTATCTATCTATCTATCTATCTATCTATCTATCTATCTATCTATCTATCTAAAACTCACTGAATTCTTTCTCCTCCAGAGCTGAAAACCTTATTACCTTTCAGTTGCAGATTAACAGTGTTAACTATTATGTGATCAGAAATACTGTATATGAGTTTGCAGTCTTTTCTGAGCTGGTTCAGTTTATCCTTGTTCCTTTCTTTTGTTTTTCAGTTGCTATAAATAGATAGCTGTTTATTTATTTGTTTAGAGAGAGGTGAAGTACCAGCTTGCAGGCATGTCACATTTACTGCACTGAGAATCAGATTTAGTTATAAATCAGCGCCGATTAATTAAGTCCTGGGGCGGCATACTGTCATTTGATACCTTGGTGTCCCATGCTTTTGGAAAAACAAAGTTTTGCAGATTTTGTTCTCCTGAACTCTTTTTACCACATTCACTTCTTTTTTCTTTTTCCTTTCTTTTCTTTTTCCTTCAAAGAAAGGTATTCTATTCATTCTTTTTCTTCCAAGCAGCTTTTGAAATTATGTCAGGTTCTTCTTATCCCTCTAATTGTTTTGTTTAATTCTAGCTAAATTGTAAAGGACAGGGATCGCAGGAGAGAAAATAGAATTTGGGGGGGTTGTTTTTTTTTAAACGCCCAGTTGAGAGCCATTAAAAATAAGGATCAGACACTCCCGTTATTTATGTTTTTCCAAAAGAACAAACCACTTGTTTCCTTTAAAGGCAGCAGCTGCCTTAGCAGTCCAACTGCCTCCCTCACAACCCAGAAGAAAAACTTGGTCTCAGAAGCATGGACACATTATTACCGCAAAGAAAAGAAAATTCAGCTGGATGGTGACTAAATTCCCATTCAGATTGAAGGGCAGGATCTTCCAGTGAATCTGAATTTGAGTACTTTGTCTTTATTATCAAGTTAAAACACCCGGGGGGGGGGGGGAAACAACCTAAAGGAACAGACTAGAAACTGCAACAGATTGTTCTCCTGGAAGGGTGGAAGAGACGGGGGGAGAAATAGCTTTAAATGGAAGTAAATGGCTGCAGTGTTCTGTGAAACAGTTAAAACAAAGCATTGTCTGCCACATAGGCAGAGGCAGGAGATGGGGGGCGGGGGGGAGGAAGGAGGGAAAGGGGAGGACCAACTTTTCAAACTTTTTTGCAAGCCCCACCTCCTGCAGAACCTCTCCTCTGACATGACTCACCCCCACTGGAATGCTGGCTCCCATGGAAACCCTTGCAGGGTCCTCTGCTGGAGCCAGGATGTAGAGCCTTTATCGCTCAGACAAGCTGCTGAAGGCAAGGAGGCGATGTTCAGCGGGACCTTGGGGGAATGTTCTTCTGAGCCTTTGCAACCTGTCTAGAAGTAGGGTGACCAAAATCGGAACAGTCCCGATTTTGGGGAATTTTTCTTATATAGGCTCCTATTACCCCCCACCCCCTGTCCCGATTTTTCACATTTGCTGTCTGGTCACCCTATCTAGAAGCGGCAAAGTCCAAGGGTGTCTCTGTGCAGCAGCCAAAAGGCCATCTCTTCATCTCTCCCCTTCCTCCTTTCTAGTCTTCTCCTGCAAGCGTGCGTAAGCTGGTTCATTCTAACGCCTAAGGAGGCAACCGGGCCTGGGTATTTTTGGAATAGGCACTGAAATATCCTTATTCTGAAGTGAATGACACCGCCGCCCTAGTAATGCTGCATTTGGTCTGAATGAGGACAGGAGTCTGGCCCAAGCGAATGAGAATATTTTCTGCCTCATTGGGGGACTGTATCCCAGGCAGAGGGCAGTAATTCACTGGGAAGGATTCAACTTTACTTTGTTTCCTTATACCGGGTAGCTTAGTCCAAGAAATGGATCAGAAAATAGATAGAGCCCAATTCTGCCCCCTTACTCACGCTGGGTGGTGCCCTGCTCCACAGGGAGTCCTGCTGAAATGAACAGTGGAGTAAAGTACTGCTCATGGTGAGTAGGGGGTGGAGGAACCCAGCCCACAGAAATGTGTTAGCGCTAAATATTTGCAATTCGACAGGACGACTCTCTTCTCCCTTTGAAGTCGGCTCTGCCTCTCCCAAGCTAAACCCATCCATCTAGCCCTAGAAGTGTCAGAGCTTGATAGACGGATCGCACCTACCTCCTGAAGCAACCGAGTCAGAGAGGTTGCTCACAGAGGACTCGATCCTGCAGGATGTTGTGAGCCTCCTGAGAGCACTCTACAGTCCAACTGCCAAGGTCCATGGAAAGTCCTCTCTGACCCAGGCTGCTTTCAAACCCTCTCTTCAATCGCGTTCCAAGAGAAATTAACAAGTCACTGTTATGTGTGGCAGCGACACAATTGGCTCAATTACCAGAGCCATGGCTAAACATGATAGCCTAGGCCTGGTCTACACCGTTTTGGGGTCAATTTAACTATTCCCACAAGGGGGTGCGATTTTCTACTGAACTAGTTAAATCAGCACAACCTCTAGTGTGGACAAAGTTACATCAGGATAAAGGTGCTTATACTGTTCCACCTTATTCTTGTAAGGAATGAGGAATAAGCTATGCCTTTTTAAGCACCATTATCCCAGTATTCCTGCATCCACACTCGAGGGTTTGTACCGCTTTAACTATTCTGGTATCCCTATAGCAGAACAATTTTTTGTTTATGGACAAGCCATTCCTCAGCCTTAATCTAAGGATGTAGCTGCCGCCTTTCCCCCTGGCTCTAATAGTAACGCAGGGGTGGGTGTGCTGGTAAGTTGAAGCGAGTTTCTGCAGGTGTTGGGAACCATCCAGGCTTCCATCCAACCCCAATTTCCTGCTTCTTCTCTCTTGAGATTTGGTGCTGAGTGCTGACAGTCCCGCGTGGAACAGCTGGGCTAGCTGGCGTAGGTGGCATGGGATCTGAACAGGGACCTGACCAAAACTACTGTCAAACCCGAGACAGTCTAAACTTGGTTTTATCCCAGAACCGATTTGTTAAATCAAATTGAAAAGAGCCTTGTTTGCATGGCTCGGGCGCTGCTTCCACGGTGGGTTCACGGTGCTCCCATTATGTTTATGTAATGGTTGTTTTCCTCCTGTATCTTGATGTGCTTGGTATATGGCTGTACTTTGATATACTGGCCTTTTTTCACTGGTATCTTTATCCCCTTTTATTTGCTCTGAGGAGCTGCAATTTATTATAGACACTGCAGAGCCTTTGATCACTAACAAATACTAATGCAATATTAGTAACACACAATCAATGATATCATGCACCTTTCATACGCTGACCCTAAAGAGCTTGAGAAAGGGAGGTGAGTATTATTATCACCATTTTACAGAGGGGAAACTGAGGCAGAGAGCAGTTAACGTGATTTTGCCCAAAGTCACAAAGCTAATCTGGCGCAGAGTCAGAAAGGAAACCCATATCACCTGACTAACCTAGCCTTATCTAACCACTAGACCACACTCTCTCCTCTCAGCCACAACAGCAGTATATGCTATAATAGCAATAGGTTCTGCCTAGACTCCTTAAGGACATCACTAGCAGAGAATGGAGATCTATATCTTTACATTCATCGGGTTCTTAGCTGTTTCAGCAGATGGAATTGAACTGCAGTTACTTCTAAAATGTATTGATCATGCAGTTTGCAAAAAATGGTACCATCAAACCATACATTAACCAACAACGTCTCTAGTCTCTAACAGTTTTATCTGAGCTGTGAGATCACCTGGGATCGTGAGCTATCAGCTGGAGACTGCTGCCCAAAGATGGCAATGCTGTTCTTGTAACCCCAGCCTGCACTCAGACTCTTCTATGTTATGTGGGGGGGGGGCAGGGTGCCCCCCATCTTGATGATTAGATTCAAAAGGAAAAGCAGCAAAGGATCATTTTAGACTTTCTAAAAAACCCAAAATCCTTTGTCAAGGAACTCAGCCAGATGATCATTTCCAGGCTCACCAAATGCCAGCTCCAGCTACTATTGAGCTCCATGGCAAAACTCCCATGGACTGTAAATGGGGCAGGAGCAGGCACTGAGAGATTTTATTCAAAGCACTAAACTGGTGCATCACATAGAGGAACTCATTCAGGCTGGAGGAGGGTTGGGATTTTCTGTCCTGTCTGCATATCTTGAACTGGACTCCAGGGGGAGTCCTCTCATAGGCTGAGCAGCACCGTTCTCCTCCCCGCACCCAGAACTAAACGTGGCATCCTATGGGACTTACGTAACCTTGGCCTAGGGCGTCTGCCACATGGACTACGTCATAGCTTCCAAATGGCTCCCCTCTGGAAAAGCTGTCCAGCTGTCCCGCCCCCAGATGTTCTTTCTCATCGTCCAGGGGAACATCCAGAGAGAGGAGAGGCAGAGGGGGGCAAGAGATACTTGGGTTCTGTCTCCTCAGAGTCACTTGCTTCTGAAGAGAACTCAGTGCAAAATTAGTTTGTACGAAAACAATAAAACAACATAAAATAAATGCAGTGTCGAATCTACCCCGTATTTCAGGATGTAATGGGGGGGGGAGCTTTTTGATTATTTTAAAATCAACAAACCAAAGAAACTAAAACATAACGTAGAATTAAAAAACTGAGCAGCTTCAAAGCAGTAAAGGAGTTGCCGTTTTGAGCCTAATTTGAAGTGATATGTGGATTTATTTTTGTTCCTGACCATGAGATTCTACCCTTCCATCACCAAACCTCTTTTGCTGGCCCAGTGCCTACAGATGTCCGAGGCCTCCAGTTTGAGGGTTTGTTAGACAGAACAGATGATAAAGAGCATGGCAACTTCTCTGCTAGCATCTGTTATGAGCTAACAAAAACACACCAACAAGGTAGAGGCCAGCCTCCAAAGAGTTGCCACATCTGGTTGTGAATTCTGTGACCTCACACCAAGACAAAGTTGCCTTAGTGGAAGCCTTGTCCATCTAAACTCTTGTGCTCTTCCAAGTTTATCTGCAGTATGCGTATATTTCAAACAGTGGTGAAAGGTGATTGGTTCAGGAGGGAGCTAAGCTAATGATGATCGTATCTTTACATGGTGACTCCTATCCAAATGGATATTCTCAAAGGGTTTAAGTGGGACCCGGGTGTTGTCTAGGCCTTGTGTTAGAGAGGGGTAAATTTGACCCAAAGTGCTTTATACGTTTAACAACCTGATTTTATGCATTGTATCTATTGGAATCACTCTGCCAACCAGCAAAGTGCAGTCACCTCAGGAGCGAAACGTGGCAGCTGTGATTCAGGTTAGGAAAGGTGAGGACACAGGCTCATGGCTAGTCCTGATGAGTTATGTTAGGGGTTTGGTTGAGCGGATACAGAGCAGTCAGCATTGCCTGAGTTTAGCAGAGCAAGTCCTGATACCCTTATGTTCCTAAAGTAACATCCCCAGGGAGAAATATAGGAGTGTCTTTTTAGATGAACAAGTGGGATCTATGCCTAGTTCCTCATTAGTGTAAGGTGTCCAAGGGTAGGAGCTAGGGCTCATACTCAGGGTTTCAAGTATCAGAGGGGTAGCCGTGTTAGTCTGAATCTGTAAAAAGCAACAGAGGGTCCTGTGGCACCTTTAAGACTAACAGAAGTATTGGGAGCATAAGCTTTCGTGGGTAAGAACCTCACTTCTTCAGATGCAAGTAATGGACTCAGGGTTTAACAGTGATGATATTTCACTAGCAAAATCCTGGTTTATGCACAACTCTTGCTGGTAAAATAAAACCCTCATAATAATAAAAAAAAAAGATCCGGTATCAATGGCACAAGTGTATTATCCTTTATATTATGATAACTGAGATCAAGGACCCCATTTTACTAGGCATTGTGCAGACAAAGAACACAAACAGTCTGCCCCACAGAGGGTAGGGTGGGAGGGGAAATTGAGGCACAGAGTGGTGAAGTGACTTGCCCAAGGTCACACAGTAGGTCAGTGTCAGGGCTAGGAATAGCAGGCAGGTCTCTTAGGTCCCAGTCCAGTATCCTAGCCCCTAGACCACACTGCCTTTCTGTAAATAAAGAAAGGGAAGTATCTGGAATGTGCAGTCCGCTGGGCCAGGACTGTGGCAGATGGATGGCAAAATTCAAGCATGTAGGAGAATAAAGTCTAGGGAGCAGTGGCAGCAGCAAAGAGGGGTGGTGAGGGTCAGGAGAACGGCAGGATCTGTTAGAGATGCAGATGAGGGGAGGTGCTAGTCCTGGGGAGGCCAAATGGGTCCAGCTGAGCAGAGAAAGAATGAAACCAGGCCAAGGGGGGAGACAATACAGGGCTGCCACAAGATTATAATGCAGAGCAGCTAGATATTGTAGTAATAGCCACTTGAGAAAGGCAGCCAGGCAAACGACAGACATTTCTGATCCCCAACACGAAGGCAGCAGTAAATTCGTGGACAAATTGAAAGACAACGGGACAGATTCTGCCCCTTCCCTGGTTCCCCCAAACCTTTCTTCCACCTTGTGAAGTACAGGGGATTTGAACTGCAGGGGAGTTCCCCCCAGCACAGGGGCAGCATAAGGCCAACAGAGGTGGCCCTGCTGTGCAGCTCCCATAGGGGCATGGTGGGGCATGGCCAGGGAAGAGAGGAAGTGTGTCATGGAAAGTGGGAGCATGTCCAGAGCTTGGCTATTCTGAGCTGCAGAGCAGATTATAGGCTGCCATGCATGGCTGCTGTGAATTAGAATAGCCCTGGCTGGATCCAGGAGCAGCCCAGCCCGAGGGAGGTGCAAACGTCGCATTTGGCCATCATTGCCCCTCTCCTCTCCCTCCGCCACTCCCGGTCTGGATGAGCAACTCAGCAAGTCATGACCACGGCTGCCAGGAAGCCAGCCTTGTTCATGAGCAACAGAGGCCTGGTGATCCTGGATAAGTGCTGTGTGTGGGTCAGCCACTGAAATTCATAGGAGGTGATACCATCTTCTTCCCAGACCCACCTGGAGTTCAGCAGCAGTGCTGGGGGGAGAGGAGGGGTCCTGGTTGTCGGTGTTTTCCCCTGAAGCTCTGGTACGGGACACTGTCAGAGAAAGGATACTGGGCTAGACAGACCATTGGTCTGACCCAGGCTGTTCCTATGTGTGATGCTGCTTGGTCAGCTTCATTTTCTTCATTTGTTCCTCGTGGGCTGGGCGGGAACAGAGCCTTCGAAATGCTAGATCTCTGCACCAGCCCTGTTTTATCCCCTCCAAAGTATCTCTATGCTACATCCCTTCACCTCTGCCTCTAAAGCCTGGTCCTAAGGGCTGAGGAGAGCCAAGGGCAAGTGCCGAGCCCAGAAATGCCAATTCCAAATACTTCAGAGAGATGAATGCCGAGCACTTTAAGGCTCTCTCTTCCTCTGCTAGTTCAAGGCACTTCCAACCACGGCTGGCTCAGGGCAAGGGATTCCTGTCAGGTCTCTCATGGTAGCCCAGGTCACTGAGCTCCTGGGATGTCCCACGGGCTTTTTCAGAAGATCCTCTCATCTCATGAGGGCTTTCAAGTCATCCTCACCTTGACCTGTCCTCAGAGTCTGGTCACAGTCTCAGCATCACCATCTGCTGAAACTCAGTGCGGAATTTACTGGAGACAGGAACATGCATTGGACGTGGTGGGATGAATAGATACCCTGAGAGCCTGCAAAGAAGATTGTGCTGCCCCTGTCCTCTCCATGGTAGGTAGAGAAACTGGGAAAGTATCCTCCATGACTCACACCATGGTAGAAAACCTTTTGCTACAGCACTAGCACCGTGGAGTGCAGAGCCACTGAACTGTTGCCGAGGGGCTATATTACCACATAAGAACAGCCATATTGGGTCAGACCAAAGGTCCACCTAGCCCAGTATCCTGTCTTCCGACAGTGATCAATGCCAGGTGCTCCAGAGGGAATGAACAGACCAGGTAATCATCAAGTGATCCATCCCATTCATCATTTAGGAAGGGCCATTCATCACATTGCAATGGAGCTCGGGTCTTCCAGACCCTGAAAAGTCCTCAGGGCAAAGTCTCAGTGCAGCTCCTCTCGAAAGCTGGGGGTTTATGAGAGTTTATTTTAATTTTGTTTTTTAAGTAAACTTGTTTTCTTGCCTCTGGCGCGAGACATCTATGCCGTGCTTGTTTGCCTGGAGAGTTTATTCAAGTTCCCCCTTCCTCCAAACACAACAGTGGGACCTCAGAGCGTCTCCTGGCTTCTAGTGAGCATCCGATTCAGAGACCCCAGCTCAGCACAATCCCCTGTTGTTGTACGGGTTTAGCGATGGGGACATGATCTACATGCAATCCAGGTTGGTTTGGGGGCTGCACTTTTTTAACACAAGCCCATTCTACCCATTCAACTCCCCCTTCCTCTTTGCTCAGCACGGTGAAGTTTCCATGCCTGAGACAGAAATGGAGCAAAAGGCAACTTCCAAGCCAAACAACCCCTGTTAGCAGACACACAAGAAAAGCCCTCACAAGGCAGGGGACGGCGGCGATGGAGGAAACAGCCAGAATCGGCTGTACTTTTCCACCCAAAATGCCCATCAAAAGGGGAAGAACTAGTGACCTCAGCTTCAGGTCTTGGCAGCGACGGGGAGAGCTTTCAGCAGCCTCCAGAGCAAATAAAGGAGAGAGGAAGGGACTTGGTGTACGGAACAGGAGGATGGGGGTGGAGGGAGGACCCTGTATGCACTAAGCAGCAGCCAAGCCACAGGAAATAGATTCCCTCCCACCCCCTGCTTCTCAGCACAAGAGCCTCTGATACCGAAATGTCAGCTGCTGCTCTATATCCATTGGCTACTGCGCAGTGTACCTTCCAGACCCACCGAAATCCACGTTACCACTGCGCTCTTGCATCCCAGGTGGGGAGTATATACATACATCTGCCACGTCTGTGTAAAATATGTCACGGCCTGTACATTGTGAAATATTACATGGTCAGCCAGTCTTCCCACTTAAGCTACAGGCCTGCATGCTCTTTTAAATAGATTTCAATATACCTGTAGCTAAAACGTCCTGCATTTTAAAGAGCATGAAAACAGGCCGGTCTGTGGATAGGTGAGATATCATTTTGTGTATTGGGAATTTATAGGGCATTCTTCTTCGGCCAATGCAATAAAGACAGTCAGACAGACATTGAGAAGGATTCTTGATTGTCCCCTCCTAAAACACAGGACTTGTTCACCTCTCACTTACCCTGGGGATTAGCTCCAGTTACAGCCATTGATGGCCACTGGTATAGACACACCATTCCAACCCCCCAGTGTAAACAAGCTCCCCTTAGCCGGGATTTGCATTGGTGCAGTGTATCCCTGTTGCAGGCAGGGTTAGGTTGCAGCCGTGCAAATGGGAGTTTCTAGCGGATTTGCCGAAGTGATGGTGGCCACCAATGTAGACAAGGGCTGAGAACCAGCTTGGGAACTTTTATTCTGGGTAATTCTCTGCCCATTACCAGGGGGGAGCTCTCTTTCAGAGCGTCACAGCCTAGACATGTGCCAGCAGAGACAGGTGGATGGGAAGCCAGGAGGAAAGCGATTTGGAAGGCGCGGGACAAACGCTGGGTTTTTTGCTTTCACGAGAGGGAGGTGGCGACAGGAACTTCCGCTCGCACCGTTGCTCCATCCCGCCGCCAGATGCGAGGACTCTGCCAGCCTCGGCCTTTCCACCCTCTGCTTTCAACACTCAGAGGGGTTTGATCCCTCCACACAGGAAGCAGGGGGGTGAAACAAGGATCGATTGATTTCACCAGCTGCCACTCTTGCTTTGGATGGATTTAAAACAAGGCTCACTGCAGCTGGTACTAACTGGCCCCCTATTGGCAGGCCCTGCGGAGAAGCCAAGCACTGAATGGGCCTGAGACCCTGATCTCCCCTCTCAGAGCAACTAGTGCACTTCAAATTCACCCTAGCTCACTGAGTACTCACATCACTGTGTAGGCAAGCCCTGAGAGTGAGCAATGGTGGGAAATAATGGGGAGCCTTCATGAACTTATCTGAGATACACGCACAAAGCCTGAGTCCCCTGAGCCCTCTTAGAAGAGAGACGCAGATACTGTAGGTCCTTCAATATGTTTTATAGGAGAAAGGGTGGACATCGGTTTGCCCACATTGCATCATGCAGGCAGTCAAGATTGATTCGTTTGACTTTTAAGATAAAGTGCCCTACTGCAATCTTGAAGGTAGACATCTTCAGGGTAGGTTTGAGGCCTAGTGACTTGTAGAGAGAGAAGAACTTAGAGAATTCTGGGACTTCCTGAAACTTCTAAAACTTCTGGAAAAGTTTTATAGGATTCACAACAGGTTAGAGCTTCATTCTGGAGCATTCTCTTTCTCCCTCTCTCATTCTGTCGCACTCTGACTTATTCTTCCTCTTTTGTTCCCCAATTTCTCTTCTCTGAATGGAACAATATATGATGCTGTGTGAAGTTTTATATGCTATACCTAGAGCTGGTCTAATCTTTTTCAATGAAAAACAACTTTTTGCCCAAAATAAACATTTTTGCTGAAGATTTTCATTCTGATTGCAATTTTCGGATGTTTCAAGGAAAAAAATGGAAACCAAAAACCCAACCACGTTTTTTCCATCAAATTTTTAATGTTCAAAAACCATTTTTTTCCCCACTGAAGACAGTTTTCAATTTCAGTTTTTCACCCAAAAGCCAACATTTTTTTTTGCAGGAATATTTTTTAAAAAATTGTCTCCCCATGAATGTAATTGGCCATTGTATAATTGTAAAGTGCTTTGAGATCTTTAGATGAAAAACACTGCAGACATGAAATCATGGTTATTAGCAGGACTCCTAGTTCACAAAGGCCTTTTCCACCTTCCATCCAAGCTCTCTCCAGACCCAGCCCGGGGAATCAGTGACTCAGACGCCCTCATGCAGTGAATTCTGCAGGTGATAAAGCTTCACTCTGTAATGCTAACGTCCAACCCTTGTTCTTTTTCTTTCCCATTTATCCAGGCTTCATTGAAAGATGCGGGCCTGGATCTTCTTCCTTATCTGCCTAGCTGGCAAGGTGCTGGCAGCACCTGTAAGTATTGTGCCTGACCCTCATCCTACCACCTTCCCTTCCCAGAATGGGCAGTCCCTGCACCAGGGCTCTCATTGGGGGCACTGCCACCAGTAGAAAGTTGTTAACTTACACCTCCCCAATAAATGCCAAGGCACATCCTGTATTGGGTGGGGGGTTTTTATAGAGCTCCCTCTTCCATCTCCTGCATCGTGGCACTGAATGGACCCTCACTGTAATTGCCCCACTGTGACTCCCTTTTCCACAGCTGGTGGAGCTAATGTGAACCTCACAGCCCGTTTTTCCATAGGTTTGGGATCCTAACTCATCTTCAACCATCACCCACATCCTTGCGGTGCTATGGTCACCGCCCGATCTTTATCTACT